>NW_027528462.1:137155-138052 GCF_008692635.1 Crocuta crocuta
GTCAAAGCTGGAGGTAAATCCGCATTCGCGAAGGTGTCTCCTGAGACATCCGGGGGAACTTCTACATGACAAAGCTGCGCCGTGGGAGCGGAGACACCTGTCCCCGAGCCCCGTCCCCTCCCCACAGGTGGGCTGTCGTCAGGACGACGCGCAAGCCCCGCGGCGACCGCCCTTCGAGTGCCCGCCCAGCAGGGAGCCCACCGCGGACCGCGAAGGCNTGCACATCAGAGAGCAGGAAACGTTTATTCAGTCACCAAACCAAACTTCTGTTGCTGAGCATGGGGCGTCGGCGGGGCCCCAGGCGCTGGGAGCCGACCGGGCCGAACACCGTAGCAAGAGGCTTCATCCCGCGGTCAGGAAGGAGGAGGGGGTCCGAGAGGGAGGGGGGGTCCGCTCCAGGCTTCCTCCTCCCTCCCTTCCCGCACCTGCTCCTCCAGCGCCCTGCCCCCCTCCCAGGCGCGGGGTTCCGCCAGCGGGGACTCCAGACCCGGCTCAGAGCGGGTGCCCAGTGAATGCTGGAGGACGAGAGACACGTCCCAGCGCGCAGGCCGCCGGGCGGGACCCCTGGGGACGGGGCGCGTCCGGGGCTCAGGCCGCGCGGCGGGACCCGTGGGGACGCGGCGTGCGTTTCNGTCCGGCAGGTGGAACCGAGAACGAGCGTGTGCGTCCCCCTGGCCCCCACTCCTCCTCGCTCCTTGCACCTCTCGGACTGGCTGCCCCCTGGAGCAGGTTTCGTGGCGCTCCGGGGTAACTGCGGCCGCAAGCCCTTGCCGTCTCACATCTCGGGGCCGAGATGGAGGGAACACGCCGGTCTCCGCCTGCCCCGCGTCCGAAACCTCGCGCACGCGGGGTCTGCAGGTTTCAATCTGCGGCTTCGCGGAGACTCGCGGTGCCGCA
>NW_027528462.1:138870-184990 GCF_008692635.1 Crocuta crocuta
CGCACCCCTGCCGAGCCCTGCCCTCTGCCCTACAGTCTTGGATAAATAGTTCCTCACCGTCTGATCAAATGCCACTTTCCTTGAGCTTGTTGGGTAAGGAAACAAAAGTCGCCTAATTGTTTCTTCCTGTTTCGTTCCTAGGAGTGACCCGTCTGTGCTAGGCAGGAAGGAGGGCTTCACCCCAAATTCCTTCCTCCTTTGGTGCAGGCCGAGCGGCGCTCAGGAGACCCACAGTGGTCGGCAGGGAAGAATTCGCTTCTTTCTCAGAGCTGAGTGGGAATGCGTGTCTGTCCATCGGCCCCTGGTGTCGTGGGCACGTCCACACAGCTCGCCCTGGGCTCCTCCACCTCGGCCTCCTTGCTTGGTTAAGACTGGAGTGTGCTCAGCTGCTTCCCTTTAGTTAGTTAGTTAGTTGCACAAAATCTTCTGAAAAGAGACAGCGGAGGAGGAAATCAGAGCTAGATTGATTGGTGAACAAAACACAAATCCAGTAGGAATATCTCGCTGTCACTTGTACAATTCGCCATCAGGACTATCACTCCTTTAAGGAGATAAATCAGTTTAGTAGCCAGGCTCTACTTGGGAGGTTGAAGCACACACTGGACTTTGTTTTCACCTCTGCAAAGTACACAGACGGCCCCTGGACCAACCGGAGCATCATATTCCTAGGCACCCTGTGCAGGGAACGTGTGATCTCTACAGCTAGAATATTCTGGATACCAAGTAAGATATATACAGGAAAGGGGAATCTATAATGCAGTGTAACCGAGCCAGCATGCATACACTCCTTGGTGAGTCACAGATGGAAAGTACACCAGGTGAGCCTTCGCACCGGGATCTTTATTTGCAGCAAATGAGGAGCTCGTGGAAAATAGCTCCTAAAGCCGTGACTCCAGAGCAAGGGTGGATGGGTTCCTTTTGTTTAGGGTTAGGATATATTTAGGTAGGGGAGCCTGGTCGCTGAACGCAGAAGCTGGCATAAGGTCACGCCTAAGTCTTAAAGAAACACGCCTATACATGTAAATGAGTCTAGTGCTTTTCCCCCGGGCGGAGACTTTCAGGTTACAATGAGGTAAAGAGAACTGTCAGTCACTCATGGGTCACTGAAGGGCCCTTCTGCGCAGACAGCAGGTGGGGACCCTGCTCACAGCTCACAATGGTCTGGCTGGTCTGGGCAGGTGCTAGTGCTTGCAGATGGTTTCAGTTTCCATGCAGCGCTATGCCCGACGGGTCCCCTGTGGTAAGGGATCAGCTGGGCAGAAGAGTTTAAGGAAAAATGGGGGATGCAGGTGGGTGGGGCCAGGCCGGTGAGCAGAGGCCAGGTCCTGGGGTCTAGGCGGAGAAACCACCACAGTTCATATTATGGCTTTAAAAGTTCTCTGTTAAACCAAATGGAAAATGTACAAAATTGTAAACTAACATTTTAGATCTTTCTAGAGTGTGATTTCTTCTTGGCCTGGAGCTTTGAAGCAAGGGCCCAGGAGTGCTGGGGTGGCTCAGTGGGTTAAGTGTCTGACTCTCAATTTCAGCTCGGGTCATTAATTCACCATTTGTGACTTCAAGTCCTGCATTGGGATCTGCACTGACAGTGCAGAGCCTGCTTGGGATTCTCTCTCTCTCTGCCCCTCTCTGATTTGTGCTGTGTCTCATCCTAAAATAAATAAACTTAAAAAAAAAAAAGCAGGGGCCCAGCTGTCAAGGAAAATTAAGAGAGAAGGGACAAGCTGGTGTATGGGGTGGGGGCAGGGAGGTGTCAGTGACCTTAAAACCACAGCCTTTATTCACTGAGGAAACGGAACTATAAATACCAGGTCGGTTAAAAACCCAACAAAACAAAACACACTTGTTAAAAAGAAAACCGCAGGCCCAGAATGGAGTCACTATATCAAGGGCCCCCCGGCACACCGAGACTTACTATCTAACCTGGCTGCACTTCCCAGCCCCCAGAAGTGTCACCTTCAACCAGTGGCCATGTTCCACCAGCCAGCACTAGAAGTCCGCTGAGAGACCCCTTCTGCTCCCCGAGAAGGGGGGCCCTGCCCAATGCATTCTTCGATAATCATTTCCTTTCTTCCACTCCCTCCCTGCCTTGTTGAAAACCTTTTCTCTTCTGCAGCCCCGCAGAGCTCCCCTCCACTTGCTGGGGAGAGTGTTGTGGATCCATGAATTTCTATAAAGCCAATTTGATCTTTTAAATTACTCAGCTGAATTTGTTGTTATTTAACACAGACAAGCATCTAGATTTTATTTCCCCCCTAGGTGATAGCGAATGTATTTAGGGGGGAAATACCAGGATTATTCTAGATATTAGAGCTTGCTGAAGGGTAGCAGAACACATCACCCCAAAAGATGCCTTTTTGANCATAAAGCCAATTTGATCTTTTAAATTACTCAGCTGAATTTGTTATTTAACACAGACAAGCATCTAGATTTTATTTCCCCCCTAGGTGATAGCGAATGTATTTAGGGGGGAAATACCAGGATTATTCTAGATATTAGAGCTTGCTGAAGGGTAGCAGAATACATCACCCCAAAAGATGCCTTTTTGACACAAGGAAGATTTTGAGAAACAGCAGAGGCAGGAGGAGCTGGGAGTCCCCTTTGCAGGGGACATTTGCCTTTTGTAAAGGAAATCGTCACTGTCCAGCCCTCTCTCTGTACCAGGAAGAGGATGAGTCCAAACCGCAGCAGAGTCTTTTGGGGGGAAGGCACTGACTTCAAGCCCTGTTTGCCTGCCCACATGTGTTGGGTCCCCCACAACTGGCCTCCCCGCCCAGCGTCTTCTTTGATGGTATTTTATGAGGTGGCGTGGCCATCTGGGGAGCTGGGTCCCTCTCGTGTGTACCTGAGGTTCACATATGAATAAACCTGGTTTAATCTGTCTTTAGTTACAGGGGAGGGTCTCAGCCAGGAACTCAGAGGGTAAAGGAAAATTATTCTTCCTCCTCGACACCATTGAGCATCGATGTAAGTTCACAGATGAGTGGGTAAGTAAGCGATAAACGTTAGCTTTCCAGGCTAAGAGTTTCTGATGGCAGAAAGGAAAGAGGAGGGTTGGCCGCTTGAATTGTTCTGTCCCGCATGCCTGCGGGGTCTGTAGTTGTAACACTCTTTTCAGCGGGGATGGCTAAGGATTCTTTTGTCTCCTGTGTCCAAGGAATAAGCCATCCTTTCGACCACCAGGAGCAAAGGCACACCTTCCCCTGCTCTTCACCCTGTGTGGTGCGTGGCCCTCGCCTCCCCAGACAGCTGAGGCAGTCTGCAGCCTGGCCAGAGGGAGCACGGGGATTCGCACCTGCTCCCTGGCTCTCATGCCCACAAGCTGACTTCCCAAGGAGCTGAAGAACAGGAAGCCACTTGCGGGGGGGGCTTGGTTTTATTACCTCTAGTGCTGGGGCGTCACACACACACCTTCCCCTTCGAGAACCCTGATGAAGGGGTCTCTGGGGTTCACGTCCCCTCAGGGAAGCCTTGTTTACCTTTGTTAGGTCTTCAGGGTAGCAAGGCCCCCCGGTGGTGCTGTGTGCTCGGTTTTCACTAGGGCCGCTTGGCAAAGCTCTCTGCCAGGAGCTGCCCGGAACACGCGTGCTCACCTCCGGTAACAGGAGCGCACCATCCGGGGTTGGTTTGGCTGCGTATAAACCCTAACGAGAGTGGCCCTGATCACAAGGACTTACGTGAAAGGGGGTGCGGCTGGCGGTTGGGGCCAGGACAGCTATTGGTCTGCAGCAGGGGTGTGCACCGGCTTCCCCAGATGTCAAACCGAGTAACTTCCACCTCCTCTCCTGAGCTGCCACCAGCAGCAAGACGACCAGCACCCGGGAACTCCTCAGAGGCCCGTTCTTTGTAGAGAACTACTTCTATAAATAAAGACTGGGTGGAGGTGGGGTGTGGCTATGATTTGGGGAACCACAGAGACATTAGAAAGTTTCTCACATACTTGGGGAGACTACGATTCTTCACAAAATTAAACCTGGTGAGATGGGGACTTGGTGTTCAGCGGAGACAGTTTCAGTTCTGCGAGATGAAAGTGTTCTGTGGGTGAACGGCAGGGGCGGCCGCACAGCTGTGTGGACACACTTAGCACCTGAAATGGTTACGACGGTATTATGCTACCTGTATTTTACTGTGAATAAAAAACTAAAACTAAGGCAATATTTCATTTCTCATAATGTGTGTTGTTTTTTTTAAATGCTAGATACTTTTTTTTTTAAATGTTTGTTTATTTTTGAGAGACAGAGAGAACGCGAACAGGGGAGGGGCAGAGAGAGAGGGAGACACAGAATCCGAAGCAGGCTCCAGGTTCTGAGCTGTCAGCACAGAGCCCGATGTGGGGCTCAAACTCACAAGCAGTGAGATCACGACCTGAGCAGAAGTCTGAAGCTTAACCAACTGAGCCACCCAGGTGCCCCCTTCTCATATTGCCTTAGTTTTAGTTTTTTATTCACAGTAAAATACAGGTAGCATAATACCGTCGTAACCATTTCAGGTGCTAAGTGTGTCCACACAGCTGTGCGGCCGCCCCTGCCGTTCACCCACAGAACACTTTCATCTCGCAGAACTGAAACTGTCTCCGCTGAACACCAAGTCCCCATCTCACCAGGTTTAATTTTGTGAAGAATCGTAGTCTCCCCAAGTATGTGAGAAACTTTCTAATGTCTCTGTGGTTCCCCAAATCATAGCCACACCCCACCTCCACCCAGTCTTTATTTATAGAAGTAGTTCTCTTATAAACTGTAGGTTTTCTTTGTGTGCAGGCTGGCTTGTGGAAGTCTGTCCCAGAAAGGCTCAGTGGCTGGTGGAATTTTGCACTGTTGTTTCGGATATAGGTCATGACCCCCAGGCATCTGTCCAGGGAACTTTGAGCTCAGGCGGCCCACCAGGCCACCATCCCACCAGTACGTGTCACATTAGGGTGTGTGGGCAGGGAGCCTGGGTGAAGAGGGCACAGGGACCGCTCAGGACAGGAGTCATCGGTCTGCCGTTCTTTCTAACCACAAACATGGTTTTCTGCAGTGTTAAGGGGCCACAGGTAATTTAAATCCCTGTCTGATGGACACTTAGGGAGTCTCCAGTTTTTATGATGATGAAGCATCCACTTACACCTGAGCACTTCTATGTGCTCCCTTTTTTAGAGATGTCATTGCTGTCACAAAGTACACATTCACCTTAAATTTTTTATGTTTATTTTGAAAGAGAAAACAAGTGGGGTAGGGGCAGAGAGAGAGAGAATCCCAAGCAGGATCCCTGACGTGGGGCTTGAACTCAACAAACCGTGAGATCATGACCTGAGTCAAAATCAAGAGTCAGACACCAACTGAACCATCCAGGCATCCCTAAAGATTTTATTTTTATTTTTAAACAATCTCTATTCCCACCCTGGGGCTTGAACCTGACAACCATGAGATTGATCAAGCATCTTGAGCTCCACCGACTGAGCCAGCCAGGAACCCCCCCCCCCCATGCTTTTATGTTCTTTTCAGCTTCTGTGTTTCATATCCTAATTATAAGCACTTTGTCTTAGTCCATCCAGCCTGCTCTAACAAAATGCCACCATTGTGGCAGGTGGGATTGGGGGGCTTATGAACGACAGACTTTATTCCTCACAGCTGTGGGGGCTGGAAATCCAAGACCAAGGCGGCAGCAGATTGGGTGTCAAGAGAGCCCACTTCTGGTTCCTAGGGGGCTGTCTTCTCAATGTGTCCTCAAACATGGCTCATGGGGCAGGGGGCTCTCTGGGGTCCCTTTCATAAAGGCACTAATCCCATTTCTGGGGCTTCACCCTCTCAACCACTTCCCAAAGGCCCCACCTCCAAATGCCATCACACTGAGTTGGGTTTCAGTGTACGAATTTAGGGGGGCACACAGTCTACAGCGGTACTTCCCCACCCAAGGATCATAAAAATAGCCTCCCGTGGCTTCAAGGACTTTTCTAATTTTATTTTTTACCTGTAGATCCTTAATACCAAAATTTTTGAGAACACGTGATTCTTGAATGGAGACGATGTCTGTTTCTCTGTGTACACAGACAGCTGTCTCAACACCATTCTTTCTCTCCGTTTCTAGACCTTGACCTTTGTCATGTAAAACCTAGGCATGGAGACTGCACAAACAGACCGCGCTCCTCCTCCGGCGGGTTTCGACCCCAGCCCAAGCCTCTCCGTCAGTGGTTCGCAAGCTCCCCGTTCTGTCTAAAAGCCGCGCGCTTGGTCCCTTGTCCGAGTGTCCGGTCTCCGAGGGGCTCCCGTCCCTTTCTCTCCTGTGATGCCATCGCTCGGCCGGCTGTGCGGAGGGCCCAGAAGGTCGCACACCCCCGCGAGGTTGTGGGGGGGTCCCCCTCCATCACGCCCGCCCCTCAGCCTGACTGCTGTCCCCGAACGACCGGCCTCCGCCCCGGAGGCCGGGCCCCCGTGCCCCGGGGTGCTCGGGGGAGGAGACGCGGGGACACCCGGTGCGCGCCAGCCCCTCTGTCACCCGGGACACGCACAGGCTTCACCGCGGTGAGTTCACGCTGGCCTTTCCGATTTGAACTCGGACACGTTTTTCCGCACATTTAGTGAAATCCTAGACGCCCAGGCAAGGTTGTAATTGTACCTACATGCGTTATCCCCCGTGGCGGCTCCCACAACCTGCTGGAAGGTGTAGAAAACACCGCACAGAAAGCACGTCACTAAAAAACGCAACCTCGGTCCTTTACGTCCTTGACTGTACGGAAACCATTTTTTCAAAGTCTTGCTTGCTGTGCGCCAGCCTCGCAGGGGGCTGGCTCTCCCCGCCCGGGGCTCGCGGGGGGACTCGTGGGGGCGGCACGCGNGTACGGGGACCGGCACGCGGCCGAGTTTGGGGGGCGGCGGGCAAGGTGAGGCCCGGATGGCCAAGCCCCCGCGTCTCTGCCGCCTCCGCAGCCGCCTTGCCGAAGCTGGGTTCACATGCTTTTGAGGAGAGGAAAATGCCTTCCCTCCACTCATTTTGCATTCGTGGCTGGGACTCAAGGTTAGGCCGACGACGGGCAGACGAACCAGAGAGGGGTGAGCAGGCGTCCACGCCCGGCAGGGAGCCCCGGAGATGGAGACCTCGGAGAGGTAACGGCTGGTGCAGCGCGCCCACAGCCCAGCAGTAGACGGTGGAGAAGTGACAGGACTCGGGGAGGCCATTGGATTTCTCGGGGCTGCGACCTGGGGGAGGGGTGGGGGAGGGGAGCCGGCTGCGGCCGGGGCGCACCCCCGTCCCTCCGCGTAGACCGGGGCGCGGGCTGTTGGGGCGGGTTGATCCCCGCCCTCAGGCACGTGGGGAGGGCAGAGTCTCCTCTCTCGCCGCGTTCCTCCGTTGCCTTCGGCTCCGAGCCCTGCGTCTGGCGCGCGGCCTGTGCGCCGTGGCCGCTTCCACCGTCCTTCCCTCCTAGCCCTCCGCTCGGTGCATGCAGTGTTTCCCAGTGTAGCCATAGGGTTGCAGGTTATCGCCACAACCTCAGTGGGAGTATTTTTGTCTCCTCCCCGAGAAGAAACTCCACGCCTGTTAGCATTTAATCCCCATTCACCCCCAAATCCTCCAACCCAGGCTCAGGCAGCTCCTGAGGGTTCCGATTTCTGCCCATCTTCGCCAACATTTGTTTTTCTTTTTTATTATATCCCTTATAAGGAGCGTTCTTTGGTTTCGGTCTGTATTTCGCTGGTGATTAGTGACGTTGAGTATCTTCCTGAGCTTGTTGGCTGTATGCATGCGGTGGTGCCCCCTCGGCGGTATTTCAGTTGTCCGCTTTCAACCCTGGTCCTGAAGCTGATGACCCTCCTTTTGACAGTGTCACACAAGGTCAGTAGGAGTGAAAGTTCTGGCACAGCGGATATAGTCAGGTGCAGCGTAAGGCACTGAGCGTGGGGGGCATTTCTTACCGTGTGTGATTGGTGCATCACCGTGCTGCGCGTCTGAAACTCACTTAATATCACGTATCGATTTTACTTAAAAACTTCGAAAAGATCAGTAGTAGCCATCTGCTTGGTCACATGCCTGCATCTTTCCCTGACCTTCAGCTCACGTGGGCGTTTCGTCGTTTCCCGTCCTCACGGGAAGAAGAGTGAGACCGTACAGTAAAGATGCCTTGAGGCAGAGGGAGACCATAGTCATGTGGTTTTTCTTGTACTGTGTTGTTCAGTTGTTTATTACTGTTGTGAATCTCCTAGTGTGCCTATTTTACACATTCAGCTTCATTATAGCTGTGCACGCATGGAAAAGACAGAGCCTACAGGGTTGAGTGCTATTGCGGTGGTGGGCGAGCCCTGGGGGTCTTGGAACGTGTCCCCTGCGGAGGAGGGGGGACTGCTGCATCCTTGGAGAAATGTCCATTCAAATCCTGTGCCCCTTTTTAAACTGGGTTATTCGTCTTTGTCCTCCTGAGTTGTGGGCGTTTGGTATCTGTTCTAGACTCAAGCCTGTTATTGGGCGTACGATTTGCTGACATTTCCCCCCCATGTATGGGCTGTGTCTTCACTTGTTCAACGACCTCATTTGTGGCACAAAAATTAATTTTTATGGTCCCAGTTGGCCTATTTTTCTCCTGCTGCGTGTGTTTTTGGCATCGTACCTAAGAAACCGTCACCTGAGACAAGGCCGTAAAGGCCGCCTGCTCTGTGTCTTCCTGGAGATTGAAGGGTTTTAGCACTTACGTTCAGGTCTATGAATCATTTTGAATTAATTTTCGTGTATGGTGTTAGGTCACGGTCCCAGTTTTATTGCACGTGCAGCTTTTGTTAAAGACTACTCTTTCCCCCCACGGAGTGTTCTTGGAATCCTTAGAAGCCTCATTTGCCCATAAACAGGAGGGATTGTCTCCAGCCCGTATTCCGGCCAGACCTTTCCCATCGGTGCACACAGGCCCGAAGCTTCCCGGCTAAGACCCCTTCCGATCCTCCATGGGGTCTGCGGGCCCCTTCCCTCCAGCTCTGTGAGGCTGAAACTGTGTGCCGGTATCTCTGACCTCAGTCCTCGCTTCGCTCAAGCATCTCTGCCTGTTTTAGAAGCTAGCCTCTGCAGCCGAGGCCCCAGGGCGCGAAGTCGGTCTGCCCTCTTTGCCGTGATGGTGTCGCGGCCCCGCTGGGGCACAGGCCTGGATTTGAATGTTACTGTGTGTGGCAGGTGACCTAGCCAATCCTGCTTCACCTGACACCGTTCATTGCCAGGCTGCTGGGACCCCAGCCACATCAGGTCACTCCCCCATTTCACTGGATGACAAACCACCCAGAGATAACAATTGTTTGTGCAAAGTTCGGTAGGTCAGGAGCTGGGACATGGTTTAGCTGGGGACTTCTGCTCCACATGGCATCAGTGGGCAGATGGGCTGGGGGTTGGGACCCCTGAGGCTGGAAACCTGGCCCTCCTTAGGGCAACTGGGCCTCTCTCTACACGTGGCTCTTGATCCAGTGTTCAGGGCTCCAGGGGGAGGAGGGGAAGCCCTGAGGGTCTTGACAGTCTTGCTTCCCCTGCACCCTTCTGGTCAGAGCCTGTCCAGGGCCAGCCTGTGTGCAAGGAGAGGGACTTGGTCACACTTCAGAGAAGCAGGAGGGGATGCAGACACTGCACAGCCTTCTTCAGAGACCCCACCCAGCCCCCTGGGCCCACGTGGACCTCCCTTGGGACGGCCCCTCCCCTGGTGGCCCACTGACAGGAGGCTGACTTATGACCTGATCCGTTTCTTCTCGTGTCAATGACTTAGCTTCAGTAATGACAAAGTGAACGTGCCGCATACCCTGAGCTGGCTGCAGGGAGCCCTAGGCCGGGCCTTGACATCGTGGGCTCTGTGATGCAGCTGGGCGGACACTGACCAGATGGTGGGACTGCATTGCTTGGGTCGCCAGGACTTAGGCTCGCACCCAACCCAGTGTGGCCCAGGGCGGCGGGTTGTGGGCACCAGCCAGGACCAGTCGGGTCTGCTGGAGGAGCCGTGCCCAGAGGCCTCTTCCTGGACTAGGAGAGGGTGCTCACCGCTTTGAGTAAAGGCTTTGGGGCACCTGTAGGTCGGTGGCCTGTCCTCCAGCAAACATGAGGGACTCTGCACGAGAACCCCAACACATCCTGAGCCAACAGCAGCCATCATAAAAAGTCCTTCTATAGAAGTTGAACAAAAAATGAAAAACTAGGTGAATTTCCATATCTGTAAAAGTTCTGCCTTATAGTTAAATCACTTTTGCATACAAATTTGCAGGCTGAGTGCAACATGGCCATTTTCAGTCTCTCCCACTCTGGACCCTTCTCTTTTGTCTCTGTTCTGTGAAAATGGGCCAAGGTATGTTGATGGGGAAGGAGAGGCAGAGGGGGACCCCAAGTGGAAGCGTCTTTCTGAGGGTCCCTCCTCAGCACCCTGGCTCCCACCATGGGGGCCTGTGGGCATCAGGGAGGCCGACATGCAAGCCAGAGAAGACCAGGGTACACTGTGTGGTCAGGAATCCGAGACTCAGGATTGATCACTAACTGGCAACCCGGTTCTTGTCTTGTGTGCTTGCCCTGTCTCCCTCCTGCATGTTATGAGCACGGATTTATTTGTCTGAAGTTAAAGTCCCTCCTGGACACACGTGGACAGACCTAGTGCTTATCCTTGGGGAAAAGAAGAATCTTAGGTAAAATTCTGAAAAAGCTCCCTCACTCCCCTCCCCATGCATCCCCATTCACTCAGGGAACATCCTGTGGAGTAGAAACACCTTTTCCTCTCCAAAATGAGGAAAGCTGCTGGCCTTGTGCATAGGCTCCATCTTCCCTGGCTGGACACAGAATGATCAGAGTGAGCTCTTTTCAGTAGCAAATAAGGGGAGGGACACTGTCCCTGGCAGGAATATCACCAAGACCCCAGAACCATCCTCATGGGCAGGCAGAGAGGGGCACAGACACCTCCCAGCAGCCTTGTGAACTCCCGCATGCTCAGAGGGGCCAGCCAAGCCCCAGGCTGCAAGTCCACGCACAGGCGGGTACAGCCCTGCATCTGTTTCTTTAAAAATATTTTTAAAATTTTTTTTTATTTCTGAGAGAGAGAGAGACAGTGGGAGCAGGGGAGGGTCAGAGAGAGAGGGAGATACAGAATCTGAAGCAGACTCCAGGCTCTGAGCTGTCAGCACAGAGCCCGATGTGGGGCTTGAACCCATGAACCATGAGATCATGACCCGAGCTGAAGTCAGACGCTTAAGCAACTGAGCCACCCAGGCGCCCCACCCCACGCCTCCGTTTCTGGAGAAAAAAACCCTTAAAGCCTCTCTCGAAACATCCACGTAGGGTTTTGAGAAGCCGACCTGGAAAACAAAAACAAAACTAAAAAAACAAAACAAAACAAAAAACCAAAAAATTCTGTGGCTTTTAGTTTTCAACTTCTTCAAATAAAATTTCTTACAGGTCATTTTAGTTTCTTAGGGCTACTTTAACAAAACACCACTGAACAGATGATGTAAAACCACAGAAATGTATCATCTCACAGTTCTGAGGTTAAAAGTCTGAGATCCAGGCAGGGCAGGACTGTGCTCCCTCCTCAGGCTCCAGGGGAGGGTCCTTCCTGCTGCTTCCAGCCTCGGGGGCTCTGGGTGTCCCTGGCCTCTGGCCATGTCCCTCCCATCACTGCCTCAGTTTTCTCATGGCTTCTCTTCTGTGTCTATGTCTCGTCTCTTACATCTCTTATGAAGACACCAGTCGTTGGATTTAGGGCCACCCTCATCTAGGACGATGTCTTCTTGAGATCCTTAATCGTATCTGAAAAGATTCTTTTCCAAAAAAGGTCACAAACATACATGGGGAGCAAGGGTTAAGATCTTCTGTGGGACCATCATTCAAGCCACAACATAGATACATAAAATATGCCCCTAAACATTGGTCAGATCAAATACAGTGTGAATTTGGTAAGCTTTTAAAATACAGAGAAGTATATTTTAAGAGTAATTTCCAGGTAACTACCATCTGACTATTTTGAGCTTAAACGGTTTCCTGGTGTGTTTGGTTTAAACAACTTTTTTTTAATTTTGAGAGAGAAAAAGAATGACAGAGAGAATCTTAAGCAGGATCTGCACTGTCAGCAGAGAGCCTGACTCCAGGCTCCATCCTACGAACTGTGAGATCATGACCTGAGCTGAGATCAAGAGTCAGACACTCAACTGACTGAGCCACCCAGGTGCCCCTAAACAAAGGTTTAAGACTATAGTCACACTTCCCACTCAGATGAAGGAGGGCAGGGGCTGAGCTTGGCAGGGGGGTGGGGGGGGTCTGTGTCAGCTCGGGTATCCCCGTTGCCCTTGTCAGTACATCCCCTGGAAAGTCTGCAGATCCTTCCTGGGTCACCCCATCTCCCAAGCCATTTGCTCCTCACCAATTCTGCAGGTATGACAAATCACAGCTGGGCACCTCCAACGGGCCACCTGTTCATCCCTGTTGTGTGATAGATGACGCCCATTGAGCCCCCCAGAACTCAGCTGCCAGCGTCCACCACACCGTCAGACACCGACACTCTGAGGTATAACCTGACAGGAGGGGACTTTGGGAACATGACTCTAGAAATCAAGGCTTGGAGATGATGCTTCTTTGCCCGACTAACTGCACATAAAATGTTCTGTTTCCTGCTTTCCCAGAGAGCGATTCTTAGAGCACTTCTTGCCAGTGGCTTGTTAAGGTTGTATGTCTTGATTAGGCCAAACCATTAACTCATTTGTTCACCTCCGTTGTGAGCGGTGACCCACATCCCTCCAATCAGCTCAGGATGCGTGGGCTGCCCGCCTCTTCACAGAAATAAGCTTTCTTGGCGAGGATACCTGGTGTGTTGAGGGGAACATTTGGTTTAGTTTTTCGTTTTAAAGTCCTAAGCTTTCAACAGAAATAAACCTCACTGCGTGCACGCCTGCTGTTTGGAGGGGAAAAAATTGGTTTATCTCTGCCTTTAAAATCTGAACTGTGAACCAGTTTTTATCCACTACTGTTGAGCGAAGACCTACTTTGTGCCAGGCGTGGTGTCCCATCTTCGGTGCCGCCGTGTAACTGAGGGGAGGAGGCCAACAGTGGAAGATGCGCCGGTGACACACACGAGACAAACAGACCCTAGGGGAGGAGGGGCCGAGTGAGGCGGGATCCCTCCGTCACCCCGCGGTCAGCCGGCCTTGGCCGCAGCAGCAAATCGCCTCGAGAACACGGGTCAGGCGAAGGGCACTACAGCAGCTGGTGGCCCTGGGAGAACTCGGACCGGTGGGGGGCGGGGCGGAGTGAGGGTTGGTGGCCGGAGGACGCTCTCGTCTTACGTTCTGTAAGTGCGGAGATCCCGTGGGATCGATCAGCTGGCATTTATCGGCGTCCGCAGTGCGGGACGAAGGATCCGCTTTCACGAGCCGGGAGCACTGCTGGGCTGATAGGAGTTGGTGCCGGCGAATGTGCGGGGCGCGATCCGGGCCCGCGCGCGGAGGGGCGGGGCGAGGAAGGAGGCTGGGGCCCGAGTCGCCCGGGGACCCACGTGTGACTGGAGGCCCGCGTGCTGGGCCACACGTGATCGTGAATCCTGGTAATGCAGTCCTGAGAGACACCCAGGAAAAGGGAAAAAGAAAGCGAAGACCTGGGGTCTGATTAGTAAGTGCGCCGAGCCCCGAGGAGTTCCGACCCCTGGACCCAGGGTTAAGGAGACCGAGGGCTCACTCTCCCACGAAACCCACGGACGCCGTAACAAGTGAAAAAGTAGAGCTGAAATCACTTCAGGCTGCAGGCCGCGTGTGGGCAGAGGTGTGAGGCTGCACCGTTGTTGGAATAAGGAAGCAGGACAGTGTCCACCCGCAGCTGAGGCGGGGCCTGGGCCCAGAGGCTGAGCCTGGCTGCCCCCCCTCCCCCCCACCAGGCGCTCCGGGGGCTCAGGGCCCTGGCGGCCACGAAGTCTGGTCAAAGACCCCTAGGCTCTTCGTGAGGGCAGTGCTTTTGGCCGCGGCTCCGGTGGTGGCGGAGGGGCCGCCGCCCACGTGGGTGCCCTCCATCTGTGCACACGAAGGCTCTGCGGCTCCTGGCGGGAACCACCTCTGTGGTTCCTGATTGCCAGATACACTCCTCCCTCGACCCTCCTATCCCCCAGTCTGAGATGAAGCTGGCAATGCTGCCGACCTGAAGGACAGTCTAGAGACGCAGCCCAAAGGTGAGGTTGTACCGGGCTGTGAGCAACACGGTTTGAACCACAGGGTCCACTCCCACCAGCAGTTGCTTTTGATAAATATTGTAAATGTATTCTCTCCTCCTTGTGGTTTTCACAATGACGTCATCTTCTCTCCAGCTCACTGGATTGTTTAATGTAGTGTCTAACACAAGATTATGTGTGAATCAACTATGTGATTGCAAAGGCTCCTGGTCAACAGTAGGCTAACAGTAGTTAAGTTCTGGGGGAGTCCGAAGTTACTTGTGGATTTTCAGCTGCGTGGGGGTCGGCACCCTAACCCTGCGTTGTTCAAGGGTCGTTTATATTTAATGTTAACATCTCATGAATATTTCTCTGCTAAACGCTGCACTAGCCATTTTCACCTTAGACTGTCTGCTTGGAGCATAATTTCCCCAAGAGTTTTTGTTCAAGTTTGCACGTGGATGTGCCCCAGTTCTCCGAGCAACTCGGTATTTTCGAGTGTTTTGGGTAACCCCACACTGATGGCTGCATTCACATTCCTATGACATGCCTCTAATGGGGTGTCTGACCTCAGCAAGCACCTGTTTCTGCAGAGTAAGTGACATCCACTTGTTTACTGCAATCAGGCCCCTCTTGTTTGGGAAAGAGAACACACAACAAGGCTATATCAGATTCTAAGTACCATGGGTATAAGTGTGAATAACCTTGCTTTCTAAGCTCACCACTGAAGTTATCACACGTGATAGTAAAAGTTGGGAAGTGTGGAAACCATGGAGACCGAAGATGATCTGGGAAACGGGCAGTCGGCCCAGACGCTGCCTGGCCCCGCGGAGCTGACGACCTCCGGACTAAATCTGGAACGTGGAAACCACACACACGAGTGAGCGGGGGCGTGTTCCTTCTTCGATCCTTGGCTGTGAAACCACCACAGTGGCAAGTGGAGGTGAGTGAGCAGGGTGTTCCTGCTGTGTCCGCTTGGCACCTGCTCTCTCTGGGCCTCAGTTTACTCACCTGTAAACTGAGAGGAATTGCCGGTTTTTAAGCCTAAGAACACACAGAACCCAGAAAATCCTTTTTTATTCTTGGGAAATTTTTCCTCGGAAGACAAACCACTAAAAGGGACAGGAGTCACAGCCATTCGGGCTGTGGGGTGGTGGGCAGGCATCTCCCCCTCCACTGCCAACCCGTGTGACCCCGAGTGCTGGAAGAGTCACTAGTCCCCAAGAAAGCATATCCTGAAACCCCTTGATGACCTAAGCAGAGTCGGCTTCCCCAGATGCCCCAGACAGCATGCTGCTCCAGTTTCTGTGTTGTGGCAAATTGCCCTGAGGTGAGTGCCTCAGGCAGGGCCTCTGAGATGCTCACAGCTCCTGTGGGGTGCGCTTCAGGCTGGGCTTGCATGGCACTCCTATCCCTCGTGGGCATCAGGAGAGGTCACGTGGCTGGTCTACTGGCTGGTCTGCAGGATCTGAAATCTCTTCCCTCATGTGTCTGTGCCTCGGCAGGGTGCTGGGGATCCGCCAGCACCATCATCTGCTGTGCCCAGGCCCCTCAAGCACAGCAGTCCTGGGGACCCGGACATCTTACACGGTGGCTGCCTTTCTTAGGGTTCACACCCCAGGAGGTCTCATTTGTGCCCAAGAGATTTTAATTTATGGAGGTGACACCTGATGACATCGAGAGGCCAAAGCATTGAGAGAAGAATTTATTAGGAACGTTTCCGGAGAGGAGGGAGCAGGCCACAGGGGAGCACGGTGTTTGATCAGGAGACAGAAGCCAGCGTGAGGGGACCACACGGCCCTGGCACCTGCTCGGGTTTCCACAGACAAGCTGGGCAGGGCAGCACAAAGAGCTTGGGAGGGTCTCCTGGAACGTTCCGGCTCTGGGCTACAGGACTGGCCCTGGGGTGGTCTAGGGCAGGGAGGGCATTGGCTTGGTGTGTGAGCATCTGGTAAAGGGGTGGTTGGGGCATAGAAGAGAGTTGCACTTGAATGGCACGCTGTCTGGGAATTGGCCAGTCCTGGGCGGGGCTGCCTCTCCGGCCAGCAAGCTGTTTAACATGTCCAAACTCCATAACGTGTAGACAATAGAAAGCATGATTAATCCCCAGGAAAACCTGGGTGAAGCACCGTGTCCTTTTATGGCCCAGTTTGGAGCTGCGATGCAGGAGGCGGGGCAAAGCAGGGGAGACGGAGGCCTGGCCATCCAGGGAGGAGTGGCCAGGCCATGCTGGAAGGTCGGGCAGGCCGACAGCTGGCCCTGGGGCCTCCTTGCAGGAAGGGGCAGCCTTGCATGCATCTCAGGCACGTCCTGCCCAGTTCCCAGAAGGGACAGAGAGGAAGGAGGCCAGTACCCACCCCAGATGACCGCAGCCGCGCAAACAAGCTCTCTGATCCCTGGGTCATTATGGCCGTCGATGTTAACGCACGTGTGGAGTCACAGAGCGAGTCTTCATGACACACATTTAGAGCTGAACCTGAGACGCAGTGCAGACAGCCTCAACCACGCTCGGCAAGGTGCGCTGGTGACCCCTTGTCAGTCACATGCTGAAGCGCCTCGGGGTTTGGTTGAAGGGGTTGCATTTGGAAAAGTTCCTCAGTCCAAAAAAAAAAAAAACTTTTAAGCTACTGCCCCAGAAATGAGATTTTGTAGCCACCAAATGAGACTTTGTAGTCTGCCTTTCCAGGCGGGTGGGGACGGGTGGTGGGCCTGGGTCCCGGACTCGCGGGAGCTGGACACACGTGGCGTGGGCGGCAGCTCCTCACTGGGAGCCCCTCTGCATTGCTTGTTGCCCAACTGCCTCAGACACAGAAGCCACACATCCTTAGAGCATGAGTGCGAGACTGGCTCCCATCCAGCTGGCAGCGGAAAGGAGAGGGACAGCGCAGGCGTGCAGCGCGCCTGCAGGAGGGGAGGCAGATGAAAGGCATTTCCTGCCCTGACTCGGGTCCCTAAGTCAATGAGCTTCAGGCATCTGCCTGGGGACGGTACAGGTGGGCCCTGTGTCCTGGCTCCCAGTTCACAGCTTCTAACACCTGGGGAATCTCACAGTGACAGTGCCTCTTGTTTGCTGAGTGACACAGGTGACAGGCGACAGGGCTGGGGTCAGGACAGGTGACAACCTGGGGCCTGCACCTGGCGTCAGACCCTCCCCTCAGCACAGGCCCCCCACTCCCCCTCCGACCACCCAGCCTGAGGCTCCCCTCCTGTAACGTACTTGGACCGCATGGGGGTTGTGTTGATGTGGGTGTTTGGACCCGGCAGGCCAGGGTGGGCCCTGCAGCTCCATCACGTCCACTACGCCAGGCGATGAAGCTACGCCCTCAGTCCCCAGATGTTTCTTAGGTTGATAGGTTCCTCCTGCCTCTTTCCCAGCTCCCGATTTACTGGGACAGTTTTAGCCAACTCCCTTCTCTTTGCCCGAGGCCACAAGATGCTGGGGTGAAAACCACACGCTGGGATTTACCCATCAGGGAGAACACACCTGGGTGTGTGTGCTGATGGCGGTGGCTGGGGCGCAGGTCTGGCTCACGGCAGTGTCAGCGGTGGGCATGGTGTCTGCGGCATCTCGGAGCCGCGATGGACACACTGCAAAGGCCGTGGTTTTGGAGTGGAACAGGAGGGAGTCTGGTGATGTCAGATGTGTCCCCCAAACTGTGTCAGTCCCAGCTGCGTGGGCAGGCCCGGCCGCCGGAAGTTTCCCCGAGGAAGCGTGTGCAGGGTTGGTGGGGAGGAACACAGTAGGTCTCGCTTGCGCTCTGTCACACATCCGCTGAGCAGGCTGGGAAGGCACCAGGGTGCAGGCGACTTTCCACTGAGGACACGGAACGCATTGATGTCAGGGTGAGTCCACTGGGAGGTGGAGGCCCTGGGGCGGCATCGTCGTCAGTGACACCGCCATTCCTAGAGGAGACCGTGTCTGAGCAGAGGTGACAGCAGGCGGAAGGACGCTGCATGGAGGGAGGTTCAGGACGTGGTCCAGCAAAGCCCAGCTGCATCAGGGCAGTTTCAGGGACGGGGCACACCACCTCCAAATGCCTTCTGGTAGAAAGACTCTCTTGAGCTGGAGGCACATGAGACTGAACAGGTGCGGGAAGGAGCCTTCCCTGAGCTGCGCTTGGGGGAACAGCACCAGCTTTGGGGAACTGCAGGCCCCGAGTCCCCTCGTGGGAAAGCTCTACGGCCGGGAGGAGGGTGAGCGGCGCTGGGATGGGGCTGCGCAGACGAGCGGGTCCCTCGCCCACGGACCTGCCTGCCCACGGTTCACGCTCCCTCGCCCTGGGCCTGTTCCTTCTGCAGAGACACTCCCTGAGCCCCAGGTCGCAAGCGCCCCTCTGAGCGACCGGCCGCCAGTTCCTGCTGTGTGTGCGGCTGCACGTGGTCATAGATGGTGTCTCTTGCTGATTTTTCCTCAGCCTGATTTACAAGACCCTCGTTAGGAAACCTAAGGGGAGAGGAAAAATCTTCCTTTTCTCCATTAGGATTTCCTTCCCACACGGACAATGGGGATTTATTTATTCATCTGCAGTCCAGAGGGAAGAATAGAGCATCGAATGTGGCATCGAGGCACAGGAGGGGGCAGGGTCCACATGGCGGGGTCACAAGGAGATTCCCTACATGTGCCCGTCGGAGTTAAGGAACGTGGGGTCATGGAGGGAGAGTAGCCGCTCGGGCCGGGAGGGGACTGTGGGCACAGAGGACGGGGGCCGTGGGATGGACAGCCTTCCAGTCCCGCTGGGGCTGGATCTGCCCCGGGTGGTCTCAGCTCCGCGCAGGTGCGGCCAGCGCATCTGCAGGACCCACACGCGCACGCTGGGTCGCTCTAGGCCCCTCCAGAAAGGCTGGTTTGGTGAAGGCCGCAGGGGCAGGGCAGGGTAGGGTGGGGTGGTCTGTCCTCAGGGACACCTGGATGAAGCCCACAAGACCTCGTCAGCTCGCTCCAGGGCTGGAAATGAGATGAAATGGATGGTGGGGACTCCTGCTTCATTTGTTTTTCTTTATCATTTCTGCAAGGTTTTGCAAATGAAAGGATCACGTTCTGCTACATTTCAAAGCAGGATTCAAAGGAAAGTTATCTGTAGCCAATAAGGTAAAACAATGAAGCTCTGAGCAGCGTCTTCTGAGAAGCTGTGTAACAGGTGGTCGTCACTGACTGATGTGACGTCTGGGACGTGGTACATAGATGCCTTCATGTGACAGCCCAGTGGGAGGCTGCGTCTCTGTTCTCTCTCCTGGGCCTTAGGGAGCCTGTGCCTGCCTCGGCATTGGCCTGCGTGGGTGATGGGCTGGGTTAGAAAAGGTGACGTGGTTTGTGGGACTCCTGCCCTGTGGGGGCAGGGGGCACGGCCGGCCCAGAGATGCCTGTCCCGGACGAGCCTGCCCTCGCTGCGGCTCTGTGGGCTGGTAGATCCCTTGTTGGCAGCTGGAGGCTCATACCTCACCCAGGAGGAGGCTGGCTGAGGCAGGCATGGAGAGGCTGTCGGCATAGCAAATGGGGAGTCTGAGTACACCGACCGCTGAGGAAGGGCATGCCCCACTGAGGCTACGGGGTTAGGACGTGGGTGACCTGGGGCATCTGGGTGGTTCAGTCGGTTAAGCCTCTGACTTCAGCTCAGATCATGATCTGACGGTTCATGAGTTGGAGCCTCACATTGGGCTCTGTATTGATGGCTGGGAGCCTGGAGCCTGCTTCAAATTCTATGTCTCCCTCTCTCCCTTCTCTTCCCTTGCTTGTGTTCTCTCTCCCCCCTTCCCCCTCTCCCTCTCTCTCTCTCTCTCCCCATCTCCCTCTCTCCCCCTCATCCCCCTCCCTCCCCATCTTCCTCCTCTCTCTCTCCCCCCTCCCTCTCTCAAAAATAAACATTAAAAAATTTAAAATGTGGATGACTGTGTATGTCCGTGAAATGCGTGGACACAGCCCTCACGCAATTCTGCTGCACGTCACCACAGTGCTTTTGCTTCACTTTATTTCATTCTTTTCTGTCTCCACAAAACAAACCTGCTTTGAGCCCAAAGAGAAATCATGCCTGACACACTTCTGGGCCTTCAGGGAGCGGGTTTCTCTGTAGCATAATGTTTCAGAGCATTCATCAGCAACACTCCTCAGTTCCTGACTGTAGCTGTTTTAAGGGCTTTATTTATTTATTTTAGTTATGTTGTGAGAGAAAGAGCGCGAGCGAGCGCTGGCGCACAGCCAAGGAGGCACAGAGAGAGAGGGAGACAGAATCCCAAGTCAGGCTCCTTGGAGAATCCAGCTCCGAGTCTGTTGTGGGGCTTGAGCCCATGAACTGTGAGATCATGACCTGAGCCAAAGTCCAGAGTCGAACGCTCAACTGACAGAGCCACCCAGACACCCCTACTGTTTTAATGGCTTCTATTCACCGTCTCAGATAGTCACGATGGAGAGCCCCACTCAGAATACATAGATGTGCACAAAGTATTATTGTACAATACCGCAATGGTGTGAATCCACTCTGGTTAGGAAAACAAAACCCTACAGTCCAGGCTGGAACGTGTGAACTTTGTAAGTGGTTTTATTCTATGAATGTGAAGTCTTGAGAATAAATGTTGGTTCTGAGTAAGACAAAGTGATAGTCTACTGATCACATACGTACAGGAGAAAACAAACATCAGTGAGTGGCAAAGGGCAAATCTAGGTTTTTTGGTTTTGTAGTGCTTACACTTACGTCTGCTGTGGGGATGCCTTCTGGATGGACCTGCTGCACAGTCTGATGGCAGTTAACATTGTGCATCTTGAATATTATCTCTCGAAGGGGGCTGTGAAGCAGTCTTCAAACTAACTATGAAGACACGTTGTGACCACGAAGCCTGGAAGGTCTGCCTATGGAGAATTTTCCAGAACTTAGGAGAAGGCAGGAAGGAGGCTGACATGTTCCCTAATGTGAGGCCATGCCCAGGGATTGTCTCCGTAGGGGCCCCATGGTCGGGGTTCATTAGCCCAAGTTTTCGGGATGTGGAAGCTTGTTTTTTTCCCCCTAAAGTTACATGTTTCTGTTTCCATCCATGCAGGGCTTTTTTCCATAATAAATGTCCCAATTAGTCCCCAGGCTGGGATCATTTTAGGGGGAGGAGAACACTCCAGTCTCATCTTCGACCCATCCCTCCCTCCCATCCGCCCCTGAAGGAACTTGAAAATAGGGCAGTCACCTGGGGACCAAAGGTCGAAGATTTGAGCCACATGCCCCCCAGAGAACAGCCCCTCCCTCCAGAGTCTCAGCTCAGCCCCGCCTCAGCCCCTGGGCCCAGTTTGTACTCCTTCCTAATTTAAATTAAAATGCACATTTGTCAGGGCACCTGGGGGACTCAGATGGTTAAGCGTCGACTCTTGATTTCAGGTCACGATCTCGTGGTTTGTGAGTTCGAGCCCTACATCAGGCTCTGAGCTGGCAGCATGAAGCCTCTTTGGGATTCTCCTCTCTGCAACTCCCCTCATCATTTTTTTTCTCAAGTAAAACTTAAAAAAATTTTTTTAATGCACATTTGTTATATTTTCCTTATTACAGAAGTAATACATGCTCATATCCAAAATGCAAGAAAAAAGCAGACGAGAACAAAACCAAGTGTAACTTGAGAAAAGTACTGGTCATCAGTAACGCTCTGGGGCATGTGAACTGCCTGGGCAGCTCACTCTCCAGCTCTCCCGCTGTCTCCCCACTCTCTCTCCCAGCCGCAAGTACTATACGTAATTGCTTTGTCTAAATGGATCAGCTGAGTGACTGACTTATTCCAAACCACACACGTGGAACTGGCTGATGGTGTACCCACCTGAGGAGGGTAGGATTGTCTGGTGTGTCCTGGGCCCCTCTGCTTATGTAATAGAGGTTTTGGGGAGAATGGGTTAGGCCTCCCTGGCTGGCCCAAAATGAGCTGAGAGAGAGCAGGAGGCAGCTTCCGTCGTGGCTGGCATGGCCCGAGGTGTGGGCTCCCTGTAGGCAGGAGCCTGGGCTCAGAATCTACTGCCAGTGCTAAAGGAGGGGGATCGGGATTTCTTGTCTGTGTATGCAGGTGGGAGCTGTCGAGCTGTCCGGGTGGGGTGTGGGGGCTGTAGGCTGTCATCAGTCATACACCAAAAAGTGGAGTTAGGTCTTCATTGCACATGTCCGGCCCTGGGAGAGAGAAGGGCCAACCAGCAGGGATGGGACCTCTGGGATGGTAGAGCCAGGAGTGGAGGAAGAAGGGAGTTCCATGAGAGGAGGTTTCACAATGGGAGGGGAGCACGCTGAAGTGGTCACAGGCAGGCGGAGGGTGGCTGGCAGAGGCATGATCTCACAGGGGTGGCTGAGCCCAAGCAAGGGGGCCATGGGCTCATGAAGACTGAGGAAGATGCAGGTGCAGACCAGGGAGCCCAAGCAAGGAGGTCATGGGCTCATGAAGACCAGGGAAGACACAGGTGTAGACCAGGGACCAAGAGCGAGGAGGCCACAGGCTTCTGAAGACCAGGGAAGACGCAGGTGCAGACCAGGGAGCCCAAGTGAGGAGGCCACGGGCTCATGAAGACCAGGGAGGATGCAGTTGTAGACCAAGGAGCCCGAGCAAGGAGGTCACAGGCTCGTGAAGACCAGAGAGGATGCAGGTGTAGACAAGGGAGCCCAAGCGAGGGGTCCATGGGCTCATGAAAACTGGGGAAGACACAGGTGTAGACCAGGGAGCCCAAGCGAGGGGTCCATGGACTCATGAAGACCAGGGAAGTTGCAGGTGTAGACCAAGGAGCCCAAGCAAGAAGGTCACGGGCTCATGAAAACTGGGGAAGACACAGGTGTAGACCAAGGAGCCCAAGAGAGGAGGCCACGGGCTCATGAAGACTAGGGAGGGTGCAGGTGTAGACCAGGGAGCCCGAGCGAGGAGGCCACGGGCTCATGAAGACCAGGGAGGATGCAGGTGTAGACCAAGGAGCCCAAGCAAGGAGGTCACAGGCTTGTGAAGACCAGAGAGGATGCAGGTGTAGACAAGGGAGCCCAAGCGAGGGGTCCATGGGCTCATGAAGACCAGGGAAGATGCAGGTGTAGACCAAGGAGCCCAAGCAAGGAGGTCATGGGCTCATGAAAACTGGGGAAGGCACAGGTGTAGACCAAGGAGCCCAAGAGAGGAGGCCACAGGCTCATGAAGACTAGAGAGGATGCAGGTGTAGACATGAAAGCCCAGATGAGGCCACAGGCCCATGAAGACCAGGGAAGATGCAGGTGTAGACCAAGGAGCCCAGGCAAGGATTCCATCGGCTCATGAAGACCAGAGAGGATGCAGGTGTAGTCTTGGAAGCCCAAGTGACGAGGTCACAGGCTCATGAAGACCAGGGAACACGCAGGTGCAGACCAGAGAACTCAAGTGAGTAGGCTACAGGCTCATGAAGACCAGGGAGGATGCAGGTGTAGACAAGGGAGCCCAAGTGAAATGCACGGGAAATGGTGGGACGAGGAAATCATTGTGGGGTGTTGGTAGAGGCCAGGCAGGCTGGGACCCTACCTTCCTGGTGGGTATGAGGCAGCTGGCCAGCTGTGAGGCAGGGATCCTGGGGACCAGGGAGAGGACAGAGTTTGATCCTCTGAACGGCCGTGTTGTGCCCACTCCCCGCTAGCCCCAGGGAGGTACAGAAGGAGGCCCATCAAGTGGGGGGCAGACCTCATGAAGCAGTAGCCTCATGAAGCTTGAGGATATGTTTGCTGTTATCAAACTTGGCAAGTGAAGGTTTCCTAAAGTTTCCTTACTCTGAAGCTAGATCAACTCACTCTACATTAAAATCCACTGCTTCTTGTTGGGATGAGCACTGGGTGTTATACATAAACCAACTTGACAATAAACTAAGGAAAAAAAAAATCCACTGCTGTATTTTGCACTTTGGATTTTTAAAATCCATGAATCATTTTATTTATTAGTTTTTTTAGTTTATTTTTATTATCTATTTCTATATTTGAGAGAGACAGAGAATTCCAAGCAGGCTCCATGCTGTCAGTGCAGAGCCTGACGTGGGGCTCAAACTCACAAACCATGAGATCTTGACCTGAGTCAAAATCAAGAACCAGACTCTCAACGATCTGACCCCCACCCCCAGGCACACTCCCCTGCATCATTTTATGACATTGTACCTTTACCACTTGGAAAATACGGGCTCACTAAGGTAAGCAGGACTTCCAAGAGTTGGCACATGTCCTGCTGCATGGAAAAAAAAAATCACAGTAGTTAATATCATTCTGTGATATTTTGCAGAGTATCCTATCTCACCAGCAAAGTCTTTAAGTGTGGGGCCACTGCCAAGGTCAGGTGGTGGAGAGAGATTTTTCAAGAGTCTAATGTATGCTTGAAAACTTGAATTTGCCATTGGTAACCAGTATGGTCAGTTGTCCTCATGCTGGGGGTAAGCTCATGGTAATTCCTGAAGAAATACCCGGATCCAAAATACCCACAGTTTGTCATTAGGTCAGAGTGGCTTCCCCGGAACCAGCATCCAGTCCAGCTCCCAGCACTGCACGGGCTCCCCAACACCACCGACTCTGGCTTGAGTGTGTGGCTCAGGCTCCCTCCTCACGGGCCAGAGCCCCCAGGACGCGTGCCTGAGGGTGGGGGTTGATAAAATCCTAGGTTTTGTTAGCTTACTAAGGTTGTTCTCACATGATGCTGGCCTGTAGTTTCCTACATGAGCCGAGGGTGGGAAGGACACGGTGACTGGTGCCAGCGTCCTGACTGGGTCAGGGCACCGGGGTTTTATCTTCTGTTGCATTTGCACATCAGCAACAACAGTAATGCAGGCAAAGGATACTTTCGTGTAACTGTGAAAATAGCGTGGAGCTCTCGGACCCCTCTGAGATGGTCTGTGCCCCCTGGTGTTCAGGGGACATTCTGAGCTCATCCACGCACCCCCTGCACACACATGTGTGTTTACACACATCTCCGCATTTATATACCGTTCTGTACTTTGTCCCTTTCCCTCTCTGTCTCCTCCATCTCTCCCTCTTTGTCTTTCTCTCTTTCTGTGTTTCCTCTTTCTCTTCTCTGTCTCCCTGTCTTTCCCTTTTTCTCTTTCTTTCCCTCTTTGTCTCTCCCTCTCTGTCTCTCCCTTTTTGTCCCTCTTTCTCTCTCTCTCCCTGTCTCTTCCTCTTTCTCACTCTCTCTCCCTTTTCCTCCCCTCCCCACCTCTCTGTCTCCCTCCCTCCCTCCTGGCTTCTCTAATTTGGCATGATGTTTTCAGAGTTCACCCATGTTGCAGTATTTCTCACTACTTCATTCCTTTTGACCATCAAATAATCTTCCGTGGTGTGTTAAATATTGTATTCCTCCGTTCATCAGCTGATGGGTATTTGATTTATTTGCAGCCCTCGGGGGTTGCGAATGGTGCTCTCTAAACATTTGTGTGCAAGTTTTTGTGTGGACCTGTGTGTTCTCTCTCCTGCACATGCTGCCGGGAGTGGAATGGCTGGGTTGTGGTCACTGGGTGCATTCAATCCTGTACAGTGGCCAAGTGGTTTTCCAAAGCCATTGTACCATTTTCCATTTCCACCGGCACTGCGTGAGGATTGCTTCCAATGTCTCTGCTTTTTGGGCCGTTGTCTTTTTAAGTAGGCTTCATGTGCAGTGTGGGGTCCACTGTGAGGCTTGAACTCATGACCCTGGGATCGTGACCTGAGCTGAGACCAAGAGTTGGATGTATAACTGAGCCACCCAGGTGCCCCAACTTTTTGGCCGTTTTTGTATCTTCTTTGGAGAAACATCTACCGGGTTCTTTATAATTGAGCTGAAGGAATTCTTTTTCTCCTCTATGTACAAGATCTTTAACAGAGATAATGTGCCAGTTTTTTTTTTTTTCTTATTATGCAATTCGTGTCTCACTCTTTGGCCCATGTCCTCGGAAGCTCCAGCATTTTTCATGTAGGTAATGTCCTGTTTGCATTTTCTTTTTGCTTGTACTTTTACATCTAGGAACCATTGCCTAATCTGGGGGCATGAATATTTACCCCTATGTTTTCTTCTGGGAGTTTTATAGTTATAGGGCTCGCATTTTGATCTTTGATCTGTTTTGAGTTGATTTTGTAGGGGGTTAAGTGAGGGTCCAACGTCATTCTCTGTGTGTGGATGTCCAGTTGTCGTAACGCCATTTGTTAAAAATACTGTTCTTCCCCACCCCCCCTCCGAATTGCCTTGGTACCCTGATTAAAAATCCATTGACCATAATCACGAGGATTTATTTTTGGTTTCCCAGTTCTGTTGATCCATGTCTTTCCTTATTCAAGCATGGCACTGTCTTGGTCACTGTAGGTTTGTAGTAAGTTTGAAATTGTGAAGCCTGAGTTCTCCAATGTTGTCATCTTTTCCGGGATGGTTTTGGCTGTTTTGTGTCCCTTGAATTTCCATGTAGGTTCTAGTATCAGTTTGTTAACCTCTGCCAAGAAGTCCATTGGGATTCTGATAGGAGTCGTCCACGGAGCTGGAGCCGATGTGGCCGAGGACAGCTGAAAGGCAGGGAGCTGTTCCTGCTGGCCCCGGGGCATATCCAGTGTGAGCAGAGGGACTCACAGACCTTCGGGGCCTCGTGAGGCTCAAAGATGTCAAGGCAGGGGCGCCTGGGTGGCTCAGTTGGTTATGCATCTGACTTCGGCTCAGGTCATGATTTCACAGTTTGTGGATTCAAGCCCCGGGTCAGGCTCTGTGCTGACAGCTCAGAGCCTGGAGCCTGCTTCAGATTCTGTGTCTTCCTCTCTCTCTGCCTCTCCCCTGCTCNTACTCTCACTATCAAAAAAAAAAAAAAAAAATGTCAAGGCAGCACTTTAAATTTTAGGCCCGACAATAAGGATACACACTTGAACTAAGCAAGGCCCTGGCGGTCTCATGTGGCAGACAGACAGGGGACTCGTCTTCCAGAAGTCGGGGTGAATGTACTATGACAATGCATGTACTCCAGGTCTGCCTGTCAAACCAGCAGCAGACTCGCCAAGACGCCCTCCAGTAGCCTGTCCCCACTTACTCTCTTTTCCATGGTGTATTGTCACACAGGAGGTCACTCTGCAGGAGAGGACACGCTGTGTCTTAGATGTGTTAAATAATTCCCGGGATTGTTGGTGAAGGTGAAAACAGGCTTGTCTGCACGCTTAGAGGCCGTTTGTTCAACCATCCATAAACTTGGTGTAATTACTTTTTGGGTTGTTTATTTTTAAAAATTGATTTACAGGTGTTGAAGTAAATGTATCCTCTGAATCTAAACCCTTTGTGGACGCAGTGCATATATTCTCTCATCGTCTTACCTGGTTCATAGTTTTTTGCTGTATGGAACTTATAAATTTTTATGCAGTCACCATACTCCCATCATTCCTGTGTTTTGTATCTTTCTTAAGAAGGTCTTCTGTACCCCAGTTTTGTAAATTGTGCTTTTATGCGCAATTCAGAGCATTTTTTTCCTGTTTCCTGTACAACATGAGATAAGATCTAACTTTCCACTGTACCCGGTCCAGGAATTTGTTTTCTTCCGTGGTTTCATACGTCAGCCCTGTTCCAACATCTGTGTTGCCAGGATGTGTGCAATGTATCATGTGATGTATATACGTGTATTCATGCTTTTATGTCTGGCAGGAACCTTTTCTCCTTCGTTTCTTCTTTTGAAAACTATCTTGGCTATTCCCTTGCATTTTCTTTTCCTAATTAAATTTAGAATTACTTTGTCTAGTTTCACAAAACATTCTCGTGAGGTTGTATTAAATTTACAAATTAGGTTAGAGATTTGAAATTATTCACGAACAAGAAATCACCAGGGAGCAATATCTAGATGCACTTCCCCTAATTCTCAAGATAATTTATAGTGTTTGTGTGTCAGTAGAGTTAGAAGTCGGTAAGTAGGTCGTGATAATGTAGGGGAACAAAATCAGTATTTCACAACAAACATTCTTTCTAAATTTCAGTGAATAAATATAAATTACATTTGTATGTAACAAACATTGTAACATTCCAGCAAATGCAGTTCATAGATCATCCTTGAGTTTATAGATTAGCAACCTAGTTAGTTATGAATTGAATATTACAGGGGCATTCTACTTAGTTATTAAACATTTAAGAAGGAATGTAATTATGTATAAACTTAAAATGAAGACTCTTGCTTCTTTGCTCTATATTTATTTGTCAATTTTTTGAGACCAGGAGGTAAAGATATTCCTAATCTTCTTTATCTTGGTTATTGACTAAATACCAGCCTTTAGCACAGAATGAATTCTTTCTCTAAAGGTTTCTTACTCAAGACCCTCCTCACACATCTGACTTATGGTCTACGTTATTATTTTAAGCAAAATGAATCTATGTTTGGGGACCTTCTGTTTCTACAACACTGAGTCTCCCTATGTGGGACCATTTATCCATCTCCATAGGCTGTGGGGGCAGTGCCAGGGAGCTTGGCATACTGATTATTTTCATAAAAGGTAAGAGATGGTCTGTGCATGGAGACCCAGACTCCTCCCTGAAAATGGGAAATAAATGTCCCACACAGAAGGTGCACCTGCATCAGGAGGTAAGATGTTCTTGTCACCAGAGGGGGGACGTCTAGAGCCCAGAAGGCTGTTCTCTGATCGCCCGAGCCCCAGTTCTGTTTACAAGTTCTTTAGAAGCTCCCAAGGTTAAGTGCTCTTTGTCTTCTTAGTTCCTCACAGAGTTATTCTCTCTTTGCTTAAAAAATATATACAAACTGCCTGCCGTGGTCATTTCTGTTGGCTTCAATTTCTTTATTGGGCTTCCGTGTGCTCATAATAAAACTGGGGCTTTTTCTACTGATCATCTGCCTCATGTCAGTTTAATTCTGAGTCTAGTTGCAAGACGGTGATGGGAGAGATTTTTTTCCTTCCAGGCCTTTTGTATTTTGAGTCAACTATAATTTTCTCATACAAATCTTGCATGGTTTTTATGAGGCTCCTAGGATTTTGTCATTTTTGTCATTGTTGTGAACGGATCCCTTTTTTCCTCCCAATACATTAAAAAGCATATATAAAGATAGTAACTTTTGTACATTGGCGTTATTCCGATTATCTTGCTGAGTCTCGTTACTACTTGTAAAGTTTTCTCAGCAGGTCCTTGTAACTTTTTAGCTGGATGATCACCGACAGCAAGCAGGTACCTCTCTTCTATGTTTGCAATGCGGGCTCTTCTTATTTCTTTTGTTTTTATCAGTTTTGTCTAAAGATTGTTTATTTTGAGAGAGCGAGGAATTGAGCAAAGGGACAGGCAGAGAGAGAGAGAGAATCCCAAGCAGGCTCTTCACTGCTAACATGAGCCTGATGCGGGACTCAAACTCAAGAACCAAGAGATCGTGACCTGAGCCAAAATCAAGAGTTAGACTCTCAATGGACTGAACCACCCAGGTGCCCCTCTTTTTTTTCTTCCCCTGGTGAGGACCCCAGGCACCCTTGTGTTCTAGAATTTAATGAGAATTCTAGTATTTCTACTTGAGTATGTAACTTGCTGGAGGTTTCTGCCACGTACATTTGTATCCAGTTAAAGTTTTTTCTAACCTAAGTTTATGAAGAATCCTTCACCCCCAAATCTTAGATACATACTGAACTTTGTTCTTTTATTATCGGTTAAGGTGGTCCCTTCCCCTCTTTCTCTGCTGGTTTATTACCTTTACAGATAGCATCCTTGCGATCTTAGGGTATGGTCTACCTGGCCACAATATATTAGTACTCGCGGATTTGGTCTGATAACAGACCAAAAGGAGGCAGCGGGTGGAGCACAGTGGGGTAGGGACTTCACAATCTGCAATTATTCTCACTTTCACTGGCGGCAACTGGTCCGCAGCCCCACGCCCTCCAGCAGAGCACAGCTGACCGCACCGGCATCAATGACCATTGGGAATGGCTGTCCTTCAGGTGACCTTACCACTTTCCAGCCCAATTGGGAGGAGAAGGGGGAGCTATTCATAATTTTGCCCAGATGACAGGTGTGTTGTGTTTTTAATATTCGTTTTTATTAAGTTTACCCTGAACGTGGACGTGCTGGGGTGAGCCACTACACCCCAGCTCTCGTCCCCTGGGACGCTGCCGGTGCCCCCTCCGGTGGCGGGGTCTCTGCGGATGCCCCCTCGAGAATGGGGTGGGTGGGATCTGGGCGGGCCCTGCTGTAGTGCTGGGGGTCCTGGGAGGTGGGCGGGAGTTTGCAGATGGCCTGCTAGCGGGGAGACCGCCTGAGACGATGCGGCGGGTCATTGGGTCATCGATTACCTGCATTAGCCAAGGGGCAGCACGACAGACCCCCGGGAGCCAGTGGGGGCTGCGAGTCTGTGCGGCCCTGACGACCCCAGGCCTCACGCTCTGGCCACAGAGACCTGCAGCAAGACGTTTCTGTCCCCTCAAGCCAGCCGGTTTGAGGAGCGGAAGGTGAATGGCACACACCATTCTCCGGCCCAGAGGCACGGTTGTCCTGGGGCTCACAGGCGCACTGGGCTGACCAGTGAGGCCCCACGGCCAGGCCGGCCTGCACCAGGCTTCCTGCAGAGAGGGAGGGAAAGCAGAAGGAGGGTGCCCATGAGGGAAGCCAGAGTGTCTTCGGAACCTAAGACGAATGGCACTATCGCCTCTGACTGTTTGTGCCCAAGGAGCACGAGTCCTGCGTCTGGTCCCATGGGGGGAGGGAATTGCACAATGGGGTGAATACAGAGGGTAGGAATCTGTGGGGGCGTTGTGAAGGCTGCCTTCCACGGATCAGCTAATTTCTGCCTATGGGACAAGTAAATCGGAGTCCCATGCAGTGAAAGAATAACCCAACGTACCAAACAGGATTCGTGCCAGAAATGGCATGAAATGAAGGTCCTCACATGCACATCACGTCATTAGGTCAAACCATGTCCACGCACTGAGGCTCAGCATGCCTCTCAGAGGATGAGGGCCGTCTGCCTTGCCAGGTGGGCCCTTCAGGCCGACTCCTACCTGGTAAGGGCTTGGGACAATCCCAGAACACCGTGGGGCAGGGCAGGGCAGGTCGGTGATGTGCAGGGCACTCTGGTGTCTGTCATCTCACAGAGAGGTCGCTTGGGCATCTGCTGAATGTAGACACATGTCCTGCAGTGTGGCTTCTCCCCTGCAGGGTTTCCATCTTGTGGGGCAAGTGTGAGATGGGACATCTGCGTGACCAGTGTCTACAGGAGTAGCTTGGAGATCTTACAGTGGGTGGGGGGCGGGGGGGAAGCCTGAGAAACTAGACCCTGTGGGATGGGCCTCAGATGAACTGTCAGAGAATAACCAAGAGACGTGTCTGTTTACCAGGACACGTGTGTTTGTCAGCTCGGGCTGCGTAACAAACACCACCAACGGGTGGTGTACATGTCGTGACTGATTCTCAGTCCTGGAGGCTACAAACCTGGGAGGCAGGCGTGGGCAGGGCTGGCTCTCCCTGCGGCCACCTCCTGCTGTGTAGACACGTCTTCCCCTGTGACCTCACGAGGTTGTACCTGTGTCCTCACAGGGTCGTTCCTGTGTGTGTCCGTGTCCTAATCCTCTCCTCTTATAAGGACACCCGTCAAAATGGGTTGGGGCCCACCATAAAAGCCCATTTTAACTCCATTCCTTCTCTGAAGACCCAATCTGCAAACACAGTCACATGTTGAGGTCCTGGGGGTTAAGGCTTCAACATACAAACCGGTGTGTGGGGTTCACGGTCTGGCCCATCACAGCACAGGACGCAGCCCTGGGAGAACCAGCTCGCAAACCAGTAACGCCCCAGTAGCAGATATTCCCGAACATGGTAGGGTGTTTATCTGTTGTGGAAATAAAATGAGAACAAGCAAAGCGATTTATTCAGAGTTGGCTACCGTCACTTGCACTTGGGAGAGCCCTGGAGGACTGGGAGATCTTCCTAGAGGCACAAGAGAAATCCAGGTGGGCTCTGGGAAGGCAGTGGACACGGGATGTTAGGGTGGCCAGCTGGAAAAGGGCATCATATGGACTGAATGGGGGAACATATTTGCCTTCCTCTGGTTGGTCCTAAGTTGGAATTGAGACAAAAATAAGGGAAGCTGTCAGTTACTGATCAAGTCCTGGCCATTGGGTCCAATCATTACAGAAATGATTGGCTTCCTTGACTGGTTGTTTGACACGGTGGGCTGGCTTCTGGCTCTGGAGCCATGGGCGCAGGGCTTTGCTGGATCTATGACTTCATCACCACAGAAAGTCACAGATCAGTGCACACTGAGGTTGTGGGGGATTTCTCAAGCTATCATTCAAGCTCATCACAGCCTTGAAACTGGTAATTAGTGGACCCACCACTAGACCCTGTTCCAGTGCGTGAGGGCACGTACTTTACTCTTCCACAAATTATGTTTGAAAATTGTATTGCAGCACAATCGGTTTCCTTTGTAATTCCAAGTTTGTTATTTACTCATTTTTTTTTACACATAGTTTATTGTCAAGTTGGTTTCCATATAACACCCAGTGCTCATCCCCACAAGTGCCCTCCTCCATGCCCATCCCCCCTCCCCCCCACATCCATCAGTCCTCAGTTCTCAGCATTCCAGAGTCTCATGGTTTGCCTCTCTCCCTCTTCCCCACCATTTCCCCCCTTCTTCTCCCCCATGGTCCTCCATTAAGTTCCTCCTAATCCTCCTATACGTGCAAGTATATGATATTTGTCCTTCTCTGCCTGACCTATTTCGCTCAGCATAACACCCTCAAGGTCCGTCCATGTTGCTACACAGGCCAGATTTCATTCTTTCTCATTGCCATGTAGTATTCCATCGTATAGATAAACCACATCTTCTTGATCCATTCATCTGTTGATGGACACTTAGGCTCTNATGGTCCATTGCTGTAAGCAGAGTATTAAAGTACCCCGCTATTAGCACATTCTTATTTATAAGATAGTTTCTGTTTGTGATTAATGGGTTTAAATATTTAGCTGCTCCCATATTCGGTGTGTAGGCATTTATAATTGCTGGTTCGTCCTGATGGATAGACCCTGTAATTTTTATATAATGCCCTTCTTCATCCTTCGTTATTGACTTTAAAGTCCAGTTTGTCTGATATAAGTATAGCTACTCCAGCTCTCTTTTGACTTCCAGTAGCATGATAGATATTTCTCCATTCCCTTACTTTTAATTTGAAGGTGTCTTCCAGTCTAATACGCATTTCTTGTAGACAGCAAATAGACGTTTTTTGTTTTTTTATCCAATTTGCTACCCTATGTCTTTTGATTGGAGCATTTAGACCATTTACATTCAGTGTTATTATTGAAATATGTGGGTTAGAGTCATTGTGTCCTTTGTGGGATTCATGCTTGTGGTGGTGTCTCTGGTATCTTGCATTCCTTGCAACACTTCCCTCAGGGAGTCCCCCTCAGGATTTCTTGTAGGGCTGGCTTAGTGGTGACCAATTCTTTCAATTTTTGTTTATTTAGAAAGACTTTTATCTCTCCTTCTATTCTGAATGACAGGCTTGCTGGATAGAGGATTCTTGGCTGCATATTTTTTCTGTTCATCACATTGAAGATCTCCTGCCATTCCTTTCTGGCCTGCCAAGTTTCAGTAGATAGGTCTGTCACCACAATGATAGGTTACCCTTTGTATGTTAGGGCCCTTTTCTCCCTATCTGCTTTCAAAATTTTCTTTTTGTCCTTAAATTTGCTAGTTTCACTATGATATGTCTTGCAGAAGATCGATTTCAGTTACGTCTGAGGCGAGTTCTCTGTGCCTCTTGAATTTCATCGTCTACTTCCCTCTCCAGTTTGGGGAAGTTCTTTGCTATAATTTGTTCCAGGACTCCTTCAGCACCTTTCCCTCTCTCTTCCTCTTCTGGGATTCCTATGATACGGATATTGTTCCGTTTGGTTGTATCGCTGAGCTCTCGAACTCTTCTTTCATGTTCCTGGATCAGTTTATCTCTCTTTTTCTCAGTTCTTCTTTTTCTATAATAGTGTCTTCTCCTTTCTGCCTCTTCAGTCCATGCATTGGATGCCTCCAGTTTATTATGTATCTCATTTATCTCATTTTTAAATTCATCATAACTATTTTTAAGCTCCATGTTGTTTTTAGCCATAGTTTCTCTGATGTCCTCCATGATTTTTTCAAGCCCAGCCATTAATTTTATGATTCTTGCTCTAAATTCTTGTTCAGTTATGTTGCTTATATCTGTTTTGAGCAGTTGTCTAGCTGTCATTTCTTCCTGGAATTTCTTTGGAGGAGAGTTCTTCCATTTTGTCATTTTGGTTAGCTTCCTGTCTCTTATTCATTTTAAAAGCTTGTTGTACACATGTACCCTGCGAGTTCTTCTGTATGAGAGGGCTCTTTGTTCAGGGCCTATCCATTCAGGAAGTGTTCTTTGAATGGTGTCTCTTGGTTTCTCTTGTTGAGCATTTGGTTATTTTGTTTCCCTACTGGTAGTGGTATCTGGGACTCTCCTCCATGTGTACTTTGGCTTGTTTCTTGAGGCAGCCCTGGAAAAGAAAACAGACACCACAGAGGGAACAGAGGTACACAAACTACACAGACAAAACCAATAAGCATGCAAACCCAGGCTCAGGTAAAAACAGCAACAGCAACAACAAAACAGCTCTCTGGCCGGGATGCGCGTGGTTTGGCGTAGGCAGGTCTTGTCTCCACTGTGTTCCGCTGGCCTCTCTGAGGCCCCGCCTTGGTTGTTATGGGGAGAAGAATGGCATAGCCCCAGTCCCTTCTCAAACCAGCGTTGCAAATCACTTCTTTGGGTCCGATCTACCTGTGCTGAGGATGTAGCCAAGGTGGGCTGAGTTCTATGCCCCACGTTCTGCCTCGTTTCCAGGTCCCAGTCCGTGGTCTTTGTTATACCACCCTGAACAGTCCGGCAGGTTGCTGCTTCCCTGTTGCTGGGGGTTGAGTGGGGGGCGGAGGAAGTGTCACAGCCTCAGATCCGCCGGGGTCAAGCAGTGGTACAACCCGAGTGCGTTGAGGGAACGTAGCAACTTCAGGTCCGCAGAGTCCGTGTCGCCGCAGCACGCCTCCAACGCTTCAGCGGGCCACTGTCGCAGGTGCCGCCGGCACTTCACCGGGCCGCCGGTGCCATGGATGGTGCCGGGTGCGTGGCAGTTCAGTTTTTCCTGGCGCCTTCTTGGACTGGGGCACCTCGTTTAAAGTCACCACCCCAGCCAGAGCTTAAAAACACTGTCTTCCCCAGCTGAGGTTTTTTCTCTTCTCCAGGGACTGTTCTACGAGCAATCTCAGCTTCTCTTTCCTTTCCCCTGTACTCGCGGCAGGTCACCACCACTCTCCAGTTAATCACTCAACCGCAGTTGCCATTTGTTATTTACTCATTAAAAACAAGTTTCTGAGACGGGGATTACGGTAGAGCGTAATTTCCACAGATGGGCTCACAGTAATATCTTTAGCCCACCAGCTCCCCTGCAGGCAGCCACATCGGGACCCGGGCAGGGTGGCATCTGACTCCCACCCCGTGAGTCAGGGCAGCCCCTGGGACCTGTCATAACCAGCAGAACGTGGGAGCCGCAATGCTGCCTGACCTGGAGGCGAGGCCAGGAAAACCCATGCAGTGTTCTGTCGGGCGCGTGCCCACTCTCTCTCATGGCCCAGCTACCGGCTGGGAGGGGCCCGAGCCCCGTAGACAAGACTGCACGACAGCCCTCCAGTTGACGGAGCCCTCTCCCAGCACCAGACGAGAGCGGGGAAGCCTCCAGTCTGGCCTCCAGCCTGAGTCCTCCCAGCCGAGGCCTGGACCTCCTGGAGCATCCCGTCCAAACTGCAGACCCGCGGACCACGTGGGCATAACCAAACAAGGGCTGCTGTCCACCATCATGTCTGTGGCATAGCGATGGAAACCCAGGAAACGGTCCGTGGGCGTCAGCACAGTGACCCGGGCAAGCGTGGTTCTTGGCCACGGTGCTTCTCGGCCAGGTCTGGGGCTGCTGCCAGCTGGACCACAGGGCTGGGGTGTGGGTGCAGACCAGGGGCTGGGAGCCCAGGACGGCGGCTGGTGGCGGCGCACTCCAGCTGGGCAGGAGGGTGGCCGGCGTTGCGGGAAGGGGACCGTGGTGGTCCTGCCGTGCCAGCTGAAGTCCAGGCCCACGCTGGCCACGGGAGCAGGGCCAGGACACCCCCACTGGAGGCTGGTGGCCAAGTAATTGGGGAAGGTCTTGCCCGCAGACCGTCTGTGGGCACCCCGGCATGTCCACAGTGCAGGAGAAAGCAGGTAGGGAGAGCTGTCCCGGGTCACAGAGCCCAGCACCATGGCTACACACTCCACCACCGTGGTCTCCAAGTCATGTCACTGGGAGATTCTTCTGGGAAAGTGTCAGAACAATTCCAGTTTCGTCTTGGAGAAAGAACAAGTGAGGGGCGCCTGGGGGCTCCGTCGGTTAAGTGTCTGACCTCAGCTCAGGTCATGATCTCGTGGTTCATGAGTTCAAGCCCCGTGTCAGGCTCTGTGCTGACAGCTCAGAGCCTGGAGCTGCTTCAGATTCTGTGTCTCCCTCTCTCTGTCCCTCCCCTGCTCACACTCTCTCTCTCTCAAAAATAAACATTAAAAAATACAATCTATTAAAACACACACAACAAGCAATGTGTCAGTGAGGGTCTGTGTTTGGCAAAATGAGGGTCATTGGGACCAAGTTGTAGATGTCTAAACTCCACATGTCTGACAAGGACCAGCGAGTGGGGGCATCACAGGGTCATGGGACCACGGCGCTGTCCTGTTTGACACGGGGACCCGCAGGCGTGCTGCGCAGTGGCCTGGCATTGGGGTCGGGGGTCAGATGGTAGGCAGGGAAGTGGCAGCAGCCCACACTCTTCTGGGTCTGAGACGCACCCCCCCCCCATGCAGAAGGCTGAGCAGTTTGTGCACGTGTTTGTTTTAATACAATTTTGTCAAAGATAAACATGAAGTGCTTACAAACTTTCTTTACTTTTTCCTATTTTATCTTCTTTAATTTTTGTTACTTTTTACTATTACAGAGATTGCGTTTGCTGTGTCGTTCATGCTGGTGTTTTAGGGTTTTCTCATCTCTCAAGCAAAATGTACGTTTTCAGTTTTAAAGCACACCCAGGCAGGTTGGAATTCAGCAGCCTTTAAAAATCTGTGATTCATTTAATGTTGTTGATTAAAACCTGGCTTCTAGAATGTTTTCTTCTGAAGCACATGTCTGGTCTTGGGTTCTGGAAGGCTGGGTTTCTGCACCGCTGGCCCGTGTGCGATGACCTCACCCTGTCATCTTCCCGGGAAAGGAAGCCGACTCCAGCCGAGGGCTCAGGTTTCAGGGGGGCTCAGAGCTGAGAGCTCCCTTTGGGCAGGAAGTGCGGAGTCAGCACTAAGAAGGCAAATGTTTCCGAACTGGAGAGCGAGTTTCACACGCCGCGGAGCGATGCAGAAGCCTCTGGGGAGCAAGCAAGCTTGCTTCGGCCACTGAAAGCTGGTTTTCCCATCAGAGTGGTTTGTGTGGCCACGGCAGAGGAGAGAAGGCGATTCTGGTAATTCGTGACCCGCACGTCCAGGCGTGCGCTCGAAGGGTAACATGTACCCGGCGGTCTTCCTCTACACAACCAACTGCTCCTTGACTAGGCAGCACCGACACTTCAGCCAAATAAAATCCAACCGTGAACTTGTCATCGCCGTGTCCTGTCACCGTTACATGGTGACTGCTTCATGCACACATGGGGCCCCAGGCTCGGAAGCTGGGGCGGGAGTTGCAGGCTGTCTGGTGCTTGGGACACGGGGCTGCAGAGACCTGGCTGCTGGCCAGCAGGCTGCCCCCTCCCCCCCAGTGCTAGCCCCTCTCCGGGCAGGCACCGTTTCCCAGCCGCCTCCCAATGGGACATGCCACTGCCAGCTGGCCCAGTGACCTGGAGAAAGGCCCCGCCCTGGGCTCGCGTTCCCGCCTGCCCAGCCTGACGACGGTGCCCACAGCGCCCTCCTCATTCTCTAGGAACTTAGCAGCTTTGGGAGCCTTCAGGTCACACCCCGCTGGCTCCTGTGCAAACTACAGGCACAGCACGGACCTGGCGTGGAGTTCTAGCTGCTGGAGGCCCCACACCCCACGGACGAGGAGCCCCCTATACTCAACTTTGCAGCCCACGCTCCTCCAAGCAAGTACAAACCGAGTGTTTGTCTGGGACTCTCAGTCGGGAGCACTTCCGGCTCAAGTGTCACACTCAGGTGACAGTGACTTGAGATCGTAAGCTGGCAGAAGCTCACTGAACACAGGAGGGGCTGGAAGGACAGCGAAGAGAATGCAGATTCAGAGCAGAATGAAATTCAGCTTGAATGCATATAATCTGCACAACTTTGCACAGGTACCGCTGCTTTGTGCTTCGTTTCCTTTTCCTGCAAAATAGTAACCCTGCAAAGGCCTCTGATGGCCATGGACTCCCACACACCCGCAGCGGGGAGCGGAGGTCCCCTCACTGGCTGTGAGCTTACTGGCGATTGTGGAATGGTTGTGGTGGAAAGGATCCGCCTGATGTACTCGAACATCGCATCACCTCCATACAGTGAAGTGCACAAATGTCAGAACTCAGTGAATGTCTACCTATGTATACACATCTGTGTTACCACCACCCAGAGCAAGATACGGAACATTACCTTCACCCTTGTCTTTCTTCTACCCTCTTAACTTCTGTGACCAAGGCATGCAAATTAAAGTGACAAAAGGCAGATAACTGGAGAGGAAAAAAAACCCAGAACTTATTTACATGTGCAACATGTATACTTCTGACTCTGCAAAACTGGGGTCCTCTCTCGGTCTGGGTACATACAACGACTGCCAACACTGCCAATGTTTCACTTCAGCGCTGCTTTCCCTGGGTACTTTCTGTGATGGGCTGAGCTGTGTCCCCCCAAACTCCTATGTTGGAGTCCTAACTCCCAACACCCTGGAATGCTACTGTGTTTGGAGACAGGGCCTTTAATGAAGTAATTAAGGTACACTGAGGTCACTAGGGTCAGCCCTGATCCATTCTTCCTGGTGTCCTTCTAAGAAGAGGAGACCAGGACACAGACCAGCACAGAGGAATGGCCACACGAGGACACGGTGAGACCCACTACACCGAGGGCAGAGGCTCAGAGGAAGCCACCCCGTCCACACCTGGGTTGGGAACTTCTAGACTCCAGAACTATGAGGGAATAAGTTCAGGTGGTTAAGCCACTCAGGCTGTGGAGTTTTGTTATGCAGCCCGAGCTGACGATGATACACCTTCTTAGGTTTTTCTGAGGACGTGGGAAGTCTGTCTTCCCCTTTTCTGGCTGTTGCCGTATTCCCGCAACCCTGTGTCTGTAGCCCCACTGGTGGAATGATCGCATGGTGTCCTCATCTCCATGAGGCCGTGCATCCCTCCGGGGTGGTCCCTACCTCCTCACGTGCAATAGTTTGTCAACAGATGCTTGTCCAGCTGAGGCCGAGGTAGAAAACTTCAGAACAAAAACTGTGTCCTTCAAGACTGACAAGTTTGGTTATAAAATCTTCTCTCCCTTTCTTGAAGCAGACCCCTCCCTCTCCTGTTCCAGGCCTATTTCATCACTGACTTTGCCTCCCTGCCTAATTGATTTGAGCCGACAGCACAGCACGCTTCGCAGCATAAAACCGGGAGCCTACGAACAGATCCAACATGAGGGGTCTAATGTGCCCCGTGGGCCCGCTTTCCACGGAGGTTTCTGGGCCGTATTACGTTCTAGGCACAGAGTGACAGGCAATACGGCAGTGACCACAGGCGAGGTCGTTTTTCTGGGTCTGTAGGAAGAATGTGGCTTTCACGCTCCTGGTATCCGGGTGAGCTGAGTGCACGACCATGTGCCGCGCCGACCCACCTGCTGTGCCCAGGTCGCCCCTCCTCTCGTCTGAAGCTCCAGCCCGAGCGTCTGGCCCTCCAGGCCAGGGCTGCCCTCCTTGCTGCAGGCCCGGCCAGAGCACTGGAATCCTCCCTTCTCCCCCCTTCCTTCCTTCTCTCTTTCTCCTCTTCCTCCCTCTCTTTCTTTCCTGATTAATTTTCCTCCCTCCCTTTTTCTTACATATTAATGGGGAATTTTATCCAGAAGTCTCCATACACATCTTGATGCGTGGCATTTATTTTTGGTAGTAGATTTAATCATGTATGAAATGTAAACCAATGAGACAAACCAAGTGAAATTTTTAACAAACCATGGAGTTTTCAGTAAATGTCGGAGGGTGTGTTTTCCTCTTGTTGTTTCCCCTTGAAGCTTGTTCCCACACAGCTGCTTTCTGCTCCGTCCGGTTTGACGTTCCAGAGGATCTGCAGAAGGCTTTTCCAGAATTGGTCAGCACGCAGGTTCTCGGCTGGGCTGAGCTCTAGCAGATCCAGCTCTGGGGACACCGCGAGGTTCCCAGCCTCCAGTCCCCACTTGCCAGGTTAGGGTGATGTCAGGATGGCCTTCAGGATCTCCACGCCGACTCCAGTTGTGTTTAGTGGAATATTCAATACTGTGGCTTTTGCACCCCATGTTCTGGGACACTCTTCCCACAGAGAGGTGGGATCCATGCCCCACCCCCAAGTCCAGCAGGCTGGTGGCGCAGAGTCACAGTGGCTGGGTCTCCGGGGAAGCCCGACCTCACAGAGCCTGCCGTGCTGGGGAGGCGGCCTGGGGGCGTCCCCATCAGCCTCGTGAGTGCACCACTCAGGGTCCGGCCCCCACGTGGCTGCCCTGAATCCCCACCCAGAGTCCAGGACGAAAGAGGACGGGGGTTCTGAGCCCCAGGAGCCCAGGGCTTGGTCACATGGCAGTGGTTACGGGAGCAAGTGTGCAGCAGTCAGGTGGGTCGCCCCACACTCACTGTTGTTGAGGAAGTCCTGCACAATGTGTGAATGAATAGAAGTAAAATGAAAACTTAAAAAAAAACTTTAAATATTTATTTTTGAGAGAGAGAGGGAGCATGAGCAGGGGAGGGGCAGAGAAAGAGAGACACACAGAATCTGAAGCAGGCTCCAGGCTCGGAGCTGTCAGCGCAGAGCCCGACGCGGGGCTCGAACCCACGAACCGCAAGATCATGACCTAAGCCGACGTCGGACGCTCAGCCGACTGAGCCACCCAGGCACCCCTGAAAAGATAAGGCTCAAAGGTTCTTCTGGAAAACCTGCAAATCTGAGCTGATGTCGTACCTACTCTGACTGCAGAAATACCACCTTGGAGCCCATGGAGAAAGGTTAAGATTTCAGCCTAAAGACAAGGACGGAGGGACCTCTTGATTGGGGCCCTTGACTCATTTGGGACCCGAAACCCCTCTGTGGCCTGGAGCAGCGCCCACACAAAGTCTGTGTTTCCTCAGAAGCTGACCCGGAGACACAAACTTGAGCATAGCTGGGGTATTCAGGAGGACAGGGAGCCCCTTGGGGCGGGGAAGTAAGGCGGGTGGGGGCTGGGCAGGGCAAGACTGGGGTGAGTCCTGGGGAAACCCCCTGAGCAGTGAGGTGCAGGCTCCCAGGGTTGATGCTGTAATTCCCATGCTGCCTGTGCTCCGGCCTCACAGGCAGTGGCTTTCAGGGTGCATGGGGGGCTCTGTGACTTTGGGGTGGTGCTCGATGGCCAAGCCCAGGGATATGGGAGTGCAGGGGGGTCCCCTGTGAGGTTGGGGTGGAGCTGGAGGGCCAGGCCCGGGGATATGGGAGTGCAGGGGGGTCCCCTGTGAGGTTGGGGTGGAGCTGGATGGCCAGGTCTGGGGATATGGGGGTGCAGGGGGTTTCTGTGAAGTTGGGGTGGAGCAAATGGCCAGTCCCGGGGATATGGGGGTGCAGGGGGTCTCTATGAGGTTGGGGTGGAGCTGGAGAGCCAGGCCTGGGGATACAGTGGAGGCCACATGCTGTGCGCAGGTGCACTGATGTTGCTGTGGGGTGTTACCCACATTCGCACTGGAATGAAATCTGATCTGTAGTTAGAAGTTAGTGAAGTTAGAGACATAATCGTTCCCATCCATCTTCCTGGGCATCTGAACTCTGCCCGTGGACCTCAGGGCGGAGCCTGCGGCCCACGCAGAAGAGACCACATAAATGCAGAGGGTCCCAGTGGCCTGTTCTGCCTCACTTCCCCCTGCAGACAGCCTCCTCGCAGGGTCCCGCTGGCTCTCACCACCTGGAGGAGGTCCAGACCCAGCATATCCACTTTCCTCTGGAATCTCCCTCCCAGAGGAAGCAGCAGCCGCAGGCCAGGGGAGCCCCGGCCATAGGCGGGAAGGGGACTCGGGGTTAGAGGGTGTGCCTGGCCTGACAGGCACACAGATGATCTGGAATCAGGAGTTCCGGACCCTCTCCAGGGAGCAGCAGAGGCCGTGCCACCTGGGGCAGGGGGCAAGCAAGGGTAGACGGGATCCCCGGGCTCTCCTGTGTGCAGCAGGTTAGCCCTGGAGACAGGCAGAGGGGCACACTGGCTGCCCTGTAGACGGGACCCTGGGCTCTCCTCTCTGCAGCGGGAGGCACCTGGTCAGCTCTGAGGACAGGCAGAGGGGCACACTGGCTGCTGGCTCCAGGTGGGACTCCCATTTCCAGCAAAGTCTGCGAAGGCACCCGAGTGAGATAATGGAGACCAGATGGAGACTCTGGGAGACGCCAGGAGCGCCAGGAGTCAGAGTTTAGGCAGCGTTTCTGGAAAGAGAAGAAAGGGTGTGTTTCCCGGGTCTGATTTTCACATGCCTGAACTATGCAACCAGACAAATATGTGTGGATCTGCTCCAGCGCTGCAGGGCTGTCATGGGAGCCTGCAGCGGAATGTTCCGGCATACCAGTCTCCCCGCTGGCCCCACACTGCCCTGCCGTTGACCCGAGCGAGCGGGAGCGCCACATTCCCCAGGGGCACCTGCCCCTACACCGCCTCTTCCTGGTCTGTGTCCTGGCCGAGCTGGGGGCTCCGTGGGGAGGAGACCGTGGACCCTGCAGGCAGGCCTGGTGGGGCGCTGCTCTCCCTGTGGCGCGTGGCATCGCAGGCGCTGGTGGCCTCGGCTGGGGGTGTGTGGTCAGAGCCTGCCGCCCACTCACTCCTATGCTGTGGAAGCCTGGAAAGCCGGGAAGGCGCTGCCCTGATTGGGACTGGACGGTGGGGCCCACGCGACGGCATTCCTGACCATCGGCCAGCGCCTGCCCTGTGCCAGCCTCTGGCCACCGGCCTTTGCTAAGACACAATCTGCGACCGGCCCGCAGGTCCCTCCACGGTGGGAGTCACAGCCCTGCCATTTGTGTTGTTGAAGTCGCATTTGGGCGCCCGTGTCAGGATGCAGCTAGTCACACTCCTCAAGGGAAGGAGATGTTCCCTCTGGTGCTTCCCATCGCCCGCGTGCACCCTGCGCGGTGGCTCAGCTGCAGTAGTGGGCACGTCCCTCGGGCCCCACCCAGCGTGGAAGTGCCGGGTGTGGGAACCTGCAGGTGGCCGCCTGCCGCGCAGATTCAGGGACAAACAGAACAAGCCTTCGGACTCCTCAAAACAGGAAAAACGGGGGGAGCCGTGGTATTCTTCAGGGACTTCAGATATACTGTCCACCCTTCTTTTAACGTTAATTTATTTTTTGAGAGAGAGAGAGAGAGAGTGCGCGAGCAGGGGAGGGACAGAGAGGGAGGGAGAATCCCAGCAGGCTCCACGCTGTCAGCACAGAGCCCGACATGGGGCTTGAACCCACCCACAGACCATGAGACCGTGATGGGAAGGCTTCAGGTAACCCCAGGCAGGCCTGCCAACACTGAAGCACTGGGACCTTCCGACGAAGGTCACCCTGAAGAAATGTGAGCCCGACCTCCAGGAATGTGAGGCCCTCGAGGTTTGGGGTTCTGCCTGTGTGTTTTCCGCTGAAGTCCTTCTCAGTGCCTGGCACATACTAGGTGCTCAGTAAATATCTTGTGAGCAAGAGAAGGTCTGACAACAAGGAAGAAAATGTAACTGACTGAATTTTTCGAGTTTGGCATCAATCTGTTGTGACTGGCACCATCTTTCCCCGTTTTTAAATTGTTTATCTTTTCTGACAGCAGTGCTGCCCCCTCGCTCCTGGGCTCCGCTCTTCACTCCCTCTGGGGGGTGGGGCCACCCACCACAGGCCCGGGGATTGGACCCAAGTCCACCGGCTCCGTGCTCCCTGCTGGGGACAGACAGCGTGCTGGGCTGATGCAGGAGTCCAGAGCCCTGGCAGGTCAACGGGGCAAGTCTCCCCGTTGGTTCTGTGAGATGCCTGGGGTTCCCTGGATGAGAACCCATCGCTGTCTTGTGTAGGTTCCTCAGAGTTGGTTTCCACTGCCTTAACCAGCTGACAAGTAGGAGATCACAAAATAGTGCACATTTGATGTGGAGGACACCTCTCTCCCAAGTACCTGTTAGGAAACTGAGAGATTGGGGCACCTGGGTGGCTCAGTCGGGTGAGCATCCAACTAGATTTCAGCTCAGGACTTGATCCCAGGGTCATGAGATGGAGCCCCACATCGGGCTCCACACTGAGTGTGGGCCTGCTTGGGATTCTCTCTCTCCCCCCTGCTCCTCTCCCTTCTCTCTCAAATTAAAAAAAAAAAGAAGATTTGAGAAATTGATGAGGCACATGACCTGTTAGAAGCAGGGACATGGGGATCCTGGGTGGTTCAGTCGGTTAAGCTCAGGTCATGATCTCACGACTCATGGGTTCAAGCCCCGCATCGGGCTCTGTGCTGACAGCTTAGAGCCTGGAGCTGCTTCAGATTCTGTGTGTCTCTCTCTGCCCCTCCTCCGATCACGCTCTGTCTCTGTCTCTCTCTCAAAAACAAACAAACATTAAAAAGAAAGCAGCAGCAGAGACACGTCCCAGCTCTTGGATGCACGCTGGCTCTGGCCCTGCCCCTCATGTGAGATGCTTCCTGCAGTTTCCAGATGGTTCTGCTCTGCTCTCCCTTCTGCCCGAGTGTCTGTGACACAGCCTCTACCCCCTCACTCCAGCTTGAACTCCAGCTGTGGGCCTGTGCGCTTTCCAGTCAGGGCTCTGTGTCCGCGCTCCCAGGGCCCCTCGGACCCTCTGGAATTGCAGGAGCACTTGTGCCGGGGACGCTTGTGCCGGGATTTCTCTTTTGAGGAATGTGGCTGTGGTTTTGCCCAGACCCTCAGGGGTTTGTTCCCGGGCCGCAAAAAGAGGCCTGTTGTCTACAGAAAAGAATCTGGACCGGGGGTGCAGCGGCTGGCTGTCTCAGCGAGTAGAGCCCACGACTCCTAACCTCAGGGTCATGAGTTCGAGCCCCACATTGGGCGTGGAGCCTACTTAAAATAATAATAATAAATCCATCTTTCTTCCCATGTGCGTGAGCCCCGCTGTGATTTGTACCTTCTGCTGCCTTTCTCCCTCCTATTCTGTAAATCCAACTGCCGTGAAGCACTCACAGCTCTTAGAATGTGCTAGGGTGTTTTATGAGTTCGTACTACTGTGCCTGCGGCACCTTCCGGAATGTTCTCCCCAGACAGCCTGTGTGCTGCTGCCAGCTGGCGCCCTCTCCCCCATCCTCTAGTGCTCCATGCAGGGATGACTCTGTCTGCACGGCTAACCCTCTCCCCGACACGACTCCATCAGCGTCCACACCGTCCCTTGTTCTCCACCCACTGAGTCTTCTGCCCCCAGATCCCTCCCTCCACAACCCGTATTTTCTCTGGTGAATATCTGGTCTTTTTTTGTTTGAAATGAACAGGAGACAAAAGTCTTCCTTCAAATCTCACGGGTGCCCAGGTGTGTGTGGCGGGCGCTATTGCTCTTGAACTGTTTCCCAGCACATCCTTAGATGCGGCCCGTGGGAGAGTGGGAAGCAGGCCCGGGCGGGGAGCGTCTGGGACGTGGGCACGGAGGCGTGGCGGCCTCAGTGTCTGGCGGGGACCGGCAGGGCGGGTGCGCCGATGCTGACCCGCACCCCGCACCACACGTCCGGCCCTGCGGGTTGCTGACCGTGCTGAACCGCGGCTGGGTTTTCCGGAGTGAGACCTCCAGCCTCGACCGTCCGGAGTGAGTCTCTGGCAGCGTTCTCACGGATTCGTGATGAGATGGGAAAACGTGTTCCAGCCGAAACTCATAAAGCAGTCTAGCTTGGGAATGAAATTTAAAACAAAACAAGGCCTCCCTGCCCACCCCCCACTGGCCCCCCAC
>NW_027528462.1:185018-208574 GCF_008692635.1 Crocuta crocuta
TTCTCAGGGAGGCTTGATCTCTGGCTTGAATTATAGGAAAGTACATAACAGATTGTTAGTAGAAAATGTGGACCATTGTCCCAAACAGGTGTTTCTCCTTGATTTCATTTCCCCCGTGAAGGTGGAATGTTCCTGAAAGGTGACAGGGTAGAAGGAGGTGGCTCTATCTGTCCTATCAAACAGGATAGAAGGAGACAGTATAACCGAGTGTTTACCATGGACATGAGCTATTCTGTATTTTCTACACATAAACTCACTGAATCCTGACATTCTCTTGTGGACCCAACATGTAGCAAACTGCAAAATATTAGTGGGGAAAGTGACAAGTAAGGAAAGTCAGCCTCCTTTAAGAATGTGCCACGCATTCTTCTAACCCCAGACGAGCCATGAATAAAGCATTCAGTTTTCATAGCCAACCTGTCAGGCCCCTACTCATACTACCCAGGTTGCATGTATACAAAAGCTGAGGCCCAGACAGGCCTCCTAGCCCACCCAAGGTCACACAGTAAAGCACTTTCTGAGCTGGGATTTGAACCCAGGCCATGTAGCTGAAAAATCAGTGTTCTTAGCCATTACTTTTTCACTGAAAGGGAAATTCATGCTCTCTTTTTAGATGTGAAGCCTAAGTATTGTTTTGTACATTTGGAAATTTAAAAAACAATTCAGATCAAAGTTTATTTAGGGTAAGTTTACAAAAAGTCCTAAAACTCATTCAGAAAGAATATAGGACCGAGGAATCAGTGGGACAAATAAGGAAGTCCAGAACCACACAGAAATACACCTGACTTTATTCATCTTTCTTAAACCATCACGGAGAATTTCACACCAGCAGCAAAGTAGTCACCCATCTGTCACTGTTACAACCAGTCAGCCATTATGAGAAAAAAAGCTTTTCTCTGATGTTCTAGATCAAAATGAATCTGCAGCTATTTAGATACTTAAGTGGCAAAAACAGAAGCATAGAACTCTGCACAGCATGAAAGCCAACGTCTACACACGTTTTAGGTGCAAGAACTCTGTGTCCGGCCACACAGGCAAAAATCACAGATGGAAGGATTGCAGTGTTGTAGTGAACAAAGTTTAAAGACAAAGACATATTTGCAGCATAAGTGATGGGTGAAGGATCAAAACCCTGAGTATATAAGTGGGCTTTACACATCTGTCAGGGAAGGAGAAAGAACCCAGGGCAAAGTGGTGTAAGCCAGGAACCAAGTGCCAGAAGAGAATGACTGTCCATGGAAATTATCAGCCTCACTAGCCATCAAGGATTTGCAAATTCAAAGCTTTTCTCTCTGTCTTGCTCTCTTTCTTCTTCTGTCTCTCTATACCTGTCTCTCCCTTTCTTCCCGTCTCTCTCTCTCTCTCTCTCAAGGTCTCTCTTTCGGTCAGTCAGCTGAAAAAGAACAGTAATACTCAGCCTTTGAAGGACAGGTAGGAAGGGATTCTGACGTTTCTGATTATGAAGGTGACATTTGGTATGAAACACTCAAAATGCTGAAAACTATGCATAAGAGAACGGAAGTTCCCCACAGTTTCTTCCCCTACCCCCACCGTTCGCCCTGGGGACGATTTTGTCACCTTGGCATTTTGTGTCCTGCTGGGCTGACCCAGGCAGCAGGCGGCATGCTCAGCAAGCCCTGTCTTGCGTCCGACACATGCACACATAGCCGGTGGCCCTCAGCAGGCATGCGTCACCCGCCGTGCTGTCCCCTGCACAGGGCAGGACCCTCAGTGGACGTCCTGTGCGTGTTTGTGGAGGGAGGCACCAGGCCCTCCCCTTTGTAAATCTTTGTAGATGTTTGCTTTGTCGTGCAGCAATGGGATACCCATCTGCCAACCAGGCCAAATGCAAGGAGACCATAGATGACCTCGTAACAAGTGCAGCAGGCAGAAACTTCTAGTACAGTTCCTCAGCCGACATCGCTGTGCCAGCACGGCACTGCCTACCTCCTTAGAGACCAGACCTGAGAAGTCTAGCACATTATGTTTTAGTTTGGTCCTGGCCAAGTCCTGTGGGCAGTGGAGGGCAGCCTCTGAGTCTCAGCCCCTACCTGCCAAAACCATCAGGGCTGTTGCCCCTCCTGATATTCTGGCGTGTTCCATTCTGCAAATGAAGCCTGAGCCGCAGGGGGTCCAGTCCCGTAGGGGTGAAGTCACGGGCCCCACAGAGGGCCGCTGACTCCAGAATACCCCTTCCTTCGCTTTCCCTGATTTTCCTGCAGGTCACAAGTCTCAGCCCAGGGCAGGGTCCAAACCCTGTGTGAGTTATAACCCGCACTCGTGAGCAAACCCCAGCTCAGGGCAGCTGGGACAAACTGGGCTTACTTGCTCACCCAGCTGGGGTGTCCAGGGAGGATGGGGCTCAGGGCAGTGGGCCCAGAGCAGAGCAGGGCTCTCTCCCGTCTCTGCTCAGCTCTTCCTGGTTTCATTTCCTGACTGTGGACCGTGGTGGGGACGAGGCTACATGTGGACCCAGCGTCCACTCCTCCTGATTCAGAGAAGGGAGGCAAAGTCCTTTCCCTCTGTGGCCACACTGAAAGCCCCAGTGATCTGGGCCACACACTGTCCCGGAGCCAGCCGCTGTGGCCATGGCAGTGGGCATACATACCACCAACGTGGCTGGAGGCAGGAGGTGGGGAGGGGTGTATGAGCGGGCGAGACTGGAGTTCTCCAGACCCCCGTCAGCACGGCGGGGGCAGAGCCGCTCCCGCCCACAAACAGATCCCTGATACTCATTTTTGTGGGTGTACTTTCAACCTGCTGACCTCAGCTTACCGCCACATGCTTACCCAGCAGCGGGCGCTGTCAGCCAGGGTGGAACGTCTCCTGATGGAGCGCACGCTGGCAGCGCACCCCGCCCGGTGCCCCATCCACGCGGTCTCCTTGGGGCTGTGCTTCTGGGCCTCCAGGACCTGCACCAGGCTGAGGGGCTCTGTCTCTCCTCCCCGCTTCAGGCCGCAGGATTCCTGCCGCCTCTGACTCAGCCTCTGAACCACCATCAGCCCACCCCCAGGGCCCACGGTGCCTGGAGCGGGCACACGCAGGGGCCCCACCTGGGCACTGCCTCCCTGTCTCTGCCGCCGCTCCTGGAACCCATGCAGTTCCTGAGGCCCGTCCTGCCCCTCCCTGGCACACATCCTGTGCCCAGCGGCCAGGGCTGATGTAGATTCATCCAGACCGTTTCAGTGCCAAGTGGACTGACTTAAAACCCCAGCAGAGCCCAGTGTCCACTTGTGGTCTTAATAGCTACCGGGAAGGGGGATCTGAGGAAGGCTCCAGAGCAACATCCTCTCAAGAGTGAAATCCTGCAAAGCTGCTGATTCAGAACACGGTTTCTTTCAAGGTTAAAACAATGAACTGCATCTCTCTATAGACGATTGGCTTTGCTTTAGCAGCAACAAGTGTTTTCCAGAACTGTTTATGCAGACGCTTCACTGCTGCGGTAGAGCCCCGGCTGGAGGGCTGTGCTGGCCTCTAGGTGGCTCCATCCAGAAGGCAGGGCCGCGGGGGAGGAGGTGACTCAGGGCCGGGGCCCAGCCTGCACTGCTGGGCTCCGAGGAGAACACCTGAGGACAGTGCCTGCTGGTCTCCTTGGGCTGCGGTGGCGAATGCCCAGTCCAGGGGCCTGGACGCTCGGTCCGGGTCCAGGCGGGGCTGGGCCTCCCCAAGGCCTCGTTCTCCTCACTGACACAGCGTTGCGGGCTGATGTTTGGGAACCACCGTCTTGAACAACACTTGGCCCACTGAGGCCTTGTTACCGAAATGATTCGGGGCAATAGTGATACACGAAAACGGAATTATGCAGGGAAAAAATCCACTAAGAGTGAAGAGAATGGGGGGGGGGAGGAGCACTAATGGTAGATCTGGAAATTTCTGTGTATTTTTGGAAGCTGGAAAGTGGATCAGTGGCAATGTTGGAGGAAAAGCCGGAAGCTACAAGCTGAATGCAGGTCCATGGCCTGCCTGGGGGCTTGACCGGTGGAACCCCAGGCCTGCAGGGAGGAGGCAGGTGGCAGGGAGAGCAGCTGCATCCTGCCTCCCTCCACCCCCAGCTCCGCCCCCGTGGGGGATGGGGCTTGTGGAGGGCTGGCCTGGAAGGCCCTTCTCCAGGAATCCAGAAGTGAGAGGGAACCAGGGTCAGTGCACACGAGTCTAACATTTTATTGCCTGCAGCCAATAGCTAGTGTGCAAATGTTGTAGATCAAGGGAGGGGACCCAAGCGCTGTAAGTGAAGCAAGTGCCCAGTGAGGTGGCCTCGCTTCCCATCGGCCGGGGCCTCCCTTCCTGCCGGCCTGGGGAGGCCTGAGCTTGTGCGCTGTGTCATGCTCTAGGGACTGCACTTTGAGTAAGAAGCTCTAGGGAACTTGGTCCTGGTGGGGACAGAGTGGGACAGGACCACCCCCTCAATGTCTGCCATCGTGCTTTGGGTTTGGTTTGGTCCCTGGTCCTGGGAGCACCTGCACAGGTCTGAGTGTGCTAGGTTGCAGCAGCGAAGAGGTTCTGAAATCCAGGCTTGGAAGAAGCTATCCCTCCTCCCACAGAGGTCAAGGTGCCCACAGCAGGTTTGAGGTTCGCTGGCCCAGGCATTGCTTCCCCCCCCCAATGGTCTCTCAAGTCCCCTCTGTTGTCGTTCAGAAGGCAAGGCCCCCACTTCTGCTGGGGTTCCCTGGCTGGACCAGCCACATGGCTACAGGGACCGAGGCGAGAGCCAGACCAGGCAGCCACCTGTACTCAGAAGAAGTGGGAACACTGCACGAGCTCATTGCTGCTGCAAAGTAGCATTTGCACAAAAACCCAAGAAGGCAGTAGTCTGCAGTCAGGACAGTGTGTGATGACCCTGGCCCAGAGCAGTGCAGCAGCCTCTGGGACAGGAGGCTGGCTTGCCGGCCACGAGCTGCTCCCAAAGGGGGTCTTGGCTCAGAGCAGAAGCTGGCTTCATTTGTAAGTGGCTGGGGCACAACGGCCATCGCTCTCACACCACACAACACGTGACAGGTGGAGTGAGGTAAGGTGAACTGCAAAATAATCTGATGTCTACAAAGTATGTAAACCTGAGTGTCAGAGGCCTTCTTTGACCCAAACTAAACCCCAAACTCTGGAGAGAGATAGTTGGCTTCATGTAAAAAAAAGTTTTAAAAACCTTTTTTTTAATGCTTATTCGTTTTTTTTGAGATAGACAAGAGTGTGAGTGGGAAGGGACAGAGAGAGAGAGGGAGACACAGAATCCGAAGCTGTCAGCACAGAGCCCGATGGGCTTAAACCCACAAACCGTGAGATCATGACCTGAGCTGAAAACTGACTGAGCCACCCAGGAACCCTTTAAATTTTTTAAAAAAAAATTTTAAGTAGGCTTCATGCCCAGTGTGGAGCCCAATGCAGGGCTTGAATTCACAACCCTAAAATGAAGACCTGAGATGAGATCAAGAGTCAGACACTTAACCAACTGAGCCACCCAGGCACCCCACACACAAAAAAATTTTAAGCTCTATGCCCAACGTGGGGCTTAAAGTCACAACCCCAAGATCAAGAGTCACATGCCCTATGATTGAGCCAGTCAACTGCCCTGACTTCATAAAAATTTTAAATATATAAAATAGGTTTTAAGATACATAAATTTAAAAATATTTGTAAAACATGCTTATATATAAGATATAAACTTAATATATTTATATTATAATATATACCATGGTGTATATTATATACCATGATATAAATATACATACGTATATTTACAATATACACATGTAAATAACAAAAGATACCAAATAAGTCAAAAATATAATGCTAAATTGGAAAAACATTTGCAACACATATAAAAGAAATTATTAAAGGCATAATATATAAACAGCAGTTGAGCAATAATAAGAAAAATGGAAAGATAAAGACATAAATAACTATTAAACAGAAACAAATAATTGACAGAGATCTGCTAAAATTGGCATATACAGATTTACAAAAATTACCAAAGATAATAATCTCTATTGCTGGTAGAAATGTGTAGAAAAGGATCTTCATTAATTGCTGGTTGAGCTGTAAGTTGCTGTAGCCCTTTGGTGAATAATTTGGCAATATGCATTAAAACTAAAAACACAGCCTACACATGAGGATCCAGGCAATAGAAAGACCCAACATACATATATAAACACAAGAATAACAGGGTGCCTTTGGTGGCTCAGTCAGTTAAGCCTCTGAATTCAGGTAAGGTCATGATCTCATGATCCATGAGCTCAAGCCCCATGTCAGGCTCTGTGCTGACAGCTCGGAGCCTGGAGCCTGCTTCAGATTCTGTGTCTCTCTCTGTCCCTCCCCTACTCGCATTCTCTCTCTCCCTCAAAAATTAAAAAAAAATTTAAAGAATATTTATTGCTGCATTCTTCTAAAAATATCATGTGGTAAAACCCTTGAAAATAAATTGCCCATCAGTTGGCTAATGCTTGCGTAAATTGTAGGAACCACATTCCATGAAATATTACACAGTCTTTGAAAGGAATGCATGAGGTTTAAACCAAGTGGTATTGAGGAATTTCCAAACTATCAGTGAGAAAATATAAAGTATTTTTTTATTTTTTTATTTTATTTTATTTTTTTTTACAAATAGTTTATTGTCCAATTAGTTTCCACGTAGAGAAAGTATAAAGTATTAATCCTTCCTGGTGAAATGAAAAAAATATGGAACACTTAAAAATGTTTACGTAAAAAAATGCTTAAATGTTTTAGCATATGTTTACAGGTATATAGAGGAAGAAATGGGTGAGGAGTGGGGTGGTAATGAGTTTAGAGGAAGGGCCCCAAAAGAGTGCAATTAAAGGAGGGTGGAATGTGACAGCGACTACGATGTGATCCCTTTTTTGTGAAATGGCGGATGTGCGTGTCATGCAAGGCTGGAAACCAGCGTGCTCGTGTGGTTATTTCAGTTTGGAGGGATTTGGGTTTTTTTCCTCTCACGCTTCGAAATGGTGTTTGAAATGCCCCATGTGCGTCATTAGCTGTATAACAGAAACCGCCTGAGCTGTACCACGCCGCTGGGGAGGCCGCCAGTCCTCAGGGAGAAGGGTCCCGCTGACCCCCACCCTCCCCGGGAGGCCTGTGAGGCAGGCCCGTCCACATTCTCTGCACCAGCCCGTCTGGCAGCTGGGCTCCACCATGTGGCCTGTCTACACGGCAAGGTGGATTTGGCTGCTGAGCCCTGCCCCAGTGCCTGACCCACAAAACTGTGCTCAGAGCAGTTTGTAGCCAGAGCACCCTGCATTAGGTGGGCGCCTGTGGCTCTGGGCCATTCCCCAGGCTGCGCACTGTGTGTTCCGCTCCCCACCGACGCAGCCAGGGCTGTCCCCCGACTCACCCAGTCCCCATTCTAGTACCATGCTCTTTCTAGCCCCTCTTCCAAGGTCCCAGGGGCCCCGCCTGGTATTGTGACCTTTCACCAACCGGATAAGGCACCTGTGGCGCGGGTGGTGGCTTTAAAACACGTCTGCAGCTGCTTTGACATGCCTCCCAAAAGTTTTTAAAACTTTTTATCTTGAAATAAGCATAGATTCGCAGGATATCACACAAAAAAATACAGAGGGAGACTCGTTCACCCTTTACCCAGTTTTCCCCAAAGGTGACATTTGCCACAACTATGGAGCGCTGTCCAAATCAGGAAGTTGACATTGGTGTCACCCCACCAGCAAGACACCCGGCTGGGCCATTCCCACACAGACCTCCACCACGCGGCCCGTGGCGCTGCCCCTGCCCCTTCTGGCCACCCTGCCTGCACCAGGACCGTGTTCGCCAGCTCTAAAACCCGTCGTGGGAATGTTCTGTAGTGGGTTCCGGTGGTCTGTGACCTTTTGAGATCGGCTGTTTCACTCGGCCTGAGATCCTGAGATCCATCCAAACGGTTGGCGCACCAACCGTAGACTCCTTGTGTGGCTGAGCCACGTTCCGTGGTTCCCTGAGCCTCGGGTGTGGAAGCATCCGCCACGGAGGGGTGTCCTTGTTGTCTGATTTCAGTCTGTCGTAGTAAAGCTACTAGACAGTCACGGACAGGTTTTTGCCCAGACAGAAATGTTCGTTTCTCTGTGATAAACACTCAGGACACCACTGCTGGGTCTGGGTCTTGTGGTAAGTGGATGTTTCATCTTTCCAGAAACTGCCACAGTGTTGTTGAGAACAGCGATATTGTGCGTTCACCAGCTGTGGGTGAGGGTGTGTGGTCTCTCTGTAATTTTTGTGTTCGCTGTTCTGATAGGCGTCTGTCTGTATCTTAGGGATATCTCTCTGTGGTTTTACTTTCCCTGACAGCGGGTGATGCCGAACCTTATTTCGTGTGCCTGATTTGTCAGTCACACATCTCTCCAGTGAGATGTCTCTTCACATCTTTTGTCCATTTTCTAATTGGATGCTTTATATTTTTTTGCCACTGAATTTGAGAGTTCTCTGTGTATTCTAGATAGGAGTCCTTTGTCACTAATGTGTTTTGCGGGTATGGTTGCTCTTCATTATTCATGAATTCTGTGTTTGGAAATTCACCTACTCACTAGATCTATTTGTAACCCAAAAATAATGCACACGGTGCTTTTCGTGGTCATTTCCAAACCTGCCCTGAGTGGTGAAAACTTTCAGTTGCCGAGTGCCCATGCTCCCCGCTGATGTTGAGCAAAGCAATGCTCTGCCTTCCTATAAACAAATGTCTCTTTCACGGTCCATGTAGTGCCACACAGTCTGCATTTTTGTGCTTTTTATTGGCTCTTTCCCTGTTTAAAATGGCCCCAGAGGTAGTGCGGATGTCCTGTCTCGTGTTCCTAACACAAAAAGTTGTGATGTGCCTCTGGAGAAAGTGTACGGACGAGACATGCTTTGTTCATGCAAGAGTTATGGTGCTGCTGGCCCCGAGTTCAGCATTAGTGAATCAATAGCACAGGATACCCTGAAACAGGAAGAGGAGACCCCCAGACTGCACCCGGGGCCGCTCCGGGAAGTGTGAGGCAACATCTCTACTGCATGAAGCAACTATACGAAAGTGTAAAAGCAACTACCTTTGTGGATTCACGAAATGACCATCAATACAAGAACGTGAGGTGGACAGCATGGCTGTGAAGAAAGCCAGAGCGATGGACAGTCACGTTACCCAGGGTCAGGAAGACATTAAACTCTTCTCGGGGGGCTGGCTCACACGTGGTGAAAAGTGGCACGGGGTAAAAGTGTTAAACTCGCAGGTGGACAAGTTGTCCAGATCCAGATACTGGGCAAGAAGTTGCAAAACACCTGCTAAGTGTGAAGGAGGAAAGGGTTCCGTGGAAGAGCAGTGTTTAAGCCTCAAGACACAGGCTTGTTTCACAAGGACATCGGTAAGCGAGCCCGCCCGCCTAACACAAACAGCATGTGAGTTGTTGAAAATGTTGTGACCAGAGGCTCACAGGAACGATCCCTGCGTTCCCCCTAGAATGTAGAACGGAGAGGTGGTGCGGTGTCTGCAAACTCAGGGTTTGTGGCGCCGTTAGAGAACACCACTCCTGCAAATACGAGAATCTACTCTGTTTGCCTTTCATTTCCATTCGTGCCTGGGTTCTGGCCACGCCTTCTGGAACTGGGTGGATTACTAGTTTGGAGCGTGGGCACCCTGGTCTTGTGCTCAGTCATTGGGGAAGACGTTCCACCTTTACTGTTAGGCACACGTTAGCTGTGTGCTTCCTGCAGGTGGTTTCTTTATCAAGCTGAGAAAGTTTCTCCCTATTCCTAGTTTTCTGGAAAGTTTTCTTTGACGTGAATGGATTTTGAAATTTTCAAATGCTTTTTGTGCATTGATTGATAGGATCACGTGAAATTTCTTCTTAGCTTTTGATATGAAGGATGACATTGACTGGTTTTTGAACATTGAACTAATTTGCATCCCTGGCATAAGCTGGAAAAGTTCAGTTCCTTTTCAGTGTTGCTGAATCCTATTTGCCAATGCTGTCAGTGGGTTTTACATTTCTGTTCCAGAGAGAGATTGGTCTGCACTTTCCCTTTCTGGTCCTGGCTGTGGATATGGTGTCAGTGTAATACTGGTCTCATAAAATGAAATGAGAAAATGCTCTCTCATGTTTTCTGGAAAAGATTGTGCATTATTGGCATTGATTCTTCTTTAAACATTGGGTAGAATTCTCCAGCAAAACCATCTGTCCTGGAGACTTCTTTTTTGAAGAAAAATTTAGTTTTAATTTTTAAGATGAAAGTATATCTGCACATATTTTACAAAGATTGTTACAAAGAATTGTTACAAACTATTCTGCTCTCACAAGGCAACTCTTGGCAACTTTCTTAGTTAATTCTTTTGATATCCACCCCAGTATCTCAAACAAGCATGTGTATATTGCTACTTCTTTATTTTTTAGTTGTAAAAAGTATCTAAGACTTCACCAAGGGGAAGATGATGGTTTTCTTCTTCCCCTTCCCTGATCCCACAGCAATGTCTGTCTTCTCTCTTTCCCTATCTAGTCGAATACAATTTTTAAAAAATCTCAGCATTCAATGCTTCTATTACAGTCACACTCTTCACAGCTGAACCGCCAGCTGGACTGTGATGATTATGGTGGTGCTGGTGGTAACCATGATGAGAGTTAACACTCACACAGTGCTTTCTCTGGGCTGGGCAGACTTCCAAGGACTTCAGTTTTCACAAATCTCTTCCAAAGACTGTTATAACAACCCTGATTTTACACTTGAGGCCCAGGGAGGTCAAGGGACTTGCTCAAGGTAAGTCAGCCTTTGTGTGTTAGAATCTGAACCCAAGATATCCTGGATTTATATTCTGTACTTTCAACTGCTACCCTACAAAGCCTAAAACTTTGTGGTTTTTCATGAGATACTGGGTCTCTTAATGATTATTTTTATATATATTTACCACTTATTAATTTCAAGCTTCTCTTGACATGTTCATACACATTAGCACAATATCATCTTCCTGAAACAATGTCCTGAATTCTGCTCTGTGGCCAGGCTGGCGGTTCTGCAGACCTACCTCCAGTTGGCATCCTGCAATCTCCCTCTGTATCATCCTGGGGTTCTCTTCACCTCTCTCTCATTTGGAACTTACTGTTTCCTGAATGTTAGATCATACTTTTTCTTGTTTTATTTCCTCATTTTGGCCAAGAACATCCTCTCAGCTTCCTGGGACAAGAAAATGGGAAGTAAGTTTTTAGAGCACTTCACATCTCAATATGTCTTTATCCAGCTCCATATTTGATACTTCGGCTGGGTATAAAAGATGGCAATCTCAGTATTGAAGACATTACTCCCTTGTCTTTTAGCTTCCACTGTTGCTGTTGAGAATTTCAAAGCTATTATGATTCCCATTTTTTGTATTTGACTTATTTTTTCTCTAAGGAAGCATAAAATTATCTTTCTCTCCTCAGGATTCAGTAATGATGTGCTTTGATGGGGGACTGTTATCATTTAATGTGGCCTAAACTTGGTGCATCTTTTCAATTTGGCAACTCAAATCTTTAGTTATGAGATATTTTCTTGAACTATTTCTTTAATTCCTACCCCCACCCCCCATTTCTCAATTAATTCTCTCAGGAGCTCAGTTCATTTGAAGTTGGGCCTTCTGAAGTTGGTCTTCTAGGTGTTTTTTGTTTGTTCTGTCTTTCTCCACATTTGTAATCCTGGTCATTGTTTTGTACTTCCTGAGAGCATGCTATATTCTATCTTCTATCTTTCTAGTATGGTTTTGTAAAGTAACTTTCTTTTTTTTTTAATGTTTAATTAATTAATTAATTTTTAAGAGAGACAGAGACAGAGCATGAGTGGGGACAGGTCAGAGAGAGAGGGAGACACAGAGTCTGAAGCAGACTCCAGGCTCTGAGCTGTCAGCACAGAGCTCGATGTGAGGCTTGAACTCATAAACTGCGAGATCATGACCTGAGCTGAAGTCAGACGCTTAACTGACTGAGCCACCCAGGTGCCCTTATAAAGTAACTTTCTATTAAACATAGTAAAACACACAAATCAAAAGAGTTCAATTGTAAGAATGTTCACAAAGTGAAAACGCTCATGTAGCATTACATGAAAAAGAACATTACCAGATGCCTCCTCTGTGCCTTGCTCAGGCACTACCATTCCTAAGGGAAACAGCTATCCCTTGTTTCTAACATTATAAATCAGCTTTACTTGGTTTAGAACTTCAAACACATAGAATCACCCAGAATTCTATTCCTTCATGTATGGGTTTTTGAACTCAATGTTATGTTTGTGAAATTCATTTATCTTGTGTATATTCTCATTTCTGTATGGTAGTTTTTGAATGCATATGCCACAGTTTATTTGTCCACTCTGCTGCTGATAGATAAATGTGAGCATTCTTGCAGGTGTCTTCTAGTAAACATACATATTTCTGTTGGGTATATGCCTAGGAGTAGAATTAGTGAATGCATTAAACGTTAGTAGATGTTGCCGAACAGCTTTCCAAAGCATTTTTAGCAGCTGACATGCCTGCAGCAGAGTGTTAGCATTCTGACCGCTTTACATTTTCCCCAATACTTGTGCTGTTAGTGTGTTTATCACTAGCTACTCTGGTGGGTGGTATATCAGGTGGTCCTAAGTTGCTTCTTTTTGAAGTTGAACACCTTTTCATACCCATTTGTTTTTAAAAAAAATTTTTTTTAATGTTTTATTTATTTCTAGGAGAGAGAGAGACAGCATGAGCAGGGGAGGGTCAGAGAGAGAGGGAGACACAGACTCTGAAACAGGCTCCAGGCTCCGAGCTGGCAGTCAGCACAGAGCCCGACGCGGGGCTCGAACCCACGAACTGTGAGATCATGACCTAAGCGAAAGTCGGACACTTAACCGACTAAGCCACCCAGGCGTCCCTTTTCATACCCATTTGAATGTTCTCTTTTATAAAGTGACGATTCAAACCTTTTGCCCAATTTTCTCTTGGTTTTCTATCCTTTTTTTTCTCATTTATAGATGTTCCCTATATGTCCTGGATACTAGTATTTCATTGGAGATAAGATCACAGATATTTTCTGCTATTCTTTGGCTTGCCTTTCACTCCTATGGTGTGGTTTCATGAACAGGAGTCCTTAATGTTAGCATTGTCAAATATATCCATCCAGTGTTACTTTTCTGATAACCTAGTTTAAAATTATTGTTCTCTAGCTATTCCTTTGCTGGTGCTTTTCCCCAAAGTATAATATTTCCTCTCTGCCCCCTGAGGAAATTAAAGATTTTTTAGTTTTATTTTCATATGCAGCCTCTGCACCTTCTAGGTGCCCCTCCTGTCTGTTCTCATCCCTGCCATTCACCTGGTGAGTTTAAGCATCCATACCCCTTGGCTGTCCACTGGTGTGTGAGTCCTTTGTGCCCAGTGAGCTTCACTGTGGGGTGGGAGGGATGAGTTGTCTGGGGTGGGGGTGGGGTCCCTGTTTCTAATGTATCTAGGTCCTTCCTCTTGGCTTGGCTCCAAATCACCAAAGACACACTTCCAGACTTGCTCCTAGAGACCCAGTCCTGGGGCCACATTGGGCAAGAGTCTCAAGTCAAAGAGTTGTGGTCCCCCTACATGGGTGTGTTTTGCTTGGCCTCTCCAGGGAACAAATCTCCAGCTTTCTGATAGGGGAGGCATCGTCCCCATCTGTGAGGAACAGTGGAGAAGATGAGTGTCCACTGCTTCTTAAGCAGGCTTTAAACCATCTTCTGATTCATAGCCCACTCTCCTTTCTTTTTGGGGCCAGGAGGCTCCCAATACCTGAGGCTTTGAGGATTTTGCACTGTCTTTTCTTCTGGACTTAGCCACTACTGCCTCAGGATTTAGCTCTCCATGTTCTGCTAAGTCAGTTTCTACTCATCACTGCTTTCGAGCTTTTGAAAGTTTGTTGTTGTCTCTTCCTTTTCTCTTTGTAGGTTTATGTTTTCAAAAATCTCTTCACATGGTTTTACTGTGGTCAGGGGAAAGAGGGAATATAAATGGAGGTGGTTCCACTATCTTTAACTGAAAGTCACTACATTTAGTTCCCTAATTTATCCAGAATTTATGGTGTGTGTGTGTGTGTGTGTGCACGTGCACATGCACATGCATGTGTGCATGCATGCACACACACTAGGAATATGGGACTATGTATGTTTTCCAAAGAGATATTCATTTGTTCCAAAACCACTTGTTGGACTGTTCATCTTTTCTGCACTGATTTGAAACATCTCCTTCATTATACTTGGACAATTTTCACACTTCCTCAAGTGCGCCAAGTGGGGTCCCCTTTGGGGCAACGCCACAGCTGGTCCCACAGCCTGGAGTGCTCTGTTCCCAAATGTCTGTCTAGTGTATTCTTGCTCCCTAAAGCCTTTGTGCAATGTCTCCTGACCAGGGGGTGCCATGCACACCACCCTTCAGTCTTGGTATTTTAGAAATCTCACCACAAAGTGGCTAAGGGCATAGCTGTTTCAGTCTGAAGACTTATGTCATTTTCCTTTTCCTAATTCATTAATTATTTTGAGCCATCCGTTGTTACGATTTTTATTACAGAACTGCTCCTACCTGGATGTGGGAAGGCCAGCATTAGCTTTGGTGATTTGGGGCAGTATGTTTTCATCTGGTTTTTGGATGAACATTCAAATTCCCACTCTGCCTACCTGATGGCTGAGACAGAGGACATTGGGTTGTGGGGCAGGCGAAGGAAGGGCCTGAGAAGTCCTGAAATTAAAAAGTCCTTTAATCTCATCGTAACCCAGTCTCTTCCAACTTGTTTGACCATTCGAAAATTTTAAATTCTGTTACAACATTTTGCATATCATCTCCCAGAACTCATATTCTGCAGTATTCAGATGTTTAAAACTGGCCCAGTCCTGGGGCGTCTGGGGGCTCAGTCGGTGAGGCATCTGACTTCAGCTCAGGTCATGGTCTCACAGTTTGTGGGTTCGAGCCCCGTGTCGGGCTCTGTGCTGACAGCTCAGAGTCTGGAGTTGCTTCTGATTCTGTGTCTCCCTCTCTGCTGCTCCACTCCTTGCGCTCTGTCTCTCTCAAAAATAAACACTAAAAAAGAAATTTAAAAAATATATAAAATTTTTAAAAATCTAAAAATAAATAAATAAAACTGGCCCAGGCTAACATTTTTGATGGGTTCTCAAATATTTTTAAAGAACAAATAATCTCCCTCTTCATCAATTTGTGAACCCCTCTGAGAGAGGTAATAATTTAAACTAGTTTTGGTCATGGGTGAAAAAGGAGTTAATGAGCTTGGACTAAGCATCTCAGCGTAAAGAAATCTAGGAAATGGGAATCTGGCCAAGGACACAGACTCCTGCAAAAACATCACCCTCAGATCATGGGAATTTCTTTTAAGAAAGCAAAATATATATGTGCTCACCTGGAGACTTCCAAGTCAGTTTCAGAGCTGATGTTTAAAGAAAACCAGTGGTGGTCATGGGAGAGGTAACTTCCTCACACCAGGGCAGGACAGCAGGACTGAGCTGAGAGGTGCTCCGTCATGGTCACGGTCATGCTGTTCTAAAATAAGAAAGCGTTTGCCTTTCAGATACCACAGCATATCATTATTTCTAAGCTGAAAGAAACCCGCATTTGCTCCAGGGGACACTAGACTTCCTCCGTACATTCGTTTTCAGTTTTCTTATTTCAAATAAAAGATTTGATTCCTTAAGGTGACAATAAAACCTCAGGTTTTAAACGTTTATTCTTATTACAACCAGATGGGAGTTACTGGTCTCTCTTGTAAACATGAGAGACTGAAGAGAGGGTGTCTGGTTAATCTCTTAGGTAGATCTCATAAATCCCCTGGCTTTTCCCATGATTAAAAAAAGTAATGAAATAAATTAGACCCAGTTACATGTTGTAACATAAGAACTTTTTACCTTACGCTTTAAAATTTATGGGTGTTCTTAACAAGTAAAATCCATGTCTTCAGAAATACAAGCTTCGGGGTCAGAAAACTACAACAAAAACAAACAAAAAACCCTCTGTATGTGTCTTTGGCAAATGATTTTGTCTTGATTTACTTCTCAGAGGAATTAATCGTGGTCACAAAGATGAGCTGTGTGCAGCCCCCACTGACCCAGTGACATTTGGTATCCAATGACATGGCCACCATATTAGGCAAACTCACCTTCCGTGGTATTGACCAGAATTTATTGATCAAGTTCAAGTGCCATAAAATTACTTTGTCAAAAATTCCTTATGTAGGAATGGAAACATTTCAAAACAATTCCAATTATTGTTAGTGGGGGTTGGGGTTATGGAGGACCGTAACATGATTCCTTTAATTCTTTTTTTTACATTCCTTGTCTGGAAGTGACCTCACAAACACCATTTAAGCAGATCACGATGGAAGGAAGGTCTTCACAAAGCTTGCATGGTTTTGTAAGAAAAGCACCAAAGTTGCCACAATTTTTCCAAAGTGATTGGCAATACCAGGATGGAGTTACAATTACGTGAAAGTAAATGTTTCTCAAAAAACAAACAAACAAACAAACAAACAAAAACCTGTGAGCATCCAGGCATCTCTGAAATAACCATGTCAAGATACTGGAATATTTCTTTTTTAGGAGCTTTCTGAATGGTGGAAACACCAGGCTAAGAAGCAAGTCCGAAGGCTGGAGCAGGCATGCTGGGAGCCTGAGGGGGTGTCTCAAGGGGTCTCTGGTTTTCTTTCAGCCCACAGTGTGTGGTGACCCCCGGGAAGCTGTACCCTCCTTCCCCACAGCCAGGGCTCATGTGTCCTCTACCACAGCCTGAGGCTGGACTGACCCTTTCTCACTGTCTCAAGTACCTTAATAATATCTGGTCTTAGATAAGAAGTTATTACATATTTCTCTAACAGAAGCAAAGTTAATGACTACCAAATCAGGAACCCCCTCTTTTTTGTCCCAGAAGAGGAAACTGGGGTCCAAAGGGCTGCAGGGGTCTCCTGCCTGAGCCTCTTTTCCAAGATGAACCATCTTGTCTCCTTAAGTGGATCAGTGAAGAGCTCTTCCGTTGATCGTGAACTTACCAGTACTTTCTCCTTCTCCTTGAATCAAAGGAATCTCTTGTTAACACCCAGCCCCTCTTGATGCGTTTATCACAACATCCTGTTTTCCTGTATTTGTAACTCCCGAAAACATCACTGACAATCGTTACTCTGAATTGTATGTGCTGTTGCTTCTTGGCCTCTTAGCTAAGATCGAATGTAGTTCTGTTCTTTTCCGTTTAAGTCTGATTTTTCCCCATTGCTTTATGGGGTGTGGCGATGCACGCATTACAGGAAAGATGGCCCTAAGAAAAAACTTAAAGTCACATTTTGAGTTTTTAAAAATATAACGTCTTTTGTTGTCATGTTTCATTTCCATGTGGCAAGAGTGCTGATTGTTGTACAGTAAAAGGACACTTGTCCCTCTCAGATCTGCGCGAGCCAATCCTGGCTTCGTGACAAGTGCTTCCACTGAACTAGAAGACGTGTCTGGGTCATGAAGACAGTATTAGAGATGAAAACAGCCACTACCGTACCCACACTTGGGATGCTGCCATCCTAGCGCTAAGAGTAATCTGGCTCTTCACAACTATCAGAATGGCCAAACTCCAGAACACTGACAACACCAAAGGCTGCGGAGGGTGTGCAGCAATGTGAACTCTCTCACTGCTGGTGGGAATGCACATTGGTGCAGCCGCTTTGGGAGAGAGTTTGTTTCTTACAAAACTAAACATCCACTTACCATAGAGTCCCGCAATCACGTTCCTTGGCATTTAGTGGGTGCAGCTGATAATTCACATCCACACAGAAGCCTGCACGTGAGTGTTTATAGTGGCGTTGCTCATAATCGCCAAATTTTGGAAACAACCAAGACATCTTTCAGGAGGTGTGTGGATAAATGAACTGAGGTCCGTCCAGACAGTGGAGTATTATTCAGCACTATAGAGATGAGCTCTCAAGCCATGAAAAGACATGAAGGAAACTGTAATGTATGTAAGTAAGTGAAAAAAGCCAGTCTGATTTTAGCCACACAGCAGTCTGGAAAAGGCGAAGCTATGGAGATGGGAAAGAGACCAGAGATTGGGGCTGGGGGAGGGGAGAGGTAGAGGGCACTGAGGAGTTTAGGGACTGAAACTACCAGTGCACGCTCATGGTGGGTACCGTCATGCATCTGTCCAAACCCACAGAATACGCAACCGAGTGTGACCCTGACGTAAACCGTGACCCTGGGTGACATGATGCGTCCGTGTAGGTCCATCCAGGGTAACACGCGCACCGTCTGCTGGTGATGTTGATGGTCAGGGCGGCTGTGGAGGGGCACAGGGGCGTGGGGGTATCTCTGTACTTTCTGCTCCATTTTGTTGTGAATCTAATCCTAAATCTCCAAAAAATAAAGAGTATTAAAAAACAATAATATTCTCCACTCCAGTTATGGTTGGTAGTTCAGTGTATCACAATACAAAAGTGCTGTCTCCTTAAAAATATTTGTTCCTCCCTCTGACTGTTTTTCTCATTTCTTCTCTGCCCAGGTCTTTCCTCCTAACACTTTGCACATTTACTAAACTTGAAATCTTCCTGGTTAAGTTCCAAGTGGGCAGAGTTTTCCTTGGCTGAAGATTTAATTTGGGTTTAAAAAATTTTTTTAATGTTTTTTACTTATTTCTGAGAGAGAGACCGCGTGAGCAAGGGAGGGTCAGAGAGAGAGAGGGAGACACAGAATCCGAAACAGGCTGCAGGCTCTGAGCTGGCTGTCAGCACAGAGCCCGACGCGGGGCTCGAACCCATGAACCATGAGATCATGACCTGAGCTGAAGTCTGGACGCTTAACCAATTGAGCCACCCAGGCGCCCCTAATTTGGGTTAATCAGTAAAACCTGCAGAAGAAAGGCGGCACATTCAACATTAAGTATGATAAGGAATAAGCACACAGCAGCATTTCGTGAGGAATTCAGGATAACATTTTCCGTTTACAAGTATCTGCCAGATGGGCTGGCTGTGAGGCCGCCCTCCGGCCCTCAGCTCCTGGGGGGCGCACCCTGTTAGAGCCTGCGCCCTTGAGGGCTGCCCCTGGCCCACTCGCCCGGCACCCATGGCCGCCCCACCTCCCTGTCCACCACTACTCCATCTGCCCGCCAACCTCATCCCTCCCCAACTGGGAGCCTCCCCACCCCGGGGGCCCCCATCCCTGCCTGGTCTCCAGGCCGCAGCCCCTGGTGTTCCTTCCTCACGTGTGTGTCCCTCACTCCTACTGCTCAGGATGTGGCCCCAGTCTGGCCAGCTTCTGGGCAGGGGCCCTAAGCAGGGCTCGGACCAGAAACCCCTAAGCCCTCTGCAGGTGCGAGACCAGCCAGTGTGAGCAAGCAGAGTCCCGGGCTCTTCGGCCAAGAACTGGCAGCTCCGTGGACGGCCGTGTGGATGGAGTTGCGGTCAGGGCTGTGGTTTGCCTGTGAGGTGATCATCTCTCCCTGTCTGTCAGCATCCTGGTTTCCCTTTGGGGGGGTTCCTTTCCTACTCTGCACGCATCTTGGTGGGACTGCAAATTGCAGTGCTCTGCTCTCCCACTTGAGAAGCCAAGGGTTCGGCGGCAGGCATGTGCCTTGACGTGGCCAGTCCAGCCCACCTGCGGGGTTTTGCCCCCACTGGACTAGTGCAAACAGGGAGAGGGTTGGGGTTCGTCTGCCTCAGAAGCACCTGGTTCCTGGTGCCCTGCTTCCCACGAGGTTTCTGATCCTGGCTCCCCAGTCCTCCCTGGAGCGTCTGGCATGTTCCAACGGCTCCCGTATTCCCAGCTCAGCTGCAGGGTCCTGTGCTTGGAAAGGGGGGACAGCAGGCCCAGCCCGTGTGCTCCCGGGGCTGGGAGCCACGTACCGTGTGCACGTTCTCTGCTTTGTGGACCCAGGAGCCCATTTCAGCACAGAGTGGTCCAGGGGCCTCATCCGTGTCAACTCACTGCAGGCACGGGGCACGCTGGTCATTTCTGTGGGTCGTGTGTAATGAAATCTGGTGATCCTTCCCAGAGACCTTTGGTCAGGTGGGCCACAGGCCACAGTGCGCTCCTTTCTGGATAAAACCCTCATTAATAGGCAGTGCCTGTCCCCGCGTGGGGTCGTGGAGGGGGCCACGGCAGCCCTCTGTGGACGCTGGTAGTGTCTCTCTCCCTGAGTCCCACTTTGTGTCAACCCCCCGGGGGGTTTCCGTCCACACGGCGAGCCCATCTCCCCGAGGAGCTGCTGCTTTGGGTCTGCCGCGCCCACCGCACTCCGACCAGGTCCCGGCCAGGGCATCAGGGACACACGACCACAGAAGAGAATGACTCCCAGGAAGCGGACTGTCGCGGCCCGTCCTTCGGGAGCTACTCAGCAATGCGGCCAGTGCCCCGCGGGCAGCTGTCGGTCAGAGCACGTTGGCGGCAGCTGACAGAGTGGGTTCACGGCTGTGTCTGTCTCAGGGCCGTGTCTGTCTCCGGGGCCCCTCGGCCCCTCACTCTCAGTCTCTCTTTCTCTCTTAACTTTATTATGTTTTTTTCTAATTTCCTTCTCTCCATCTCTGCTCTGTTCTGGGCGATTTTCTGTTTTCTTTTAACGCTAAGTCTCTCGCTTGCTGGATATGTTCGCTATTTAGTCCATAATCTGAGACCTTTAGTTACCAAGACATGTTTTTTTTTTTTCCATACTTGTTAACTCTCTTGCCTGTTTTTATTTTGAATGTTCTTGCCCGTGGACGCTACATCCTGCTCTGTCAGTGCGGTGATTTCATATCTTCCTCAGGTGGCTGTAGATTCCTGGCTGAGGTGTTGCATCCTGACCGTGGTCCATATGGCAAAGCCACACCTGTGAGCTCTCTGCAGCACACCTGGGCCATCTATTCCTCATAACACTGGATTTTCTGATATGTTTTGTAATCTTTGTGTGTGGACTTACCCTCTGTGGAGATTTTCCCTCTTGGGTGCCCAGGGTCAGGGCTGTCTCCCCGTGAAGCAGTTTCACCCGGAACCACAGATTAGTGACCTGGCTCTGGGCTCCAGCGCACCACGCTGAGTGGGCACGTTCCTCTCCGCCTGCGATCCTGGTGCAGAGAGATTCCGGCACCTTCCACTGACCCAGCCACTAGTCTGTTTGGGCCCTGGATACACGACTCTCCCAGCCTCAGCCCGTTTCTGCGTGACATTGGGCCGCACCCCTTCTCCTGCTCCAGCCTCCAAAGGGGAATGTTTTAAGGGTATAGAAGAAAATGGAGGAGAGGCGGAGGCGTAGATTTCAGTCCCAGGTTTGCAGAAGAGAGTCTCTTTTTAAAACTATGCTTCCCTTTTAGAAATATTTATAGGTCACTAAGTCAGAAGACGCTACACCTTCAGACATGCTCCCAGCAAATGAGGCTTTGTCAGGTTGCTGATCCCAGTTTCCAAAGAAATGTCTACCTTGTTCGAGTAAATCACTAAGTCTTCATATATTCGATACTTTCACAATTCAAGAAATGTTAAAATCTTTAGTATCTTTTCTGTCTGTAATTTCTGTCAATGAGAGAAGATGAAACACGAAGGACCAGAGTCCCTCGGGCTGAGCAACACCGGCAAGGCCACGGGAGGGAACAGAATGCACATGCTCCTGAGGTCGGGGCCTCTCGGTGGAGACCACATGCATCNTGCACCCCATCCCCTCCCCCACACCCCATGGTGCACACCTCTTACCCTGGCTTCTGTACCCCTGCTCCCCAGCTCTCCAGCTTCCAGGCCCCAACTCTTTCGTTCCTCTGGCTTTGAGGTTCAGCTCCGGTTGCCTGCTCCAGCCTGGGTCAGGGAAGGGGGACTGGGGGCCGATGAGTAGAGCTGGACAAAGGCAGGATTAGAACTCTCATGTCCCCCCATTAACTGTGACTGTGAGCAGATGGTTCCACTTTTCCAATTCCCCACTTTAGGAGATAATCCCCCAGGGGCCGAGGTGCCCTGTGCATTAACGAGGGAAGGGTGTGCTTGCTTTAGGTTGCGAGTGGAGCGTGTGCAGATCTGAGGAGTGTGCTTCCCCCAAGAGAAGCAGCCAGGGCTGGGCCCAGAGGCCTGCGCCTTCATCTTTGGGAGAATCTGGGAATTAATGCCGTAGCCTATACTCCCAAACAGCTTTTTATTAAAATGTTGACTTAATATCCTGTAAGAGTAGTTGGCAGTGCTTAAAATTAAGTGCTAATCATTGCATTTATTAAGTGATAAACCTAGTAAAATACATCATTAGGAACTCAACTGCTAAATGAGCTCACTAGAAATGTAGCTGGGTTTGTGGGCACAAAGTCCTTTCTCTCCCACAGGAGACCCAGGCTCACGGTGCACGGCGTCACCACAAGGCCACATGTCAGTGAGCAGGAAGGGAAAATCTCAGCACTTTGCAGAGATGTTGCAGGAAGCAAAGGGACAAATGGCCTGACTTTTTGTCGGGCTTATTAGGATGATCCTCTCTCAAGGTAAGTCATGTTGAGTTTGGGAGCCAGGATGAAACGAGAAAAGGGAGGGAAACTGGAAAAGCGACACCATCTTTCACACCTACTTTCTTGTGCTGCTCCCTTGGTCCAAGCCCATAGGAAGGCACCAGACACCTGTGAGAAGCCGTTAGGCTCCAGAGGCTCAAGGGACCTGAGGGCTCAGTCGCTCCTGGGGCTCAAGGGGCACCTGGGTGGCTCACGTTGGTCCTGGGGGGCTCGGTCGGTTGAGCATCTGACTCTTGATTTTGGCTCCAGTCATGATCTCACGGTTCATGAGTTTGAGCCCCACATTGGGCTCTACATTGACAGCGGGGAGCCTGCTTGGGATTCTCTCTTTCCCTCCCACTCTGTCCCTCGTCTGCTCAGTAACGCTCTCTCACTCGTGCGTGTTCTCTCCCTCCCCCCCTTCTCTCAAAATAAGTAACTACACATTTTAAAAAAATCCAGAGGCTCAAACGTACCGTGTGTAAAACCTCCCGAAGCTGCGGCAGCTATAGGGTCTGTCCATCCCCTTCTTCCTTGAAACCCTGACGTCAACAACTGTCTGCTACTGAGCGTCACTGACGACACTCCTGGGGCCACACGTTCCATTCCAGAGCAACCTCACAGGCAGGCAGACCCTCCTCACTGTGGTTGAAACTCTTCCTGATGTCACTTCGTACCTGTCATGTCTGTGGCTTCTTCCCATGCAGGTGGCAGACTTGTCCTTCGTCCTAGATCCTGCTCTGAATACAAATACTGATACTGTTATTGGAACCAACCACATGGTAAAGCACATAGAGGAAGAGGCCTCAGAAAAATAATCACATGAAGTTCCTCAGGGACCAAGATTTTCAACGTAAAGGAGTACAGTGTTATAATCAGACTTAAGTAAAAACCCTAAAATTTTACATTTGGTTTGGAAAGGAGAGTATAATAAGCTCATAACATGATCTCTCAGAGAAAACCACACACACAGAATCAAGGACAAGACGGTCACGATGAGCACACGCACCAAAAGCTGCTTTTTATTGAAAGGAATGAGGGCTCTTGGACGAATGGCCGCTCTGAGGCAGGCGCAGTACCAGATGGTCCTGAGACATCGGTGTTGTGGCCCAAAATGGGGACGTTGGCAAGACCAAGGGGCATGTCCAGGGGCCAGTCTGGAGGACCCCCCCCCCCC
>NW_027528462.1:208633-278002 GCF_008692635.1 Crocuta crocuta
CCCCACCACGAGGGACCTGGTGCACAGCTGACAATAAGTGGTTGCATTGGAACAAAGCAGGCGCGTGACCTGCTGTGTGTGTAATGACAGGAAAACGGGAGAAAGTCTTATTGGTCTCCTGGGAGGTTCCCAGTTATTCTGGAGATTTACAAAGAGAAAGTGTCATGTATATTTCAAATAGACAACTTTCAAATATACTTTCTTCTACACACTGTATTTTGAGTTTGTAAGTAGTGACAGAGGAATTATAGCTGATCAGTGCACAACAACAGAAAAAAATCAAAGTGGATGGCCACCATTTGCAAGCACTAGTGAAGACATGAGTGTAGGCAGTTAATGCTAAAACCAAGAGACTGTTGGGGAACACGGGGCGGGGGGTTCAGGCTGACACGGCCTCCCCCTGCCTCCCACTCATATCAGGTCCACCAGACCTGGGTCACCGGACATTAGGGGTGTGGGAGGGGCCGCCAGCTCCGTGTATCGAATATCCTAGAAAGCCATGCTGAGAAGTTCAAGCCCACATCTAAACAAGCCTCCAGATCCAAACACCAGTTTATAGGAGCTTGGGGAGCAAAGAAACGTGTTAGTTACACTGATGAAATCAAACACAAATGGCAACCATACTGGAAACTTCCCTAAGCAGACAAAACCAGTTTAGTTACACAAGCAAAGCTCAATTTAGCCTCTTTTTTTTTTTTTTTTTTTTTTTTTGCCAGACAAGGGAGGCTAACTTTCCTGGCTTACTTCTTGCTGGTGCCTCAGGAAGTCATAGGTGAAATTTAAATTGTCCCCCAAAACTGATAGGTAACTTGTGACCAATTCCTTCTTATTCAGGAACATTCTAACATTATAACCAATCCCAGGGAAGAGCACGCTGTCCCTGGCTTCTAACTACGTGATCCACTTTGTAGGACGATACTCTGAGCCCCATGTGGTGCTGGGTCTCTGTGTTCCCGGTGTACAGACTACCTCGTGTGTGCATGGTAAATTTTACTAATTGCTACTTAGGTGATTCACTGATCTTACTTCTGTTATTTCTGAACTTTTGACAACTCTGAGGATGCAATTGAGCAGGTCTAGACTGTGGGAAATTGAGCCAGCCAGACATGTGACCTGGGGAGAGAAACACGGACTGAAGTGTCACATGCCGAAAGAGCTTAAGACACCAACAGCCAGATGTGCCATGGAGACCTTGAGTGGAGCCCATTTGAACAAAAACAACTGTAACAAGGTTTTTTTTTTAAAGAAATTTTAAAACTGTGTATTAGATGATATCGAGGGAGTGATGTTAATGTGGGGAAGGGTGATCATGTACTTTGGATAGAGTTTTTCCTTAAAGTGCTTGTTTTTTAGAGAGACAAAATGCCACATTTAAGAGTGGAATTTTGGGATTTTCTGTAAAATGCTCCAGGAAAAGACTGGGTGGCAGAGGAAAGGTAGTAGGTGATGAAGGAACCAAAGGCACGAGAAATGAAGCTTAAATGAGATCACCTTAGAGCCCGCGGCCGCTGATGGCACCTGAAACATGCAGTGACCTTGCTCAGCAGCTCGCGGCTGCCTTACTCCCTTCATGTTTTGTTTTATTAAAGACTAAAAGTAACATTATCTTAGCAGCAGCTAGCCCCTCAAGGTCTTGAAATCCTTGCTTCCAAATTCCTTAGAAGCTTACTTTATATCTATCCCTGTCCCTCCGCAAACCTAAAGATATATAACCAGTCACCCCTCACGACCCCAGTGCAGCTCTTTCTGCCCACAGGTCCCGTCCTGTACTTTAGTAAAACCACTTTTTTGCACCAAAGACGTCCAAGAATGTCTTTCTTAGCCGTTTGCGCAAGAACCCTGTCAGTGGGAACAGAAAGAACAAAACTGGCTCAATGTGGTACGGGAGGCTGGTGACAGAGCCTCGGGGACTGTTGTGTGCCTCCCGCTGCCGTTGTGTGTGTTTGGAAATCTCGGTGACAGAAAGTTTGAAGAGGGAACACACAAGTGAATTTGACCCTCTCAGCCGAAAAGGATGAAAGGAAGAAAGAAAAGCAAAGAAAGGGAAGGAAGAGAGGATGCCTGAGAGCACACAGGGTGGCCCAGAGGGCTAGCCTCTCCCGGCGCACAGAGTCCACGGGAATGACACCGCCGGGCAGGAGGGGAGGCGGGCGGGCCAGCAGCGCAGCCACATCGTGCCCCTTCTGCCGCCTTTGTCCAGTGCCTGCATCAGTCATCCGAGACCGGCTCCTGGCCTCCGGCTGTGTTCCTGAGGCCGAGGTGTGTTTCTCACTGCGGAATCCAGCTGGACAAACCCTGTCTTCCAGAGGCCTGTGCACATTATGAGCCCCTCACTGGTGGGTGATGCTCTTCGCCAGGACTTAGTCGATTCCAGGGCTCTCGGAGGAAATAGGAAGAACGATACCGAGAGATTGCCTGTGGTTTGTCCGGTTTTCTTCAGTTGATCCTGTTCGGATTCAGTAGCCACCAGCCTAAAACTGGGGCTGGGATGTGGATTCTCATGGGTTCTGGGGAGGGGCATGAACCTGAAGTCATTCCAGAACCACCCACCCACAGCATGACTGAAAAAGCCGATGGGGATGTGGGTTTGCCTTTCGTGCTCCCGTCCTCTCCTCCTGGTGCAGGATGTCTGGAGAAGTGGGAGGTGGGGGCCGGAAATGTACAGATACGGGCACAGGAAGCCGCGGTGTCCGTCCACACCAGATGCTGTGCCTGGAGAGCCTTTTTTTTTTTTTTTTAATAGTTTATTGTCAAGTTGGTTTCCATATAACACCCAGTGCTCACAAGTGCCCTCCCCCAAGTGCCCTCCTCCATGCCCATTGCCCCCTTCCCCTCCCCCCATCTGCCCTCAGTTTGTTCTCAGCAGTCAAGAGTGTCTCATGGTTTGCCTCCCTCCCTCTCCCCCACTATTTTTCCCCTTCTTCTCCCCTTTTCATTCCCCGTTGTGGCTGCAGTATCTCTCCCGTTCTAAATGTCAGTGGGAAACATGTCCCTGAAAGCACATACTAACCTGAAAAGATTCTCTGCCGGTTAACTTTCCTTATTAATGAGAACTTTTAAGATCTACTGTATTGGCAACTTTGAAACATACAGCACAGTTATTAACTATAGTTGCCATGCATCCAGTCCACGCCCAGGACTTACGTATTTCATAACTGAAAGTTTGTGCCTTACAACCCCTTTGCTGATTCCACCCACCCGCCAGTTCTCTTTGTCTATGGATCTGCTTTCTGTTTTGTGTGGCCACGCACCAAAGTTCTCACACCCTGGCCTGAGCAGACGTGCGGGGATGCCTCTGCCAGCAAAACAGCCACAGCAGCAAACCGCACAGAGGCTTTATTTCATATTAGATATGAGTATCAAAGAATAGCAAAGCGTGGGTAGAGAACACAAAGGATCTTTAGACATTAACCAGACATGCACCTGCTGGCTACGTGGGGGGAGTATGTGAAGTGTCATGGAGTGTCAGGGAGTTCTAGCCGGTCTGGGGTCTAACTGTCCTCTGGGGTTCACAGGGCTCTGTTCTCAGAATGCTGTCGCACCCGATGGCCTTGAGGCCAGAACACCGCTGACGCTTCAGCTCTCACCCCATTCATGCTCCAGGACTTAACAATACACTCTAGAAGCAGCTCCACAGTTCTGTCATCCCACGTGTAAGTGAGATTACCAGGTTTGTCTTTCCGGCCTGGCTTATTTTACTTAGCGGGAGCCTCTATGGCCCCTGTGCGTTGTCATGAATGACAAGATTTCTTTCTTTTTGATGGCTGAATAAAAGTCTGCCGGAAGTGTGTAACACATTTCCCATATCCACCGAAGTCACTGAGGTGGCTTTCGTACCTTGGTTAATGTAAGTAATGCGTCAGTGAACACAGGTGTGCAGGTATCTTTCGAGTTCATGTTGTTTTCATTTTTCCTGGGTAAGTACCCAGCAGTGGAATTGCTGGGTCACATGGCAGACCTATTTTTAGTGGTTGAGGAACCTCCAGACTGGTTTCTACAGGGAACGCACCCATTGGCATTTTTAACAAATGCTGTGCAGCGGGCACTGCTTTGAGGACTTACCTTCTGAAGCAGATGTGATTATGTTTTTGCCCATTCTACAGAGGGAGAAACTGAGAGCCTGCGTGCACACGGGCATTCTGGGCTCAAAGCCAGGCAGCCCACTGCCCACAGTGCTTCACACGGCTGCCTCTGCTTATTGCTTTGGTTTCTGTGTCTGGCATTTTTTTTATCTGGGCGCTAATTGTGATGCTTTTCCCATTAGTGACTAACAACAGTTTTCCCTTTAGTAAAAAGACCTCAATATTCACTCATAATGAATCTACTAATCATGAGAAGCCTGCTAGGATTTAAAAATGAAGTCTTTCTTCCTTGTGTGAAAACTGAGATAGTTAATCAAACAACTCGATGCCTGGAATGACTTTGAAGATCACCAACCTCATACCTGCCCCCTTGCTTTATTCGCCGATGAAGCAGCCTCGCTTATGAATGGACCACGTGCTCCACATTCTTTCTGGGTCCTTTACTGTGACTGTGATTCTTCTTTAGAACATCAACATGTACGACGTGTCCTGTGACACACCTTTGAATTTCAGTAATTCAATATTTTTTTGAGGTAATTTTGTTTTGGGGGGTTTTGTTTTTGTTTTTAATGTTTTATTTCTTTTTGAGAGAAAGAGAGAGGCAGCGTGAGCAGGGGAGGGGCAGAGAAAGAGGGAGACACAGAATCTGAAGCAGCTCCAGGCTCCTAGCTGTCAGCACAGAGCACAACATGGGGCTCAAACTCACGAACCGTGAGATCATGACCTGAGCCAAAGCAGGACACTCAACTGACTGAGCCCCCCAGGCACCCTCAGTAATTCAGTATTAATAAAGCTAATAGAATGGCTCTTTGTACATCACCGTCTTGGAGATCCTGTGGAGTAAGAGATCTGTGAGACGTGGACACTGCTTTCCAGGGGCCGAGGTGGTGGGTCTGACCTGGGCTGGTGGTTCTCAAAGTGTTTTCCTGGGACCATGGCAGACTCGGCTGAGAACATGCCAGACGTTCTTGGACCCCACAAACTTGGGGATGAGGCCCAGCATCTGTTTTAACAAGTCCTTCAGGTGATTTTGATGCACACTGAAGTTTAGATGACGTGCAAACAGGTGAGTATGGCCCATACACAGGAAACAAAGAAGCCAATAAAAACTATCCCTACAAAAGCCCAGATGTTGGACTTACTAGACAGAGACTTTAAATCAGTAACTATGTTCAAAGACTAAAGAAAACCATGTCTGAAGAAGTAACAGATTGAGAATAGTATGTCACCAAATAGAGATTATTGAAGTTCACTGAAGGGAACACGGTGGTCACTATGGCCCAGCTCCTGATTTGAGCAGCCAGAAGAATCAGTGAACTGAGATTATTTAGCCTGAGAAATAGAAAAGAGAGCCTCAGAAACCTGTGAGACATCATCAGCTGTACCAACGTATACATAATGGGGTGGGGGGTGGGAGTCCCAGAAGAAGAAGAGGAGAGAAAGAAAGGGGAAGAAAGAATATTTGAAGAAAAATGGCCAATGCTTCCTAAACTAGGGGAAAAAACATAAAAATTGATGTATCGGAGAAACTAAAAAACTCCAAGTAGGATAAACGCAGATCCACATTTAGAATCATCATCATCAAACTGTCAAGAGGCGAAGAGAGAATCTTCAAAGTGTCCAGAGAAGCAATTCATCATGTACAAGTTATCCTCAATACAATGAACTGATTGAGAGAGAGAGAAAGCATAAGTGGGGGAGGTGCAGAGAGTGGGAGAGAGAGAGGATCCCAAGCAGCTTCCTCACACTGTCAACACAGGGTCCAACGTGGGGCTCGAACCCACGAACCGTGAGATTATGACCTAAGCTGGGATCCAGATGCTCAACTGACTGAGCCACCCAGGCGCCCTGCCCCTCTTTTTTTAAAAAAAATATTTTATTTGTAAGTAATCTCTAAACCCAACATGGGGCTCAAACTTAAAACCCCGAGATCAAGCATCACATGCTCTACCGACTGAGCTGGCCAGGTGCCCCAGCGCTTTCTTGGTGCTAATTGTAGCAGCCGTGTAAACACGTTGTCCATGAATTGTGTACAATGCATTCAGTTCCTTTATTACATATTTTTTGGTTGTAGTTCATAATTGCCACATCCTTTTCATTTTCTAGTTTTCTTAATCTGTATCTCTATTTTACGCCCCAACCTCTTCAGTGCAATTGTCTACTCTGCCAAACTACCAGATTGCATGCAGGCTCCGCCGTTCTCTCCCTTCCCTGGCACGCAGGCTCCTGGAATGTGCACTTGCTGTCCCTGCAGCTGGCGTCTGGCTGCAGTCCTGGGGGACCTCCTGGTAGCGGCACATGGGGGCTGCTCTCCGCCTCCCTCTGGTGGGGTCCCTGGTTTTGAATCCATGTCTTTCTCTTTCCTAGCTTCCTCTCTTGTTGGTACAGAAGGCCCCCTCTGGCAGCTTCCTGGAAGATGGTGCCTGGGTGATAAATTTTTACTTTCTTCCTTGATTCGTAATTTGACTCAGAATGAAATCTAGGTTGAATATAATTTTTCTTCAGAATTTTGAGGACCTATCCCAGTTTTTCTTCTATTTTAATAATGGTAAGGAATCTGCTAACATTTTATCTCCTCTCTTTCGTAAAATAACTCCCCTCCCTCGGAATGCTTTGCGATCAGCTTTACCACTCCAGTTACAGTGGCGTTTCTTGGCTTTTTTCATTCATTTTGCTGGGACTTGGTGGTCATCTCCATTTGAAAAGAGGAGTCCTTCCCTCCTGGGGAAATTCACATGTAAGCTGTCATGAGCTGCCCTGGTCTCACTTTCTCAAGCGCTCACCAGTCAATCTCAGATCGATCCACTCGTTTTATTCCCTTTCCAAGACTCCATCAGTATGGTTTCACCTTCTCAAAGACTGATTTAACATTATTTTCGCATGCTTCTACTGAAATTTTAATTTTCACTATCATGCTTTAATTTCCTAGCTTTTTACTTACTCTTTGATTTTTTTTCCACAGCATCTGGTCCGTGATTTATAGGTTCAATATTTTCTCCTCTATCCCTGCACATACTAATTACAGGGGTTTTTTGAAGTTGATTTTTACTTTCCCCATTGCTGACGTTTATTTTGTGTTCTTTTTCATGTATGATGGTTTTATTTGCTTTTCATGTTAGAACTCTTTTCAAATATCTGGTTATCCTTGTGAAGGGGATCAGAATAGACCATCCCAAAATAGGCTGCTTTGGCATAAGGATTATTTTGAATGCAAGGCAATGAGAAACAGCAGATTCAGGAAAAACTCTCTATTTTCCTCTTTCTGCCCAAATGTAGGGTATACATTTTCCCTTGTGAAGATGTCCCCACTCCTGTCTGCTACCAGCAGAGACTGTTATCTCCACCAAGCAGCCTGTCTCACTTGGAGAGAGAAAATCAGCACTGAGTTAGTCTGGCACAAATAGAGCTTGCTAAAGATTCCTCATCTTCCATTCGTCTCCCCAGAGATTTCCCAGCCCACAATTGCCACCCCTACAAACCTACACCCATTTCCCTTTGTCTTGTCGCTTCTCCATGATTCATCACCCTCTGTTAAGATGGTTTGAAGCCCCAGATTCTAGCCACCCCGGAGTCACTCGCCACCGAGTTCTCCCATGTGTACATATACTGCACGTGCAGATAAACTCTGGTTTTCCCTGTTAATCTATCTTTTATCCATTTGATTTATAAGCCCCAACCACTGAACCTAAGAAAGTAGAGGAAGAATTTTTCCTCCTCTACATTTGGATGCTCTTCCATATTTGGGGGCAGTGGCCCTAAAAGCTGCTTGACCTTTCTGCACGGTGACAGGGGAGGTGGTATGTGACCAAGAGGAAAGCTGGATCTTCTACTGTCTGATTTCTCCTGCTAGAAGAGGGAGGTGACCACAGGTCTGGAAGCGCAGGCCCCACTGGGAGCAGACCGGGTCCTCTGGGCCTCTGTCCCCATCCCTGAGGCAGGTGGGGGCTCACAGTTTGAGTGATGGCTGAGAACCAGGGAGAGGTGTGCACCTGCATTCATCCTGTCTTGCCAGGTCCCTAACTCATCCCTACCCACTGCTCCACCTGAAAGTCGAGAGACTTTCTGGCTCAGTCTGTAGTTTCCCCACGAAGCTGAATATGTCAATTTTTGCTTCATTAAAAAAGAAAGAAAGAAAAACCACCCCCAAACATAGTGGTTTTAAAGAAACACAAACATTAATTTAGGCTGAGATCCTGTGGCTCAGCAATCTAGGACAGGCGCGGCCCGGCAGCTCGGCCTGCTCACTCACGAGTCTGGGGCTGGGACAGGAGCACCCTCTGTCTGCCGCATCCGGGGGGTGGCCCTTCACGTGGCAGCGCAGAGGGGTTCCCAGGCACCCAGGGGCCAGACGCTAAAGGAGCCTCAGGTCCTGAGCCCAGACTTGGCCCATCACCTCTTCCACATCCTACAGGTGAAAGCAAGTCTCCAGGCCAGCTTGGGCCGCCGTCACAGCTTTTGGGGAAACTGCCTCCCTCTGGTGCACATGCAGGTCCAGGGGTCCTGGCAGTTTTTCACCTGGATTTCCATGCTTTCCTACTGTTTTCCTGTCTCCGCCTTTTCCTCCGGCCTTCCCGGTACCCAGGCCTTCGATTCGCCAGCAACCCAAGCTCCACGGGAGGAATCACGCAGGTGCACACCTGCGTGTCCTTCCGCACACGGCTGCTCCCTGCTCACTGCGCTCTCTGTTCCCATGTGGTCATCGGGGCGGAGGGCTCCCTCAGCCACATGCAGCAGTGATTGCGTCCCGCTCCTGTCCCTCTGTCTCTCCTAGCCGGCATATGATCAAGGGGACAGGGACACCTCTATACACAGAAGTCTAAGACATATGAGACTGATAATGGCCCTTGCCCGGTGTGGGCGACGAGATCACAGCTCTGGACCTGGCTCTCGGGTTCTGTCTCCCATGCTCTTCTTTTTTATAAATTATAAAATAATAACCCAAAGGATAAATTGTGATACTATCGTCAACAACTTGTTGGTTTGTCAGATGGCTGGGGATGTTCTTATTGCCCTGAGACCCACACATTCAGAGACCACATCTGCCAAGCTCCATCCGATGATGTCAGGGGACAAGCCCTGGAAGGTGGCTGGCTGTTCTACAAGCCAGATAATGATGACTGAGTGCCTAATAATTACACACTTACCCTTTGCTCTGGAAGGTACTCACACTTGCTGGGGCTTTGGATATGATTCTTCAAACGTCCCAGAAATGTCATTCATCTACTTTTCTGATGAGACATTATTTTGAGGTTTGAGGAAAACTCAAATTCATGGACTGAGAGACCTAAAACAGTCTGATCCCTTCTTTGGGGTCTGGCTGCCCACAGCTTCCTGTCCCTTCCTGTGCCCGCACATCTGGGCGAGCGCTTGAGAAGGTGCTCTGCTCTATCCTGCATTGAGCGGGTTAGCAAACCCCACAGCCCCGGCCCCCCTTCAGGGCCCCAGCAACTACCCACAGGAACCCCGGGGCATCTTCTTCCGGGGCTCAGCTCCCTGCTCCAGACCTCATGCATTTTCTCCCTCTTCTGGCAAGTGCACACGTTCTCGACACAGCCATGGCTCCTGGAATGACCGGGCCCTGGACCTTCACCGACGCACCTGCTCCAACCACATGGCCCCTCCTCCAGGACCCTCCATGGACCTTCCTGGACCTTCCACAGACTCTCTTCCTCCCAGTCCCTCCACAGACCCCCCCCCTTTTCATGGGCCTCCCATGGACCCTGGTACCACATGAGGTAATGTCACTTAAGTTTCCTATTTTTGGGGTGCTTGCCACCCCTCCCGCAGCCCCCCTTGTCTTCTGTTACACCCTCTCCAGTGTCCCCGTCTCCCCCTGTGACCTCCCTGTCACCTTCTCCCCAGCAGTGGGGTGCAGGCGGTCCTGCTCCACCCAGGGCTCCTCTGCATCCGGTCTCTCTGGAGCCCGAGCGGCCGTGTCCCCGGCAGGGACCTGCTGTCCTCGGCTGGAGCAGTGTGGGCCCTCTGGGTACTTCCTCTGTCCTCCCCCGAGCTTCTCGCCAGCAGGTTACCCGTGATCGCCTCGTTCCCGCCTGCAGGATTACATAGAGGCATGTCCACACCCTCCTGTCTTCACGGACACGCTGCTGGACGTCACCCCTCCGTGGCTCTCTGTCTGCGTCTGGCTCAGCCCTCACCCTCCTGGAACCAGCCTCCCGGTGGGAAACCACCATCCACTGGACCCCAGTATTACCGGACGTAACAAGTCCTAGGGCACGTCCTGCCCCGCACTTGCTCCCCCTGCGGGTGCTGGTCAGCACTGGTGACTGTCTCTCCTCCTCACTGCGCGTCTGCAGGAGGAAAGGTCCCCACTCCCCGCGTCCCTGTCATCGCCCGATCTTCCAGAATCTCCTCCTTCACCTGCCTCTCAAGCACCATTCCCCACGTGTGTCATTGCCTGTGGCCTTTCTCTCTCCCTGGACCATCTGGCCCACGTCCTGGGCTGCCAGCCTGCACACAGATGCCACCAGCCCTGTCTCTAGAACAGTCTCTCTGATGCTTCCCAGACCCCCAGGGCAGCATCCCCTTTGCTCCTCAAGGCCATGTGCCCCTGGAGCAGGACCAGGGTGCTCGCCTCAGACTCTCTCTGCGCACCCTGAGATCCCCAGTTTGGGCCTTTGCTACCAGGTCACTCAAGGGACCCCTGGGAGCTCACTCTCCAGCCTCGGCTTGCTCCTGCGGTCCTGTTAACTCTGAGTCCTGAATACCCCGCAGGTGCGTCCCCGCCTCCACCGCTGCCGTCCTTCGGGTTGTCTTCTCGCCCTGGGTGGTCCCACTGATCTCTAGTCCGTGGTTCTGCAGACGGCCGCCTGGGCCAGTCAGCGCAGTGCCCCGTTCCCACGTCCATCTTACCAGAGTGTCTAAGTTGTGAGGCTTCAAGAGGTGACACTCTGGTAAAGTGTTTGCTTTACTAGCTACAAACATAAATATGGGCAAATCGCAGCTTGTCACCATCTTGATTCCTTTTTGCATCTTCCTGAAGATCCTGCTCGGTTCTGTCCCCAAACTGAAGTGATTCAAGGCACCTGTGTTCCTTGGCCAGGTTTTCCTCTTAGCACCCGTCTGCATTTCCAAAGTCTTACCGCTGACTATTTGTAGGGGGATAGAGGCAAAAGATCTTTTGTCCTTTATCCAATGACAAGGGTCTCTGCATGTCTAATGTACAATCCATTTTAGGGCATCTGCCACCTCCAGGAAGCATCTCATGATATTTTTGCCGCTTTATTAAAGGAAAAGGCAAACTCTGCACAACTGTTTTAAACTCTGGGAAGAGCTTCGCTCTGAGGTTTAAAAAAAAAACAACAACTGAAAACGGCAGTGGAAGCGAGCTGGACCCCAGGCCTGTGTGGCAGGGACCAGGGACCCAGTCATTGGCAGGGGGCGGGGCCTCAGCTCCCACAGGGATACACAGGCTTTGGCCTTCAGCCTTCGCAGCCTTCGCTCCCATGATCACAGCAAGCTCTGAGGCTATCGCTCCGTCCTTTAAGCCGAGGGGCTCTGAAAGCCTAATTCCCAGACCAGTGACCTCAGCCCCCTGGCGCCTCCGAATTTCCTGAAGACCCCCACAGGTTCTGACATGCAGCTGAGGTAGAGAGCCATGATTTAAACTGTCCCTTCACAGAAAATAGTTACTGATGATGTGATTCTCCTGCTGGTGAAAAATCCCTCCGGACAGAGAAATGGCAAACTTGGTGATTTGGGGAGCCGCCACTTTACTGGCCTCACGGGGCAAATGTAAATGACAATAATACCAGCTGAAGTCAGGTGGACTTACACAGGAATCCGTTACTTTCCATATTGGTAATCAGAAAAAATATATATAAAGAAATTGATTTTTTAGACCATTAACTACTAATTTAAATACTAATTTAAAACACTGACCTGAGATCAGTTAGATCTTTTTTCCTATCATCCAATGCAAATGTCTCAGCACAGCCTTGCTGTGTGTGTTTCAGACCTCACCTTGTTCTTATCAGCTGAACCAAGAGGTAGAACTGTTTAAAGTCTCATGTGGGCAGACTTTTAAGAACTTTTTGCTAAGTAGCTGAAAAAGGCAGACTATTCAATCATCAAGCTCTTGCAATTTGGGAAAGTCAATATAGGAGTCTCCAAGTTGTAACATGCACCTTAGGCAAACATGTGCCCATACCAGTATATTCATTTCTCTTAATTATAGGTTTTTAGATATGTAACTGCATTAATATATTATGTATATTATATATGCAAAAATAGAAGTGAAAGCAATAAATGGAAGATGAAATAAGCACTATTTTAAAATATTTTCATGTTATTTAATGATACAAAAATATTTTACTTTTATTAGAAATATTAGTAATAGAGCAGTGTGATAGACTGGGCATCATTTTTTTGTTTTAAAAATATTTTTAATATTTATTTATTTTGTGAGAGAGAGACAGAGCACAAGCAGGGGAGGGGCAGAGAGAGAAGGAGACTCAGAGTCTGAAGCAGGCTCCAGGCTCCCAGCGGTCAGCACAGAGCCCGACGCAGGGCTTGGACCCACCAACAGTGAGGTCGTGACCTGAGCTGAAGTCAGACACTCAACTGACTGAGCCACCCAGGCACCTGATGCATTGTTAGTTTTTAAATTTGTTTTGCAGCTTTTGAGGCAGACATGTGAAGCTCTGGCTCTCATGTCTGGCTCTAGGTTCCTTTTATTTTGACACTTGGTTTTCCGTCCATCATTGGTGAATAGATTCTCCAGAATAAGCATGAATCCTGGTGGAGGAGGTGGGGCCTGGGCTGCCCTCCCCAAGTTGCGTCTCCAGTAATTCAAGCGTTTCCACTCACTCTAGCAAGATTTTAAGGGAGTCCATTTCAGCTTTCCTGATGTGGGTCAGGAAGTTTTGCATATTAATTAGAAGATGTTTTACTGTTCATATCTTTATCAAGTAGGTTCTTCTTTTGGAAGATTTCAAAACAAGTTAAAAAAGTTCCCCAGTTTTTAAGAATGTGTAAGAATTCTCACAACGACACCAAATTACAGCAGCAAAAATACTCTCATTGCAACACTTTTCTTTCGAACATCCTAGTGTTGAAACTTGAAATTTACCAGGAAGGAGTAGATTATGCCTGACCCTCTTTTGAGAATGTCTGTCGGTAGAAAACTACTCAGAGACACTTGGAGGCACTGAAAAACTCAGCAACATTTTTAACTCTTTGTTATAATGTCTACGTTGAAAACCTCATTTAAATATTTTATTATGGGATCGTCTGAAAATTGCCACGAATGACATAAGACTTTCCTGCTTGTTCTCCATCTCAGTACAATGATTTGCAATAAAAAGGCTCTCAATTTAATAAGAGAACCCATATATTTTACTTACTTGGACTTAGGCAAAGTTGACTGAGCTACAATGAGTGGAAAGCAAGTGCGGGAGGGGAGGGGGTGATGCTCGTTGGGTGGCTTCTGTTTATTTTCCTGGACACACCCACCGCCTTATAGTGACTGAGGAACATCAGCAGCCATCCCAATGGGAAGGTCTGGCATTCACACATGACTTTGGAGACCAGTCAGGTTAGAGGTCTCCAAAACTTCAGCTCTTTTGCTCTTTATCATCTTTCTTCTCCTCTTTTAAAGTTTTGTTTGTACAGGTCTTCTTCAGTGCTTTTTTTTTTTTAATGTTTTTATTTATTTTGAGAGAGGTAGAGCATGAGCAGGGGAGGGGCAGTGAAAGAGGGAGAGAACCCCAAGCACCCTCCATTCAGTGTGGAGCCTGACATGGGGCTTGGTCCCACCACTGTGAGATCATGACCTGAGCCGAAATCAAGAGCAGGAGGCTCAACCCACTGAGCCACCCAGGGGCCCCCTGGGTCTCCTTCATTTCTTGATAAGCACATTTCTAGATGTTTCTAATTAGGTCGTTATAATCAATAGACCACTTTCAGAAGTGGGTATTGCTGGCATATAAAAACATCAACGATTCTTATTTTGGCTCCACCATTTACTGGCTGTGGGCAAATTATTAACTTCTTTGTGCCCCACTTTCCTCTTCTGTAAAGCCGGGAAGATAAGAGCGATGTCTACCTCATAGATTGTTGTGACAAATGAAACAAGTACCTATATAAGAAATACTCTGCACAGTGCCTGGCACACAGTTAACAATTACATGACAGTCATGATCCAGCCATCTTGCTGACTTCTTTTTTCCTTATAATAAAATTTGTATTCTTTTGGGTTTTCCAGGCATATCTTATCAAGTACAAATAAACATGTTTTTGCCTTCTTCTAGTCTGTAATTTAGTTTTATTTATTTAATAATTAATAATTTAATAATAAAAATAATATTAAGTAATAGAAATAGTGCATACCATATGTACCCAATTTTAATGTCTCATTTCACCATTAAGTGATATATATTCATATATTTATCTTATTGAGTAATTGAAATATTCTTCCATTCCTACTGTACTTATGACTTCAATCAAGGATGAATTTTGAAATGACCATTTGGTTTTTCTCTTTGACTTTTAATATGATTATTTACACTGGTAGATTTCCTGAGATTGAGCCATCCTTGAATGAGTGAATGTATCAATTCTCTACTTGGCTATGGTTTTATAATGCACTGATGAACTCTGCTAACCATTAATATCTTACTAGGACTTTTGCACTAATATTTATAAGTGGGATCAGTCTTTTGTTTTCTTGATCCTTTTCAACACTTTCTCTACTCTCTGCATTTCCCATAGATGAGTAGTAAGTAGGATCTAGGGACTTAATTGGATTCTGGCTTGGTTATTTGGGCAGGCATGTGTCATAGGGCCTATGCTCCTCCACTGGAAAGCCTATTGTCTCTGGCTGTCTCTCTTCATGTGATGTCAGCAGTCACTGATGCCCACGGCTTAAATCCTCGAACTCATGAGGGATTTCAGAATAGTGATATTCTATCAGCCTTTATCTTCATTTGCTCTCTGGAATACTAGCTTCTCATCTACTGCTTCTCATCCTTATAAAGAAAAGGTGAAATAAAAGCTTGGAAGCCTGATTTTTTTCTCTTCAGCATCTTCCAGAGGTAATCAACGTGCTTTCCTCTTTCTTTATCTCTTTCCTCTTTTTTAGGTGTGAGGGTGGTGTTGGGCATGTTTAGTATTACCTAGTATTATTATGAACCAACATCTTTTAACATATTTGGTGTGCTTCAATCGACTGTGTTATTTTTTAATGTTTATTTATTTGGAGAGAATGTGTGAGGAAGGGGCAGAGAGAGAATCCCAAGCAGGCTTTATGCTGGGTATGAACCCCATGAGGGGCGCAATCCCATGACCGTGAGATCATGACCTGAGGTGAAATCAAGTCAGATGCTCAACTGACTGAGCCACCCAGGCACCCCTCCTTTGTGTTATTGATAATCTGGTTGCCCTCTTGCTGGCCAGTGAGAGCTTCCTCAGATTGGCTTCTGAGGCCTTGCAACACAACCTCACTTCTTTGCTATCTGCTGTGAGGAGATATTTCAGGTCATCCTGCCCCTACGAGGAATCTGCCCTCTGCAAGAAGTTCTAGTTCCCCAAGGTGGGAAGTAGTGATAAAGACCACAGCGTGGGGGCTGGGAAAGCTCCTTGCTTCTGGCTTGGTCTTTGTTTCCAGATTTATCAGTATACAGAGCTAAGAGATAAGTTTAGTTGTTCTTATTTCTTAAGAAAACGTAAATCATAAGTTTATATTTATAATTAAAGTTTGGGGAAATAAGGTTTTCACTTAACTGCCATCTTAAATCTGTATCTTCTTTCCTCTCTGGTGAAAATTCTTTCATCTTCAAATACTTCAGAACAACATTGAAATATGGTGGACATCCTTGTTTCATCTTATGAACAAGCTCTCATTATTTCCCCATTAACTCTGGTATTGGATTTTAGCTTAATTATTCTTCTTTTCCTTTTTTATGAAAAGATTTTAAGGAATAAATTTTGAAATTTTATCAAGTCTCATTCCAACATGATCATGTTTTTCCAATTTTATCCATACATGTGATTAATTTTGTTCATAGGGTTTTCTATATTGAGTCATTCTTGTACATTCCAGTTATGAGAACAATGGATCATGATATCAGATGCTGCATGATTCTATTTGCTAGTATTTTCCTTTGTATTTCTGCATTAGCAATTCTACTTGAGATTGCCTGTGATATTTCTTGGTGTTATCTACTTCAGATTTTGGTAACTGCATTGTGCTGATGGCATAAAACTGTTATAATGTTTCTTTCCCCCACCCCCATGATTGGGGAACAATTTACATCTCTTTGGTTTGTCTGTTCCTTAAGTCTGTAGACTTCACTTGTGAAACCATCTGTGCCCTTTTCTCCCCACAGGCTAGCCCTCTGAAACCATTCTCTCATTGTTTCTTGACATTTGAATAGTTTATATTCTCTAAATAGTTTCCACTTATTTATTTTTTCCTAGGAAATGGGGAGATAATGGAAAATATATACTGGTATCTGCTCCTGGTTCCTGGCACAGAGTTCCTAAACTCTTGCAATTTCCTAAGTGAAAAGAATAGTAGGAACATCTTTTGTTCAAATGTTTGGTCTTTGACCCAGGTTCCTGACCCAGGGCTTCTGAAATGCCTGTAATTTCCTGGGTGATAGGAGCATCTTTTGTTCTAATGAGGTGACTTTGGGTGGGCTCCTGGGTGTCTTCTGGGTTGGTCACCATGATTAGAGGCTTGGGATTTTCAGCCCTGGCCCCATTCTCTTGAGAAGGAAAAAGGACTGAAAATGGAGTTAATGATTTTATGCCTACATGAAGAATCCTCCATAACACTCCAGTGGTGCGGGGCTCAGAGGGCTTCTGGGCTAGTGAGCACAGCATGCAGATCCTGTGCACAGGACCCTCCCAGACTTCACCCTAAGTATCTCTTCATCTGGCTGTTCATCCGCATCCTTTATTAGAGCCTTTAATAAGCAGTTCAATGTAGGTGTTCCCCTGAGTTCTGTGAGTCCCTCTAGCACATTAATGGAACCCGAGGAGGGGGGTCATGGGAACCTCTGATTTATATCCTGTCGGTCAGAAGCTCAGGTGACAACCTGGACCTACTCTGGCATCTGAAGTGGGGGACGGGGACTGAGCCCTTAACCTGTGGGATCTGATGCCACCTTGGGGTAGATGGTGACAGAATTTAGGTGAATTGTAGGACACCCTGCTGGTGTCTGAGAATTGCTTGTTGGTGTGGGGGAAACGTCCACACACATCTGGTGGCTGGTGGTGTGAGAGTCAGGGGGTTCCCAGGGCAGAAACACACAGGACACAGAACTGAGGCTCTTGCCTAAATCAGGAGGGAAAAGCTAGGTTTCCATTTTTAGAAATAATCTGTTATTAATGAGTGTTCTTTTATATACCTTAGTTGATATTAGATTTATTAATTTTACCATTTTTCTATTTTCTTTATGTATTACTTTATTCCTTCTAGTTTCTTTAGGTTTCTTTTGTTTTCATTTTTTTAAAGATTTGATTTTTAAGTAACCTGTACACCCATTGTGGAGTTAGAACTCACACCCTGAGATCAAGAGTTACATGCTCTACTGACTGAGCCAACCAGCCACCCCCTAGTTTCTTTAGTTTTAAAATATTGTTCTTTTTCTAACTTCTAGAGTTGAATGCTTAAATCATTTTTCATTCTTTGCTTGTTAAGATTAATATCTGACTATGATTGTTCTAAGCAATGCTTTAGTATTCATGCTATTGTTATCAACTGTCATAATTTCTTCTTTGGCCCAAATGTATTCAGAGATTTTAGAGAATATATAGGTAACACTTTTTCTTCCTAATTTTTAAAATTAATTCTAATTGTCCTGACCTGAGATCAGAGAAAGCCATGTATGCCTTTGTCTTTTTCCTGAGGCCATCTTTGTGTTCAACGCATAACTGTTCACAGAAGGATGCAAAAAATACACATTCTCTCAGGAAGCAGGAAGAAAATATTAAAGCTTCTGAGACCAAGAGCTGCATGCTCTCCTGACTGAGCCAGCAGGTGTCCCTGTATTTACTTTAATAATTAAGAACTGTCAATAGTATAATTGCCTTGTTTATGAATAAGTAGTTATAAATTGTGAGAAAAGATTTCTGACTGATGGAATAGCCAAATATATGGTTAATGTGCTTGACTGTCTTAAAAGCACTTAACAAGAAGTATTCTTTGTTCATAGTGAGTGGAGTTGACAATCAGTTAGGTGTACCTTATTTTTTTTTTTAAGTTTATTTATCTATTTTGAGAGGGGTGGTGAGAGGAAGAGAGAGAGAGTCCCAAGCAGGCTCCATGCTGTCAGCGCAGCACCTGACGTGGGGCTCCATCTCATAAATTGTAAAATCATGACCTGAGCAGAAACCAAGGTCAAACACATAACTGATTGGTAGACCCAGGCACCCCAGGTCTACCTTATTTTTTATATCCTTCAGGCTTTTTTAGATTTAATTATTACTTTTTCTCTATGTGATTTACCATGGACCAAGAGGAGCAAACGAAAGCTTTCCACTTCCAAAATGTTTCTGTCAGTGGCTTCTTGTCTTTCTTGGAGCATTTGAATAACATTTTTTGATGCTGGGCTACTTAGCCATTTACAAGTGGCCTTCCTTCATCACAGTGAGCACCCTTTGTCCTAAATGCAACCACCTCTGACAGTGGCATTGTAACCTCTGCTTTCTCTTTATTTTCATTTGCCTGGTGCGACCTTTCCCATCTTTTATGGCAGTATGTGAGTTACTTTATTTTAGGCCAGTCTCTCCTATGTGACATATACATTGGGTTTGCTTTGTAATTCCTTCTGAGTTTGTTTTTGTGTTTGTTTTATTTTGTTTTTAGATCAAGACAGAGGGCACGAGCGGTAGAGGAACAGAAGGAGAAAGAGAATCTTCAGGAGGCTTCATGTTCAGCAAGGAGCCCACCCAACACGGGGCTCGACCTCACAACCCTGGGATTATGACCTGAGCCTCAATGAAGACTTGAACACTCAGCCAACTGAGCCTCCCAGGTGAGTGGCTTCATCAGAGTTTTTAAAAATTATTTTAAATTATGGTGAAATACATAAACACAAGTTTTAACATCTCAGCCATTTTTAATATATATTTTTTAAAGTTTTTATTTCAATTCCAGTTAACCAACAATGTAATATTAGATTCAGGTATACAATACATCACCCGGTGCTCATCACAATATGTGCTCTCCTTAATCCCTACATCTATTTAACCCATCCCCTCCCGGCCCTGTGGTAGCCATCAGTGTGCTCTCTATATTTCAGAGTCTGTCTCTTGGTTTGTTTCTCTTTCTCCTCCCCTCACCCTTTGCTCATTTGTTTTGTTTCTTAAATTCCACATATAAGTAAAATCATATGGTATTTGTCTTTCTCTGACTGACTTATTTCACTTAGGATAATATTCTCTAGCTCCATCAATGCCACTGCAAATAGCAAGATTTCATTCTTTTTGATGGGCGAGTAATATTCCATTGTGTGTGTATATACCACATCTTTATCCATTCATTAGTCGGTGGACACAGGCTGCTTCTATAATCTGGCTGTTGTTGATAATGCTGCTATAAACATTGAGGTGCATATATCCTTTTGAATTAGTATTTTTATATTCTTTGGATAAATACCTAGTGTTGTCATTGCTGGATCATAGGGTAGCTCTATTTTTAACTTTCTGAGGAATCTCCACACTGTTTTCCAGAGTGGCTGCACCAGTTTGCATTTCTACCAACAGTGTAAGAGGCTTCCCCTTTGTCCCCATCCTCACCAACACCTGTTGTTTCTTGTGTTGTTAATTTTAGTCATTCTGACAGATGTGAGGTGGCATCCCATTGTGGTTTTGATTTACATTTCCCTGATATTGAGCATCTTTTCATGTGTCTGTTGGCCACCTGGATGTCTTCTTTGGAAAAAAAATTTTAATTGGATTAATTCATTTTTCGGGTGTTTAGCTTGATAAATTCTTTATTGATTTTGGATATTAGCCCTTTATCAGATACGTCATTTGCAAATATCTTCTCCCATTCCATTGGTTGCCTTTTAGTTTTGTTGATCATTTCCTTCACTTTGCAGAAGCTTTTTATTTTGATTAAGTCCCAATAGTTCATTTTTGCTTGTTTCCCTTGCCTCTGGTGACATGTCTAGTAAGAAGTTTTTAAACCATTTTCATTTCCATTAACAGTGCAAAGGGTCCCAATTCTCCATATCTTGGCTGATACTTGATACTTATGGAGCATTGGGGTAGCCCTCTCAGTGGGTGAAAGGTGGTATCTTGTTGTGCCTTTGGTTTGAGTTTCTAACGGTTAGTGATATTGAGTTGCAGGTCCTGCCCTCAGTCAGGGAAGGGGATTATAAAAAAAAAGGTGTGAACTCCAGGAGGTGGAGATCATTGAGGATGGTCTCATCATCACAGCTGCGTTTGAAAAATAAAGTAGAGGGGGGCTCAGTCGGTTAAGTGATTGATTTCAGCTCAGGTCATGATCTCACAGCTTGTGGGTTCGAGCCCCACATCAGGCTCTGTGCTGACAGCTTCTAGCCTGGAGCCTGCTTCGGATTCCGTGTCTCTCTCTCATTCTGCACCACCCCCCTCCACTCGCTCTCTGACTCAAAAATACGAACGTTAAAAAAAAAGGAAAATAAAGTAGAATGAAAGTATGTAGAAAACATCAGAATGCATCATATGTCATAACAGTATGTACTTTTAGTCGTTTAAGCGTCAGACTTTGGCTCAGGTCATGATCTCACAGTTCGTGAGTTCGAGCCCCACGTCGGGCTCTGTGCTGACAGCTCAGAACCTGGAGCCTGCTTTGGATTCTGTGTCTCCCTCTCTCTCTGCCCCTCCCCTGCTTGCACTGTGTATGTGTCTCTCTCTCAAAAATAATAAACGTTGAAAAAACTTTTTAAAAAGTATGTACTTTTAAGTGAAACTTTTTTGCTGGTAATACAAACATATCTGCGTGTGCACGTGTGATAGAAATGTATTTCTGGGGCGCCTGGGAGCTCAGCCAGTTACGTGTCTGACTCCTGACTTCGGCTCAGGTCATGATCTCACTATTCATGAGTTTGAGCCCCACATCAGGCTCAGTGCTGACAGAGCAGAGCCTGCTTGGGATTCTCTCTTCCTCTGTCTCTGCCCGTCCCCTCCTTGTGCAGGCTCGCTCTCTCTCTTACTCTCTTTCTCTCTCACTCTCTCTCTTTCAAAATAAATAAATAAACTTAAAAAAAAAAAGAAAGAAAGAAATGTGTTTCTTGTTGGTCCAGAACAAACGGGTCGAAAGCCACTGACCTGGGAGCTCTTCCTGCAGACGTTGAAGATAAGGCTGTAATGAAATGTGCGTGAGCCCAGGCCCAGCGGCTTGTTCTTGCTCCGTGTGCTCCCATGGCAACCGCTCCCCTTCCTTTCTGCTCCCGCGCATAGTAACCGTCACAGCATTTGTGTTTTCAGAGGACTCACATCGCTATAACTATTTGCCCCAAGATTCCTCATCAAATACTCTGAAACCCGACCAGCTTTGCTGGGTGGCGTCCAGCCATTTCCCGCTCCCCTGCCCCTGGGGGTGTCTGAGCTCCCCAGCCCTGGCTGCCCCACTTCAAGGAGGTCGAGGTGTGGCAGTGGAGGTGTTCTCTTACCTTATTTAAGTTCTCGTATGCTCTTTATGTTATGGGATTTGCATTTCTGTTCCTTATTTCCTTGCCATTTTCTTAAGGGTGAAGAGAAAGGGTAAAATCCTGCTGCCCCAAGGCAGCCCTCATCTCTGAAAGGGCTCCAGGGCCCCCCCAGCATGGGGCATGGCCCCCTCTGTGTCCTTGCCTTCCTGGGCTGTGGCCACGTGAACGCGGGGCAACTCGGCTCGCGCTCCTGGAGCTACACTGAATCTCAGAGCCAGTTCATCCTTGGGTTGGGGGTTGGCGCCCTCCACTTGCCCTGCTTGGGGAGCCCTTCCTTCTGCCTGCTTTGGCTCCTGGGGTTCACTCCTTCCCCATCTGGGGCTCCCTCCTCCCAGTAGGGGTCTCTCCTCCTCCCCCATCCCTCCTTTTTCCAGGGAGAAGTCTGGGAGTCTCTCTTTTCTCTTCCTTTCTGTTACATGTCTATTTATTCATGAAAATTCATAGATTTTTGCCTCTACTGTTTTCTCAGCTTGAAAAAAAAAACGGTGAGCTTGGAGGCCCCAGGGGCCCCTTCCCGCCCTCCCCCTGCAGCAGAGAAGGGGCTTTTCCTGTCTTCCCTTCTTTGTATCTTTCCCCCTTCCACCCCCTTTCTCAACAGCACTTGATGGGGAGAGGGACCCATTCACCACTCCTTCCCCCTTGTTTGGTGGGGGCGTTCTGGGGTTAGAACCCCTCATAGCCAGGCTGGGCTTCCATTTCTTTCTCTGACTGTCACTTTTCAGAAATGATGGCTTCCAGCGTCCCTCTGTCCTCATTGTGATCATTTTTGCCCATGTTTGTCACTCACTTGCCATCAGAGGCGACATTGAATCTCTCCCTCCCAAGTTCTAAAGATCATTTTCTAGATCATATCGTCAAGGGGTTATTCTCTTTTCCGGAAGTGTTATGGTCACGTCCCAGCCCACGGAGGAGGCTCAGTGTAGTACCCACACCACGACGTAAAATAAGCCGTGTCCTGGGAGGGACCATTCTCATGGCCATCGTGAGAGAGAAGCAACACGGTGTGACTTCCTCTCCTTCCCCTCGTCTCCCCCTCGCCCGGCTTCCTCACCCTCCTCAGAGGAAAATGGAGATGCTCCTTCTGCGGAAGGAGACTGTAGGCAAAGTGAATCAGCACTGCTTCAGGGGGATAGAGCCCTGTCAGTGAAACTGGGGAGGGGGGGGCCGGGGAGCTCACTTGCCCCTCCCCCAACACAGAAGCAAAGGAACTGCCGGGTCACGTTTGTAGGCAGCTCAGCTGTCTCTGTGTCCTGCTGTCCAATTGGGGTCAGGTTGGGGTCCCTGGGTGGCTCAGTCGGTTAAGCTTCCGACTTCGGCTCAGGTCATGATCTCACGGTTCGTGGGTTTGAGCCCCGCGTCGGGCTCTGTGCTGACAGCTCAGAGCCTGGAGTCTGCTTCAGATTCTGTGTCTCCTTCTCTCTCTGCCCCTCCCCTGCTCACACTCTGTGCCTCTCTCTCTCTTTCTCAAAAATAAATAAACATTAAAAAAAACCCAACAGGAGTCCATCCTGTCCCACCCTGCGGCTGCTCTGTCAGCCAAGTTCGTGTGACTTTCTCAATGCTGTGTTGTCATTTTGAGAGTCTTCACGGCATCGTCACCAGGAGCACCTTCTGTCTCAGGAAACCACTTTCTTTGTTCATCCATGGGAAGCAGGTCCTCCTCCGTTCGAGTTTTATCCTGAGGTGGCGGCAGCTCCGTGCCGTCTTCAGGCCCCTCTTCTGCTTCTGTTCTCCCGTTTGCAGCGTCTGCCGTCGGAACACACACCACATCTATGCACCCAGTTTGCTGTCTCACACGTGCACACTTTGTGATGCCCCCAAGACACCTGCAGTGGTGGCATCGAAGCTCACTGGTCACGGGCCATCCCTCCAGATCTAACGATAGTGAGAACCTTTGGGGGTTGTGAGAATTACCACAGTGCGACGCGGACACACGAGGTGAGCAGATGCTGTTGGAAAAAACGGTGCCGACAGACTTGCTGGACGCAAGGTTAGCGCAGACCTGCAGTCTGTAGAAAGCGCGCGCTCTGACAAGCACCATGCGGGAAGCAACGAAACGGGGCGCGCCTGGACGAGCACGGAGCGCCGGCACCGTGGGGCGCTGGGAAATCCGCGTCCACCTGCCCCGTGGCACCTCTGCATTTTGTGCGTTTCGGCGTTTCAGGAACGCGGGGTGAAGTTCCCGGACACTCAGCAGCCACTCTCAGAAACAAGGTTCTAATGAGGGTGTTCACTGGTACCGGCTCGTTACGCGCTCTGCAAATATCGTTTGGAGTATAATAAATAAGTCAGCACTCAGCCGACAGGAACTGTGCGAATGACGGGCGACCATCTGGAGGCGACAAGACAGAATTTAACATTTCAAAGGACAAAGCCCTCACGCTCTTGTACAGCAATTAACTACAGGACCGAGAACCATCTGTCGTGCCTCACTCGTCTGCCCAGATGCGTATACAATCCTCCGTCTCCCCTTGGTTTTTCTCAGCCCTGTGTTCTGAGGAGAGGAGCGTCTTTTCCGTAATTTTCTCATTATGTGTTAATGTTACCATAATGTTCTCACCGCGACGCTGTATTTCCGTATTTGGCTCGAAGACGGTGTGGTGGGTGTGTATGTATCTCAGCCTGTTTTCAGAGTCTCTTCCTCTGCGTGTTAGTTTCTCCGTTCTGGCACGGAGCCAAGTGTCGTCCCCGTCACCGGCTCTGGCATCGCTGCCTCTCCCTCGGGAGGAGGCCGGGGATGGAAGCACAACCACGAACCACATTGTGGTCGGCACAGCTTTCTTTATACACAGGGCACGAGAACAGGTGCCAAAGAGATGCCGGAATTCGTGTCCCCACCCAGCGCTTCCTGGGCAAGTTGGACGAGTCCCTTCATCTTCTGAGAACGGGCCTCAAATCCCAAGCATTAGCACTTCCGTGTTACTCTCCCTAATGCCATGTTGTTCTCCCCAGAGGGAGACTTACGCTAAAAACACGAAGTCAAAGCTGAAAGGGAGTGTGTGGGGAGGGGGCGGTCAGCAATACCTAAGACATCTGGTCCCACACAGGAGACCCCATCACATCGGGGTCACTCAGGTGTGAGAGGAGATTTTTCATTTTAACCTCACCTAGCTGAATACAGGCTTCTGCTTCATTTTAGCGGCACGGGTTAAAACAGATTTCTAAGGCACCACCCCCCTGTGATAGTCTAACAAATCACAACTTCCATTTACATCTAAAGAAAGAGTTTGAGTTAATTTACATGTCAGGCCATAGGCATGAGAAGTTTGGGACCCTGGTTTAAGGGTAATTCCAAACATTTATTAAAATTTTTTTAACATTCATTTTTTTTGAAAGACAGAGAGAGTAATTGGGAGGGGCAGAGAGAGAGGGAGACATGGAATCCAAATCCCCTGAGCCAAAGTTAGGGTCTTAACCAACTGAACCACCCACATGCCCCTATTTATTTATTTTTTAAATGTTTTATTTATTTTGAGAAAGAGAGAGACAGAGCATGAGCAGGGGAGGAGCAGAGAGAGAGGGACACACAGAATCCCAAGCAGGCTCCAGGCTCTGAGCTGTCAGCACAGGGCCTGACACAAGGCTTGAACCCATAAACCGTGAGATCATGATCTGAGTGGAAGTCTGGACGTAACTGACTGAGCCCCCCAGGCGCCCCGAGGGTAATTCCAGGCGGTTGTCCGTTTCCTGCCGACCAGTGACCTCCAGCTCACGCTCTGTCCTTGACACATGGCCTGGTAGGGGGGCAGGGTGACTGCTTGGTGCTACAGCAGCTGAACGGCGGTGACCGCGTGTGGCCGCACAGCCTGGAGCACCCCCTACTTACCCTCTTACGGACAAGTTTGCAGCTACTGCCTGTTAGGGATCGGTTGAGAAATTTAAAATTCCCTTAGTGAGAACTCCAGTCCAAGACCCATTGTCTCCTATGCAAACTTCAGTTACGTTCTCTAATGTGCCCAAAACATGTTATTTGAATTCTCTCACACTCACCCTTGTTTGCAGCTGAGGGAACCAAAGTGTGGAGAGACTTTCTTTTTTTTTTTAATTATTTTTTAAATGTTTTATTTATTTCTAGGAGAGAGAGAGAGAGAGACAGCGTGAGCAGGGGAGGGTCAGAGAGAGAGGGAGTGACAGACTNAGCCACCCAGGCGCCCCAAAGTGTGGAGAGACTTTCATGAGACCACCCCCACCAAAATGATTTCACCTTCTTTTTATGCAGCTTCAAACCTGCATGAATTAGCCTGTCCAGTGAAATTCAGGGCAACATTTCAAACCAAGGCCTTAGGGTCGGACCCCTGCCGGCGGTGGGGGACTAAGTTACAGCGCAGCCGGGCAGGACTTTGCTGGCGGCGACCACCGTAGTTCGCAGCGGCCTCCTGCTCCAGGACACGAATGACCCTTACTGCCCCCGCCTTCACTCAGACGTTTGACTATTTCTAACCAATCAGGTGTTATGAATATATTTTTTTTCCGAAATTTTTGATGCTCATGAGAAATCACGTCATTAAGTGAAGCCTGAGGTGTTTCTGTGGCACGCACGTGCACACGCACACACGCGTATTTTCAATTAATGGGCACTAGTTTTTAGTGCAGTTTTAAGTTTCCGAAAAAATCGAGCAGAGGCACCGAGAGTTCCTGGATGTCCCGTTTACTCCCTGCCTGCCGCCCCTATACTGGTGTCTGGCTCCGGCATGGTGCATTTGTTGCTATTGGTGAGCTAATATTGGTACATTATTATTACAGTCTGTACTTTACATTAGGGCTTGCTCTTCATGTGGTACACTTCTTCAGGTTCTGCCAACTGCATAATGTCACTGTCACACATCACAGGGTGGTGACACTGCCCTAAACCCTCTTCACTCTATCCACTCACCCCACCCCACCATCCTTGGTGACCACTGATTCCTCTACTGACTCCATAGTTTTGCCTTTTCCAGAATGTCATAGATGTGGAATTCTACAGTGTGTCTCCTTTTAAGAGTGGTTTCCTTAGGGGTGCCTTGGTGGCTCAGTCAGTTAAGCGTCCAACTTCAACTCAGGTCATGATCTCGTGGTGTGTGGATTCGAGCCCCGTGTCGGGCTCTGTGCTGACAGCTCAGACCCTGTAGCTGCTTCAGATTCTGTGTCTCCCTCTCCGTCTTTGCCCCTCCCCCACTCACATTCCCTCTCTCTCTCTCTCTCAAAAATAAACATTTTTTTAAAAAATTAAAAAGAGAGTAGTCTCTTTCATTTAGTGATATGCATTTAAGGTTCTTCAATGTCCTCCTAATAGTGTCTTTTCACAGATCAGATCAGAAGGTTTTTCTTTTTCTTTTAATAATTTGTTTATTTTTTAAATTTACATCCAAGTTAGTTAGCATATAGTGCAACAGTGATTTCAGGAGGAGATTCCTTAATGCCCCTCACCCATTTAGCCCATCCCCCCTCCCATCTCCCCTCCAGCAACCTCTGTTTGTCCTCCATATTTAAGAGTCTTTTATGTTTTGTCCCCCTCCCTGTTTTTATATTATCTTTGCTTCCCTTCCCTTATGTTCATCTGTTTTGTGTCTTAAAGCCCTCATATGAGTGAAGTCGTATGATATTTGTCTTTCTCTGACTAATTTTGCTTAGCATGATACCCTCTAGTTCTATCCACATAGTTGCAAATGGCAAGATTTCATTCTTTCTGATTGCCGAGTAATCCTCCATTGTGTACATTTTCTTTATCCATTCATCCCTCGAAGGCCATTTGGGCTCTTTGGAAGATTCTTCTTTTTTTCTTAATGAAGTCCTTCTTACTAAATTTTTCTTTCATAGATCATGCTTTTGATGTCTTAAAACTCATCACCAAATCCACGGGTCTCCTAGATTTTCTCCTATGGTTTCTTTTCCAAGTCTTACAGTTCTGTTTTACATTTAGATCTGGAGTCCACCTTGAGTTAGGTTTTGTGAGGGGTTAAGATCTGTGTTTTGTGAGGGGGTAAGATCTGTGTTTTGTGAGGGGGTAAGGTCTGTGTTTTGTGAGGGGTTGAGATCTGTGTTTTGTGAGGGGGTAAGATCTGTCTTTTGTGAGGGGGTAAGATCTGTGTTTTGTGAGGGAGTAAGGTCTGTGTTTTGTGAGGGGTTGAGATCTGTGTTTTGTGAGGGGTTAAGATCTGTGTTTTGTGAGGGGGTAAGGTCTGTGTTTTGTGAGGGGTAAGATCTGTGTTTTGTGAGGGGTTAAGATCTGTGTTTTGTGAGGGGGTAAGGTCTGTGTTTTGTGAGAGGGTAAGGTCTGTGTTTTGTGAGGGGGTAAAATCTGTGTTTTGTGAGGGGGTAAGGTCGTTGTCCAGATTTGCTTTGCACATGGACGTCCAGTCGTTCCAGCACCCTTGTTATAATGTCTGTATCTAGGTTCATTTTTTAAGGGTTTAAACTTTTTTTAAATGTTTATCTATTTTTGAGAGAGAGGGAGATAGCATAAACAGGGAAGGGGCAGCAAGAGGGAGACACAGAATCCGAAGTAGCTCCGGGCTCTGAGCTGTCAGCACAGAGCCTGACGTGGGGCTCAAATCCACGAACCATGAGATCATGTCCTGAGCTGAAGTCGGACGCTTAACCAACTGAGCCACCAGGCGCCCCTGGGTTCATTTGTTTTTTTAAATGTGGCTCTCTAGTTGTTTGAGGTCCATTTGTTAAAAAGAGTCTTGTTTCCTTTTCTCCACTGAATTGCCTTTGCTCCTTCATGCGAGGTCAAATGACTGTGTCTGTGAGGGTCTGTTTCTGGGCTGTCTTTCTGTTGCACTGATCTATGTGTCTGTCACAAAGACACTGTCTCCATTCCTGCGACTTTACAGGACACTTGGAATTGGGGTGAATTCAGCCTTCTNCGTGAGGGTCTGTTTCTGGGCTGTCTTTCTGTTGCACTGATCTATGAAAGACACTGTCTCCATTCCTGCGACTTTACAGGACACTTGGAATTGGGGTGAATTCAGCCTTCTGACTTTGTTTTTCTTCTTTAATACTGTTTTGACTGTTCTGGGTCTTTTTGTCTCTTCATATAAACTTTAGAATCAGGAGCAGCTGGGTGGCTCAGTTGGTTGAGCCTTGGACTCTTGACTTCAGCTCAGGTCATGATCCTAGGCCAGGCCCCACGTGAAGCCCCGTGAGCCTGAGTCAAGCCCCACATCCAGCTCCATGCAGGAGCCTGCTTAGGATTCTCTCTCTCCCTCTGCCCCTCTCCCCAGCTCAAGCACTGTTTCTCTTTCTCTAAAATAAAAAAATAAAATAAAATAAATGTTAGGATCAGCTTGTGGATGACTACAAAGTAGCTTGCTGGAATTTTTATTGAGAATGCCTTGAATCCATAGATCTGGTTGGGAAGAACTGACATCTTTCCAATATTGAATGTTCCTATTCATGAACATGGATTATCTTCCCATTTATTTAAATCTCCTTTGATTTCTTCCAATGGAGATTTGTAGTTTTTCTTGCACAGACCATGTACAAATGTTGTTAGATTTACATCTAAGTATCTCTCTTTTTTTGGTGCTAATGTTAATGGTGTGGTGGTTCACCCCCTCCCCCCAGCTTTGTTGAGGTATAATCGACAAAAGCTGTATATATTTAAGGTAAACAACTTGATGTTTTGATGTGTTTACGTTATGAAATAATCATCGCAGTCAAGCTAAATAACATATCAATCACTCACCTAATTACCATTTTCCTTTCTTTTTTAAAAATGGTTTTGTGTTTTTAACTTCAAATTCCAATGGTCCATTGTTCGTTTATGAGAGAGCTATTGAATCTTAGATATTATCCTTGTATCCTGCAGTCTTGCAGCCTTGTTGAATCACCCAACAGTTCCAAAAGTTTGTCATCTTTGTTGGTCAGTGCTTTAGAATTTTCTACACGGACAACCATGTCCTCTGTGAGTAGACACAGTCTTATTTCTTCCTTCCGCATCTGTATACTTTGCTTCCCTTTTTTGGTCCCATCGTCTACAAGGTATTTTCAGAGCAGTTTATAAGAGCACGTAGGATACAGCTAACAATGTGAATCCTTGACGGCAAGGTCTACACTGAATATAAGTTCTAAATGCATCTTCTACACATTAGTTACAATTCTTAGAAACAGAGAATTTCTTGAATGTGTGTATCCCTACAGCCTACCACAGAGTCTGTTAATGGTAAGCACTCAATGAGTGTTTAGTTGGAATTAATTAAGGAATTAAAAATACTAATATCTATATCCAGGATCCCAGCAGATAATAGAACTTACATCTGATGGTTCAAATCCAGAGACTTGAACACAGTGGCTCTCGACCATGGCATCCATCAGAATCACCAGAGAGCTTTTATATTCCCTGTGCTTGGGGGTGGAGCCAGGTTTTCTAGGCGATTCCAGAGGCCAGTGAAGGCTGACAATCAGCACTGTAATGACAAGTCTACTTGTGGAAATGTAGGCGAGGCTAAGGAAACCAAAACCGGACACAAGACACTTATTTCTAGATGGAGACGCAGAGCTTGGTGAGAAGCGGCGAGCTCAGGGCGACAGAGGTAGTACGTGTTCAAATCAGGATTCAAGCCCAGCGATGTCTGATTCCCTACACCAAGTAAAGTAAATATTCTGCCTTCCAAACCGAATTTTTCTCTGGAACAAAACAAGCCCGAAGTTTAAAAACCCCTCCAAAGAAAGCACCAGAGGCTCTCGCCCTTAAAACCAGACCAGATGGATTAAGGTCAAAGTTCTCTTTGTGTTCTCAAATGACTTATGGCCTGAAATAAAACCTGTCTGGCTGCTGTGACTAACATAAGACATATGATGCTTTCGCCTCTCCTCTGCAGTTTGCAAATTGTGTCTGGACTTTTCTAGAAACAAATTAAACGGAAGCCAGGATGACAGACACTAAATCTGTGGGCAGGTGCTCTGGGAGTGGACGCAGTGTGGCAGGGGAGAGGGTCAGCAGGGTGGGAGAACATGCTGACCTTCGATCAGAGCCAGAGAGACAGGGACGTGCAAGGCGTGGTTTCTTTCAACATGGCTGAGAAAATCCGTTCACCCTTGCTCCACCTCACAGTGAGGGACTGGATGCGGATATATGTTTAATTCACCTGCTACTCTTTGTTAATTAGACTCTGTAACCTCTCATTCTTCTGGGACTGCTGGATGCCTCTTAAAGTGAAGCAGCCTTCTGGGGCACCTGGGTGGCTCAGTTGATTAAGCGTCCAACTTCGGCTCAGGTCACGATCTCACGGTTCATGGGTTCAAGCTCCACATCGGGCTCTGTGCTGACAGCTAGGAGCCTGGAGCCTGCTTTGAATTCTGTGTCTCCCTTTCTCTCTGTCTCTCCCCCACTTGTGCTCTCTCTCTGTCTCTCAAAAATAAACATTAAAACATTTTTACTACATCACAGATATTAAAAATGTTTATTTAACTTTGATCAATAAATGGGCCAAAATCAAGTGGAGAAGAAATGGATTTCACATTAAAACAGCTTCCATGCTGAAGATAAGGAAAACTTTTTATCAGTTCCTGTAGTTCATGAAGGAACCAAGTGAAATATATGCTTTCCCTGCCTCAAATTACTTATTAAGAGCAAATACCCAAGTACTGACCTACAGCCTGTTATGAATGTGAGTTTAAATTGAATAAAATTCAGGATACAACTTAGTAGAGAAAAGCAGACTATGATTTAAAAGCATGAAGAGATGTGTGGAGACAAAAGGAGGGAAGGGAAGGAGGGTTGCATGAAGGAAGAAGGAGGGAAGGGGCGCCCGGGTGGCTCAGTTAAGTGTCCACCTCTTGATACCGGCTCAGGTCATGGTCTCACAGTTTGTGAATTTGACCCCCATTTCAGTCTGTGTACAGACAGTGGAGAGCCTGCTTAAGCTTCTCTGTCTTCCTCTCTCTCTGTCCCTCCCCTGCTTGCTCTCTCTCCCACAATAAATAACTAAACGTTTTTAAAAAGTTAAAAAAAATAAAGAGAGAAAGAGAAGGGAAAGAGTGGAGAGAGGGAGTGAGGGAGGGAGCAGTGAGAGAGGGAAGGAATGTGATGGCTAATTCTGTGTGTCAACTTGGCTTGGCCAAAGGATGCCTAGATACCGGGGCAAACATTGCCCCGGGTATTTCTGTAAGGGTATTTTTGGATGAGATTACCGTTTAAATTTATAGGTGAAGAAAGCCTCCTTAACGTGGGTGGGCTCGTCTAATCAGATGAAGGCCTGACTAGAACAAAACGACCAGTTTCCCCCGGGTAAGAGGGAATTTTCTAGTAGATGGTCTTATGCGTCACTGGCCCAGCTCTCCTGGGCCTCCAGCCTGATGGCCCCCAGTGCAGGTGACACTTGTCAGACTCCATAATCACACAAGCCATGTCCTTATAATAATTCTCCACACACGATGTTGGTTCCGTTTCTCTGAGAACCTGACTAACACACATCCCATGATTCTCCCTTTGGGGAAAAAACACACAAAGTTGTCCTGAATACTCGAAAATGAAGCTTTTACAAAACCTCTGTACCCACAGCCCCCTCGGACATGCTAGCTCTCTCCTGACAGAGCCCCCGGGCCGGAGGCAGGGGATGCCCGGAGCATCCCCGCCTCATGAGTCTGGAACCTGCTGCTCGGCCGCCCTGGTCACCAGCACCACCACCTTCCGCCAGGATTCCCTGCGGGGCTGCGCCCGGAGACAGAGGCTGAGCGCGGCCCAACGGCAGGCAGCACTTGCTCTTTACAAACCCGCGGTCCGTCCAGACTCTCAGTTGTGTCCAACACTTGGTAATCCCCTTTCTGTTTTGCCTTGTAATTAATGAAGTATACTTTGGAGCCGGTTTGGGCTCGCACAGCGCCCTCTGCTGCCTCCGCCAAGCACCGCGTCCCCTTGTATTTGCCCGGCCCACTGTGGCAGGGATAGAGCCAGAGGGTGGGAAGGGTAAAGGCCCAGTCTTGGTAAAGCAGGTATTAATTAGACATTATCTAATCTACTTTTCAGGCACTGCGGAAATAGCAAAGTTAAACGGAAAAGTCTTTATTTTTTGACCCTATACTCTCATTTTTTTAAAAATTTTTTTTTGTTTAATTTTGAGACAGAGAGACAGAGCATGAATGGGGGAGGGGCAGAGAGAGAGGGAGACACAGAATCTAAAACAGGCTCCAGGCTCTGAGCTGTCAGCACAGAACCCGATGCGGGGCTCGAACCCACAAACCATGAGACCATGATCTGAGCTGAAGTCAGATGCTTAACTGACTGAGCCACCCAGGTGCCCCTATACTCTCATTTAATAATCTATGAAAAATAACGTCAGAGATGATAGCAAAGAAAAACAGAGCAGAAAAAGTGATAGAGACAGAGGGCCCAGCTGGTCACGAAGGGCCTGCCTCTGTTAGTGTGTTTCTGAAGCTGGTGTCGGCACTGGCCGCCACTGATGTCAGACAGATGAAAGGGAACAGCATATACAAGGGTCCTGGGGCAGAGGCACAGGACAGGGAGTGAGGCCTGGGTGAAGGAGTCTAGGGGGAGGCCAGGCCCCCTCAAGATCACTGTGCTGCCCACAGGGAGATCCAGCTGGATACTAGGGGGGACAGGAAGCGTGGGCTTCCACACTGTCCCCTCACTGCATACCCTAAGCTCAGCTCTCTTCCCTCGGGTCTGTGGGTGTCCTGGTACATTTGTGAGGCTGGAACGCTGAGGCCCCTGTGCCTGAGCAAAGCCTGTTTCAGGAACATGTTTCCTTCCTTCTTGGTTCGCTCAGGGCCTTCCTCTACTACACAAATTGAAACTCTAATTCTCCCTAAATGTAAAAGACTTTCTAAGACCTACGAAATCCACTTCCATTCTTCTGGGTGGTGGCAAAGACTTTATTTTCTCGTCCTCCCAGGATGCAAGCGAAAGTGTTTACATTCCCTTCTTCCTGGAGCAGCAAATCCGTCAGGCTTCCCAATCTGGAAAGTCCCGATGTGCACTTTCAGGCTCACGCCGGAGACTCCAAAGTGAGCAGCATGGCCTGTGTCAGAGCAGGGGTGCCAGCACCACAGCGGGTGGCACGTGTCTGGGATGTGTCTGAGCCCCGGCCTCCCTCTGAAAGGCCTGGAAGGGTCTGGAGACGGCTCAGGAATGCTGAGATCCCGAGGATCCAAGGATCTGCACCCTCACTGGCCTGTCGCTACGGTGACGCACAGAAGCCGCGACACCGGCTGTCTGTCCGCAGAGAGCAGAGCAGAGAGAGCTTGGCCCGAGAGCCAGGATGGGAAACCACCTGGTGTCAGGGACAGGTGAGCAGATGGAGAAGATGTGCGGCCTGCGTGCAGCACAGCTTTCTTCTGCCTGGAAAAATCAGGAAATCCTGCCATACGCTGTAGCTCTAAGAACGAGGTTTCCCTGGTCCCACATATGCCCCAGTGCACAGTGGCCTGAGTGCCCGCACATCCCCCGTTCCGGGCCTCCGAGCCCGGAGTCCGTGTCCCCATCAGACCCACGGACGCCAAGGTAAGCTCACTGATGCCACAGCTGGGTTACTTTAGTCTAAAAGCCAACCCGTTTCTAGGCTGGCAGGTTGAATTTTTTAAATTTATTTGTTCAGTTGACTGGCTGTCTCTTCACCTAACTTTTAGAGTTTAGTGATGGCAAAACTTCATCTTTTCTGAGGGAAATTACATGTCTTTTGTCATTTGGTAATGAGAACAGTGTGGCTTATAACACTTCTAGCGTGAATGCTTACCAGAAGGACACAAACTTTGAGTTCAGCCCCAGTAATCATGTCAGCCTTTATGGTGGGCATGCTTGTCTCCTCCTCTTTGCTCTGCTTGATTCGATACTTTCAAATTTGTTCATATTATTCAACGTATGTTCCAATGTAAACAAACCATCCATGTATTTTTAAAATTTTTTAATGTTTATTTTTGTGTGAGAGAGAGACAGAATATGAGCGGGGGAGGGGCAGAGAGAGACGGAGACACAGAATCTGAAGCAGCTCCAGCCTCTGAGCTGTCAGCACAGAGCCTGATGCGGGGCTCAAACCCGTGAACCATGAGATCAAGACCTGAGCTGAAGTCAGATGCTTAACCCCGACTAAGCCCCCCAGGCGCCCCCAGGCTGTAATCTTTTAAACCAGTTCTGGAAATCATCCACTCTGGTCACATCTGTTGGTCCTTCTTTGGTTCTATTAACTGACATTCAAATCTTCCAATAAAAAGTGTAGAATTCATATTCTTTTCACCACAGGAGTATGGAGCCCAGAGTCCTTGGAAGCCTGTATTCAGGAACCATCTGGATCATATTATACGTTGATTTGTTGTTGGCTTTGAAAATGGTTTTAGTTTTGCTGCAACCCCATTAAAGGTATCTACGAAGACCCTCTGGTACAGTCTACGTGCATGGCTTTTGAAACCTGGCCCGGCAACAGAAATGCCCTTTGTGTAATGCCTCCGTCAGCTTATGGTGCACAAAAATGTAATCACAGGCTTGAGTCGCTAATCATTCCTTATAGCACCTGAAATATTGTAAAGAGATGAAGAAAGTAAGAATGTTCAATTCCTTGGCTATTTAAACTCACTGGTCATTTCCAATGGATTTCCCCAACAGGACCCAGGAGTCCGCAGCTGACCGGTTTGCTTGGGGATGTAACAGTCGGACTTTCTGCCCGGTTCGGGCCCTGCCGGCGGACACCCCAGCCGGCGGGCTGTGCCCCAAAGACAGGCTCATGCATTAGCTTCAGTGGTGGGTGCCCCATTATGACCAATGTCCTTTTAAAGGGAGGCTCCCCAAGTGCATGTACCACAAGTCTTCACAGCAAGGCAGCGTGGAAAGAGTTAGTCTTATTAGAGGATTTTTGCTCCATAATTCTGGAGTGAACAAGCTGAAGGCCCTTCTGTGGCAGTTAAGCATGAATGCGCTCATTTCCCGACGGGCCCCCTGTGTGACTCGCACCCGGGGAAATCCTGCATGGCCCCAGCTGCCAGGACAGGCAACCGAGCTTCCCACTTGGGGGGGGGGGGGGAGGGTGGGCAGCTCTTCTGGACAGAGAGTACTTCTCGGAGGATAAAGGACAGAAGGAAGCCAGACCCCCTCCGACATTTTGCTGTCAGTGTAACAGTCACACTTAGAACAGTTAGGAGGTTTCCAGTTCGTAGAACAGCTGAGAAAGGGTAGGTTTGGCTGCGCGCGAGGAGATGGGAGCTCGATCCCTCAATTAGTCTGTTTCCACCTCCTGACTTTACCCGCACCTGGCAGCCCGCAGGCCCCGGTTCTGGAAGTGAGGGTGCTGGGCAGGCGTCTCAGCTCCAGGCTCCTGCTTGAGAAGAGAGGTCTCGTCTGTCAGGGTCGACGTCTGTGAGGGTCCCAGTTTGTAAGGATCTCGGTCTGGGAGGGTCCCTGTCTGGGAGGGTCCCCATTTGTGAGGGTTCCTGTCTGGGAGGGTCCCCATGTGTGTGGGGAGAGGGTCTCTGTTTGTGAGGGTCCCTGTTTATGAGTATCCTCATTTGTGAAGGTCCCCGTTTGTGAGGGTCCCCGTCTGGGAGGGTCCCCATCTGTGAGGATCCCCATCTGTGCGGGTCTCCATCTGTGCGGGTCCCCGTCTGTAGAAGTATCAGCAGAGCCAGATGGGAAAGATGGTGAAAATATTTTTGCACCCATGTGAACAGGAGGCCAGCCACATGCTTGCCAGTTTTCTCCTGTCCCCATGGGACCCGGTTACGGGAGCCTCTGATGTGTATGGAAGCCCTGGGAATGACTGGGCGGCACAGGGGCCCCGCGGGACCTTCCCTGCTTCACACTTGCAGCGGTTGGTTGTGTGAACCCCCCTCTGCCAGAATCCCATGTTTCTCTGAGGTCTCGTGAGGAAGCCCATCCTGGGAGGAGTGCGCCCAGCGCCGTGGCCGGCGTCTCTCTCCATCGTGGGTTCCCAGCCCGCCACGGTTCCCTGCCTGTCCCCGGCTCGCCCACGTGCAGCAGGTGGCGGGGGCCTCCCAGGCGGGCCCCCCTCCTTCCAGCCACGTCCACTGCTCTGCCGACCGGAGGCTACCAGGAGTGGGTATGCTGAAGCCTGAGACCCAGAAGTAGCCTCACACTTCTGTTTTCTTTTTTTTTGGCCCACACTGTGCTTTCAAAAAAAATGTAAACACTCCTAACATGTAAAATTTGAGGGGCGCCTGGGTGGCTTAGTCGGTTGAGCGTCCGCCTTTCGCTTAGGTCATGATCTCGCAGTTTGTGGGTTCGAGCCCCGCGTCGGGCTCTGTGCTGACTGCCAGCTCAGAGCCTGGAGCCTGTTTCAGAGTCTGTGTCTCCCTCTCTCTCTGACCCTCCCCTGCTCACGCTGTCTCTCTCTCTCTCCTAGAAATAAATAAAACATTTAAAAAAAAATAAAAATAAGTAAAAATAAAAAAAAAATTTGAGAAGTGTTCATGTTAAAAACGTCTGGATTCTGGCTCCTCCAGAAAAGTCAGGGGCCCCAGCCCTCTAGCACGGTAGGGGCCGCCTGGGCTGAGAAATGGAACCTTACGGGTTGGTCATGAGCTCTTTGCTCACCCAGGCTCCTCCAGGCCCCTCTAGGCCCCGCCACTCGCTCACCACCCGGGGCGCAGGAGGCCGGCAGTGGCCACCCTGCTCTAGAGGAACGACGGTGGCCTCGTCCTCAGAGCAACGGCCAAGTCTCAGGGTGAACCTGGACCACTGCCCTGCCTGATGGTGGAGCTCCCACTCCTCATTGGGTCCCCGAGGCTCACAGACAGAGCCTTTGACTCACTACTATTTTCTTAATTTACAAGGTCAGCACTGGAGGAATTTCTCCCAGAGGAAAGCCCAGCCAAGGATACAAGACAACACAGAGGAGGGGCCTGGGACACGAGACACGACAACTTCAGGGTTGTGCTGTCTAGGGTAACAGCTGTCAGCTTCTAGAAAGTTCTCCCATAAATTTAACGTGAGGCATGCACGTTTAGAGATAACATTATTTACTGACATCAGGTAAGCATTAGGAAAAGTAAGAAATGCAGTTTCTTTTAAAAGGTTCTTATATTGAGCAATTGACTTGAATATTATGAGAATTTAGAATTAAAGTTATTCCTTATGTGCAAAGCAATATAAATGATCGATAAAAAAATTAGAGGCATTGATTAAATTATGTTATTTTATAGGATTTATCCAGCACATTAAAGAGTGTGAAAGACCAATATATTTTTGCTGTTGACATAAAGCGAAAAGACAAATGTTAATAGGAATTCACTTTTTGAAATGAATCTGTTTTGTTCCTTTTTTTTTTCAAATTTTTATTTAAATTCCGGTTAGCATATACTGTGATAATTGGTTTCAGGAGTAGAATTCAGTGATTCATCACTTACATAGAACACCCAGTGCTCATCCCAACAGGTGCCCTCCTTAGTACCCATCACCCATCTAGCCGATCCCCTCCACCTCCCTCCATCAACCCTCAGTTTGTTCTCTATCTTTAAGAGTCGTTCATGGTTCATGTCTCTGTTTTGTTCTTAATTAAGAGTTTTTTTCCTTCATGACACCAAAATCAAAGGTAACAAAAGCAAAATTTCTTGAAGGGTGGGACTATGGCAAACTGCAAATCTGCACAGCAGAGGAAACCATCAACAAAATGAAATGTCCCTCCTGGGAATATATCCAAAGAAAATGAAACAGTGTCTCAAAGGCCCCCATGTTCATTGCAGGATGATTCACAATAGCTAAAACAGAAAAGTATAGTGTGCGTTACATAAGAAGTTAATATAGAAAATTATGGATAAAGAAGATGTGGTACACGTTTATAATGGAATATTACTCAGCCATGAAGAAGAAGGAAGTCTTGCCATTTACAACAGCGAAGTTGAACCTTGAGGGCATTATGAAAGAAGTCAGATGGAGAAAGACAAGTACTGCATGGTGTCACGTGTGTGGAATCTAGGGGAAAAGCTAGATTCCACACATTCTCAGAGCTAGAATGGTGGCTGCCTGGGGCCTGGGGGCAGTGGGGGAGAGGGAGCGGCTGGTCAAAGGGTACAAGCCCTCAGTTGTGAGATGAATAAGGTTTGAGAATCTACTGTAGAACATAGAACGTGGTAGCTATAGTTGCTGACACTGTATCGCACAACTGAAATTCGCGAGGACAGTAGGGCGAAATGTTTTCACACACATACAACAGAGATGGAAGGTTAACTAGACGGAGGGAATCCTTTGACCGCACAGACGTCAGAGCACCATAGTGTACACTCTAAATGTCTTATAATTTTGTCAGCTGTACCTCAGAAAAGCTGAACATTTTTTAAATTCCTTCAAAAAACACTCTGAGAGCCAGAATAATCCCCCAAAAAGGGGGGCACCCGTGAAGACTCATTCCACGAGGTTGTAGCCTCTCGCAGGCCTGGCCCCCCCACGCGATCCGGAGGCGATGGAGCTCCTGGTCAAGTGTCTCTTCCTGGAGCAGGACGCGCTCGGCTCTCTCCAGGTGCGTGTCAGAGCAGGACTGCAGTGACCACTAACCTCGCAGCTGCTTCATCTGGACTCACTGTGACCACGAATAAAACTGTCGTTTTAAAAAGGTGGGAGACGACCTGTCTCGGCGAATGAGGGCAGGCATCGGGGGCAATTGGAAGACGTCCTCCATGGGGGGCAGGGGTCATGGAAACCGGCCGGTACAGCTGCTTCTCGTCCTGGCCGGGGAGATGGGCTCGGCCAGAGCCCTGCACGGACTGCCTTGTCTCGGGGGTGCCCCGCCCTCCCTTTCCCTATGACTATCCATGTTCAAGAAGAGAAAACAAGTTAACAACTGCCTTGGTGGACGCTGGTATATGGCCCCGTCTCCTTCCCGCCGGCCGACACTCCCCAGCTGCTGAGAGCACTTACCTGTTGTCCACAGGTCCCTCCTCGGGAACTGCCCTCCACAAAGGGCACTGCCCCATCTGAGGTCATTCCCCGCCCCTGGAGGGTGCAAGGCCCGGACCCCTTACCTCGAGGCATGTTGTCTCAGAAAGGCCATGCCTGCTCAGAACTGGGGTCACTGAGGCTGCAGCTGCACCGGCATCATGGCCAGCTCCGCCCCACTCCCCCAGAAGGGGTCTCCCCACAGGGCACCTCAGAGATCCCGCCACAAATCTTCAGACTCTGTTCCCTACGGAATCCCAACAATAGCTTGGTTTCTGCCACCTCATTTTTCACAAGAATGATGCAAATCTATCAAAATGTCCATCATAAAACACTCATGCGCTGGCAGAGAGGTTTTCTCATGGAGGGTGCTATTAACTGGCATTGACAGAGGGAAGCTATTTTTGTTCAATGGTGACAAAATTCACATGCCATCAAAACAGCAGTCAAGCAATTTCCTGGAAACAAAATTTTAAAATTTATTATTTTGAAGCATAATTGTCTGTTTTGGGCAGGTTCTTAATTACTTGAAACTTACGGCCGTTAAATTCCAGGGGCGTGCTCGAATTCAACACTGCAGCGCTTCCTTTCCAGGGTGCTCGGAACGATATCGTGAAGAACGATCTTGCCTTCACGCGCACTGTGAGTCGTCCCCGTCAAAGCCACGCTGTGCCTGCGAGCTTGCAGCCGACGTTTAGAAGAAACACACACTGCTTCAGAGCGGACTTTGGAGGTGAGGCATTCTGGGTGCATGTGAGCAGCCCGGGCAGGGAGTGGGGTGAGGGGCAGATGCAGGGACAACCTGGTCCCTGTCCGCGCCTGACAACATCCTCGGCGCCACACGCGTTCTAGAATCCGTTTCAAAGTAATGCCACTGGAGATCTAAAGGCGGGCTGAGGGAACAAGCCAAAGTGGAGTGATTTGGCGAAGATGCATTTCCTATTCTTCTGGCTGCCCAAAGCTGCCCACGCTTGCAAGGCTGTGTCCCAGCCCCGAGGAGTGTGGTCCAGAGTGGAGAGTGCCCCCTTCTCAGAGCAGCGCACCAGCGTGTGACAGGCACTTCTCCAGACCAGCACTCTCCTGCCCTCCCTAGTCTGAGTAAAGGGATGTGATCAGCGGCCAGGCAGCAGGCCTTCCTCCAGGGATGTGGCAGGGAGGGGGCATTGCTTTACCCCGAACCCCTTGAGGAAGGTCACCAGAGCCATGTGGCCAGATCACACTCTGCAGAAGAAGCCAGGGTGGGGCAAAAAGCAAGCAAGGTATCAATGACACAGGGTCGCAGTGAGTGGAGGCAGGCCACTGTGTCAGCCAGTCCAGATGAGCAGAACTCTGCTGTGAAGGAAGGAGGGAGGAAGGAGGGACAGACGGAGAAAGGAGGAAGGAGGGAGGGAGGGAAGGGCAAGCCGTTGCCAGTATTTAAAAAAAAATCCCACATTTTGCCACCTAAAGAAGGCATACTTGAAATAAAAATTCTAAGTGTAAGAGAATAAACTGAGTGTTGCTGGAGGGGAGGGGGAGGGGCTAAATGGGGGAGGGGCATTAAGGAGGACACTTGCTGGGATGAGCAGTGGGTGTTGTAACTGATGAATCACTAAATTCTATTCCTGAAATCATTATTACACTATATGTTAACTAACTTGGATATAAATTTTTTAAAAAAAAATTTTTTTAATGTTTTATTTATAGGAGAGAGAGAGAGACAGCGTGAGCAGGGGAGGGTCAGAGAGAGAGGGAGTCACAGACTGAAACAGGCTCCAGGCTCTGAGCTGGCAGTCAGCACAGAGCCCGACGTGGGGCCCGAACCCACGAACCACGAGATCATGACCTAAGCGAAAGTGGGACGCTTAACCGACTAAGCCACCCAGGCGCCCCTTGGATATAAATTTTTTAAAAATAATTTAAAAAATTGTAAGTGCATGGGTACCCGGGGGGCTCAGTCGCTTAAGCATCCAACTCGATCTTAGCGCAGGACATAATTTCACAGTTTGTGAGTTCAAGCCCCACATTGGGCTCTGTCCTAACAGTGCAGAGCCTGCTTGGGACTCTCATTCTCTCCCTCTCTCTGCCTCTCCCCTGCGCATGTGTGCTTACTCTCTCTCTCCCTCTCAAAATAAATAAACTTCAAAACCTTAGTAAGTGTGTTAGAAAGGAAAGTGCTGTGCTGGTGCTGACGGAAGCACCCGGTAAAATGTGTTCTTACGAAGGTCGCTGGGGACAATGACCGTCCGCTGAAATCCTAGAAATGACCCTGAAATCCTTTGGCCTCAGAAGCGTGCACAGCCGCTGAACAAGGACAGGACCTATCATACCGTCCCGATGATGGGGGACCCAGAGCTGGCACTGAGACGACACCCCAGAATGAGGCCGTCAGCAAAGGTAGATCTCAGCGTCAGGCCAGAGTGTCAGGATGGACGCTGGCGGGAATCCGAGGAATGCGGCCCTCACAGGAAGCCGGCCCAGCCCCGGGCAGGAGCTCAGCTCAGAGCGCGCACGGGCATTTCGTGGCTTGGCCCCCAAACGTTCCCAGTGGTGTGTGACCTGCTTTACCTAAGTTTGCCGACGGCCAAGTACACACGTGATGGGCTTCCTCTTTCTCCCGCGCCCGCTCCTGTCCCCTCCCTGACTTAGCCCCAGCTCAATACAGACGTTCCCTCTGAGGATGTATTTTTAATTTTTTTAAATGTTTATTATTATTGAGACCGAGAGAAACACAGCGTGAGCAGAGGAGGGTCAGAGAGAGAGAGATACAGAATCTGAACAGGCTCCAGGCTCTGAGCTGTCAGCACAGAACCTGACGCGGGGCTCGAACCCACGAGCCACGAGATCATGACCTGAGCTGAAGTCGGAAGCTTAACCAACTGAACCACCCAGGCGCCCCTCTGAGGATGTATTTTTAAACTGGTAATATTATGTCTCCAAAAGACAACTACAGAAACATCAGCGGTATAGCAAGAATAAACTGACAAGTTCTCTGACAACAGCCAGCTCCCGCATCACGAGAAGTAAAGATTCAGCTAAATAAGATCAATTTTCCACACAACTTAGAGACGAGGTCTCCTTCTAAAAGTGGCATTTTATCCACGCTAACCGTCCCCTCTAACCGCATAGCTAGAGGCATTGGGAATGCCAGGTGTGTCCGACCGGCATGAACCCCGTGGAGGAGGAGCAGACGGCTTGGGCTCAAAGGGGACTGTCGCTCGGGGAAGCTGAAGTCAATGTATGTTGCATCCTGTCTGAAGAGCCAGTGTTAGTCAACGAGAAACATCCACCAGAACCGTGGACGGAGGGGCTGACAAAGTCAGGACTTCCCCGTGTCCCCGCCTTGCGCGGACTGCCGCTGTCCTGGCGGAACGCACTTGAGGCCCGGCCCAGGAACGGGCCTCCGAGGCAGCATAGGACTCGCAGCTTCTGGTGCAGAGTTGCATCCCAGGGCTGCTTGCCACCTGTCAAGATGCTATCCGAGCACCTTACACGCACTTTATCTGCCACCCAGAACAGTCCCCTAAGAATAACTGACGTCCAGTACTGAAGGGAGGATGTGTTGGAGAGAAGAACTGAACTTCTGTCCTTTACTCACTGGACAGTAGTAAACTGGTGTTTTGGTTTATACATCAGTCTCGAGAATTTGGTTAACTTGAGTTTAACTATGGCTGCCAGCCTGGAGTGGAGACCCTACCAGGGAGCCGGTTCCTAGAACACCGTCTGAGTAGCCAGCAGGCACCTTCTTTGGCATCAGAGTGTGGCTGAGGCTTTAACATTGATGAAAGTGACAGAAAATTCAGAATCAGCCCTCCACCAATACCGCAAAGACCCTCCTGTATATCATTTTCCATCAGAAACCGTTTTCTCCGGGGAGGAAAGTTCCTGCATGTTTTGTTTTCTGGGTCACCCTCACCTCTCCTTCAGAACTAGGTATCCCAGAGGGAGGATTTAGTAATACACAGAGGCCCTCATTCCTCTTGGAAAAAACTGTCACTTATCTTATTGCAAATTATCTAAATCATAGTTTAATTCGTTTCAAGTCGCCGGCAGCAATACTGGAAACTATTCTGCCTGAGCAAGTGCACACAAAGTGTGGATTCATGAGGTCATCGAGATAAGCTTCAGGGTCAGTAATAACACCGTAAATAAGGAACTCATTTTAAATAATGACCACAGTTTCTAGAACTCTCTTCACCTTGTATTTGTCTAAAAAGCTTCCCCCCCATTGAAGTTTTAACATTTAACATTGGTACAAGACAGTTCTTCCAGGTATGTTCCTTTCAAAATGATTTTATTATGCATTTAGTTCTCCTAAAATGTGCCAAATTGACAAAGTACGATGTCTCAATTCTAAATGTGTGAAGTTGAAAGTTTATTAGAAAATTAAGTTTTGGGGCACCTGGGTGGCTCAGTTAAATGTTTGACTCAGGTCATGATATCGCGGTTCCTGAGTCTGAGCCCTGCGTCGGGCTCTGTGCTGGCAGCTCAGAGCCTGGAGCCTGCTTCAGATTCTGTGTCTCCCTCTCTATCTGCACCTCCCCTACTCAGGCTCTCTCTCTCTCTCTCTCTCTCTCTCTCTTTTTCAAAAACAAATAAAGATTAAAAAAATTTAATAAAAATAAATAGGGGCACCTAGGTGGCTCAGTCGGTTAAGCATCTGACTTTGGCTCAGGTCACAGTGTCACAGCTTGTGGGTTCGAGCCCCACATCAGGTTCTGTGCTGACAGCTCAGAGCCTGGAGCCTGCTTCGGATTCTGTCTCCCTCTTTGCTCCTCCCCAGCTCAGGTTCTGTCTCCCTCCCTCCCTCTCTCTCTCTCTGTCTCTTTCAAAAATAAACGTTAAAAAAAATTTTTTTAAGGAAAAAAATGGACATAGATTTAGGCAGATCATTAGCCCTGAGGGACTGGGCCAGAGCTACAGCCTTCCAGAGCCTGAGAAACCATCTGTGATTTGAAAAAGGGATGAAAAAAAATGCGCATTCCAGAACTAATCTATCTGTTTACAAAATATAGCCTTGGGTTGTGAACTGTGAACTTGACCGCAGCTTTGTCTGATAGAGTATGCGCTTAACAAATGCTCAGTGAGCATCTCCTGGGACCCACACACTAGTCTCAGTCCCTGCTTTCCCCAGGCTTTAACTTTAGGGGAAGAGACAAAAAATGACAAACATGAAGTCGTGTAAGGCCAGAACTGTGAATGGAAACCGGGCAGGTAGGAAGACCCAGGAGTCAGGGGGCGGTGACCTCTGGCAGAGAGCTGTGTGAGGAGGAACCCCAGCATTGGAAGGAAGAAGAATAAATCACAGACATAACTCTAGATTTTCTAGTTACCACTTTATGAAACTAAAAAGAAATAGGTGGGCTTAATTTTAATACTGGAGGGGCACCTGGGGGGCTCAGTGGGATAAGCGGCCAACTATTGATTTCAGTTCCGGTCGTGATCTTGCACTCATGGGATTGAGCCCCAGAATGGGCTCTGCGCTGACAGCACAGAGCCTGCTTGGGATTCTCTCTCTCTCCCTCTCTCTCTGCCCCTGCCCCACTCTCTCTCTCTCTCTCTCAAAATAAATGCATACATAAACTTAAAAAGTTAAAAAAAATTTAATACTGTATTCTATTTAACCGAATATACCAAAATGTTATTATTTTAACATGTAATTGACATAGACAATTTTACTGAGATTTTTGCTAAGTGGACATGAGTGAAAGTGATCGAAATGGATCTGGACCAGAGCATAGCATTAATCTAGGGGAAGTGGGTTTTATCAGTGCTTTTGGCCAGTTAGGACTTGGAGAAACCATTTAGCTTTCTTTTGAGAATCTTTTCCTAAGGTACAGGGCAGAGGGTTCCTGATTAGAATATTTGGGAATATCTTGTATGAGTTATTTTAGAATTACTTTTTTATTTTATTTATTTATTTTTTTTATACAAATAGTTTATTGTCAAATTAGTTTCCACATAACNATTACTTTTTTAGATAACTTGTAATTTCTAGTATTAGTTTAAAAAGGCTGCTATATCCAGTCCCCCAGAGAATTTGTGCCCATAAAATGTACACTCACTGGAAAGGAAGTAGGAAGCAGAGAATTAGATTCTGTGGGACAGATGGTCCACCTACTGCCAACAGCTCACACGTGTACCTCTTCTGTGAATGCTCATCAATAGCTCAACACAGCATCTTCAGAAGAGGTGCCGATGGACCTGGTGGCTGCCACTGACCATGGACAGAGGACCGTGGCGCCTGTGCTAAATGGCACTAAGTCACACTCTTGCTGGAGGCCCGGTAGCCAGCCCGTGTTTCTAGGAATCCGCCCTGGGACAGAGGAGGGAGTGACACACGGGAGCACTAGAAGGCATGGTTTCCCAACTATAAGGAGAAGAATGACCTGGATCCTCACTGAAATTACAGATTTGGGGCCCAAACTGGCAAAGTCTTGCTTGGGCAACCACTGGGGATTGAAGTGAAAACCTTAGTACCAAGGAGGAAGAGAAAAAACCTAGGGTTCTACGTGTTGCCTTCCCCCTCCTCCCTCTGCCTCGCACCTCCCAGTGCCTCCCTACCCACTTACAGCAAGGGAGACGGGGACATCTGGGTCAGGGCAGACGCTTCTTATATTTCTTGCCTACTAGGGATCCCAACCCCAGATTTCAGAGTCCACCCGCTGTTGGCAAAGAAAAACTACTTTGTCTCTGGTGGTGTGTCAGCAATTATTAAAGTGAGTGTCCCGGGACACCGTGAAATGCTGAAACAGGAAAAGCTGCTGTGGCTCTTAGTCTCTGTGAGATGGTCATCTATGTAGCAGACTCTCTGGGAGCCAGGATGTGCTGCACTCCTCTGTCCCATGGGCTGAACTATGGTGTAATTAGAAGATGGAAAAGACGGGAGCAGACATGTCCTGAGGATGAAAACAAGACAAGCCCAACACCATTCGCCGGGAGGGAAATGCAAATTAAAACCACGTGGGCTATCACTACAGACCTAACAGAAAGGCTGAAAGGAAAGACACAGACAATACCAAATGCTGGTAAAGATGCAGAGAATCACTCTTAAATGCTGGGGGGGGGGGTGTGACTTTGTGCAGTCACTCTGGAAAACAGTGTGGCAGTTTTTACATTACTAAACATAAATCACCATATGACCAAGCAAGCAAACCCTTGGACATTTATTCCAGAGAAATGCAAGCTTATGTCCACACAAAATCCTATATGTAAACGTTCAGAGCAGCTTTATTCATAACAGCTGAAAAGTATAAAAACCCCAACTGTCCTTCAGAGAGTGAAGAGTCACACAGACTCTGGGGTAGGTCCATACCATGGAATTCTACTCAGCAATCAAAAGAACTAATTATTTATGCAACAGATTACAAGGAGTTCTACTGAGTGGGAAAACATCCAATTCCAAAAGTTTACTGTTAAAAGACAATTCAACTAGGTAAATTTTAAAGATCTTCTTGGCTTTATTCAGTGATCCATGAATTGGCCAGCATCCCATCAAGCAGATAGAAAGGAGACCCATGGCAGACATGGTACAAAATGGAAGACTTTTACAAACAAGTTACAAGCAAAGAGTGGATTGTTTTAGACAAGGCCACCTTCCTTTGGGGGAAGGCTGAGGGTCTATCAGGCAGATGACCTCACTAGTGCTGACCAGGTAATCCCTGACTGACTGCTTAAAATTACACTACTGGGGGGCGCTGGAGTGGCTCAGTCAGTTAAACGTCCAACTCGTGGTTTTGGCCCAGGTCATGATCTCATGGTTTTGTGAGTTCAAGCCCTGTGTCAGGCTCTGCACTGACAGTGTGGGCCCTGCCTGGGATTCTCTCTTCCTCTCTCTCTGCCCCTTCCTCACTTGCATTGTCTTTATCTCTCTCAAATAAACAAGCTTAAAAAAAAAAAAAAGATTACACTTCTGAGAGAAACTGAAACCTGTTATGTTAGTATCTTGGTTTGGTGACATGAGCTTACCACCAAGTGACTCCATTTGGGCCTGTTTTCTCTTTTTAACAATACCTTATGATTCCATTTATATGTCACTCTGAAAATGTCAAAATTATAGAGACAGAGTACAGACTGGTGAAGAGGAGTGATTGCCCAGGTTAGGGATGGGGTGGGGAGGACGGGCCACCCAAGAGGGTCTTGGGTGATGCAAGTGCTATGTCCTGTCAGTGTCAATGTCCTGGTGTGACATCATCCTGTAGTTCTGAATGATGTCACCCTCTGGGGAAATTGGGTGATGGGTGCTCAAGATATCTCTGTATTGTTTCATACAACTTCATGTGAATGTAGTTTTCTTTAATGAGATGTGGTATAACTGTAGGTGTCTTACACACCTCAGCCTGCCCACGCCCACGTGTCTGCTTACCTCATAGACATTCCAATTCCTGAACTCTTCTCAATGACAATTAAATGACCCCAATGATTAATTCACCACTTAAAAGTTACTAGCTGCTGTTTTGTCAAAAAATTTATCATTTTTACTCATTTCCCTTGTACATGTTACCAAGGGCACACAGGCAAAAGTTCTGTCTAACCTTTTTTAGTTCTATCTAAGCAACATTTATGGTAGGAAATGGGGATTCTGAGATGGTTTTGCTGAAGCATAAATGACACAATAAGGAGAAGACGTAGATGGTGCCGTGGGCAACGAGACTCAGAGGCTGGGAGACGGTGCCCCCAGAGCAATGGCAGTAAATGAGGTATTTCAGGTAGGCAAGATTGCTTCACTGACAGTGTCTATAGTTTGCAAGCCAGTGCAACCAGGGAAGGATTGAGCAGTGAGCGATGAAGAATAAGACCCCCGTGTGCAAGCGAGAAGGACCACGGCGTAAATGCTGTCTTCTACTTCATCTTTCCCGGAAGCACAAAGACCCAAGTCAAAAGCAAGTGCACAGCCAGCGCACTGAGCAAGCCAGCTCTGCAGCTGAACAGGCCGTAGGTGCTCCCGGTGAGTCACAAATGAATAATGGAACACTTGAAAGGGTAAGACATTTGTATAATTATGGAGCCTGCTGCGGAAGGAGCAGCTGTAATGAAAGCCACAGGGAAAAACTCAAAACACAGCATTCTGGGTAATCACCTAATCACACTTTTTAACAAGAGAAAAGCCCTTTCAGGCATGTACCTTTCATTCTTTTAGAAGCTCATTGCCTGGCTTCCAAAGAACAAAATTAAATCCAATGAATATTCTTTAGAATTTTCTTTACTCGTTTGGAAAAAATAAATATTCCAGAACAAAACAAAACATCAAGTTCTACAGTTTCCCATAAAAGATGCTTTTCTTTGTCCTGAGCTCAGAGCTTTCTGATCTAGAAACCGGTGTGATTATCATCTTCAAGGCAGACCAGGCTCAGGGCCTCGGACCCCCACCGCTCTAGGACTGCGTCCCGCACGCTTGCTCCATGGCCACCATTTCCACTCAGCACTGGCTGGGCAGAGTCCCTCCATCCACAGCTTCAGATAATGCTTGAACCATGGGGCGCCTGGGTGGCTCAGTCGGTTAAGCGTCCGACTTCACCTCTGGTCATGATCTCACGGTTCGTGGGTTTGAGCCCCGCGTCGGGCTCTGTGCTGACAGCTCAGAGCCTGGAGCTGCTTCAGATTCTGTGTCTCCCTCTCTCTCTGACCCTCCCCTGCTCGTGCTCTGTCTCTGTCTATCTCAAAAGTAAATAAAAACAAAAAAACAAAAAAACAGATAATGCTCAAAACGTATGCCATTTAATGCAGAACACAGAATGAGCTCCCCATTTCTCACATTCATTCCTGACACCCCATGGAAACACTTTAACAGAAAGGAGCAGCAGCACAAACATGCACCATCTTCTCCATGAGTTATGCCAGTACCTCCCCCATCTTTCTCCTTGTCCCAGTTATGGATTGCTGCAAAAATTACTGTGATAAAACAACATCCACTCTATTATGCTCCTTGGACTCGGCACTCAGGAATTTAGGAGACCCCTACAGGGTGGCCTGTCCACTCCATGGTGTCTGGAATCTCCAGCTAAGAGGACCAAAATGGCAGGGGTTTCTTTCCTACCTTCTCCAACACCTGGCCTGGGGTGGCCCAAAGTGGGGCCTCACCCAGGCCTGGAGCTCTCACATGTGGCTTCTCTGTGAGATTTGAGCTTCCTCCTAGCATGGCTGCTTCAGGTCCGGGAAGCTTCTTACATGGGGTTCCCCTTTCAGTGGGGTGCCTTTGCTCATGGCTGCTTTCACCAACAGAATATGGTGGAGAAGACCCTGTGTGGTGTGAGGCCATCCTGCATCCGCCAGCTTCCACACTATCCTCTAACTGACCACACATACAGGGACCAACCAAGCCGGCCCAGACCAGACGGCCAGCCCAGATGACTCAGTAATCAGGTGTGCGATAATCCGGTGGTTGTGGTTTGGCTTCAAACCATTCACTCTTGGAAGCTAATGGATATGCATATGTGGGTCAGTTCTTTATGGTGTCAATAGCTTTACCAGACTCTTAAGTCTCGTGAAGACAGGCACCGGGTATCCCTGCTCACCACCTTGTTGCTGGTGTTTAGAACAGCACCTGACACAAGTGGATTCTCAGTAAGGATTTATTGTTGAGTGAATTAAGTGAACAGTCATGCATCTGCACTGGACCTATTTCTATACTGTTCTATACTGTCATAATCATGTCTATATGCTGTATATGGACCTGACTTCTAGATGAAATCCAGAAAATTCATATATGGCCAGGGGACCAGACTCAATGACATTAATTTTGATGATATAAAAATAAATGCATACTTATGTTGGATATGTTCTGGAACAGAGCTAGTGAATCTTATACAGCTTTAGATTTATAAATACCAGTGAGTTGTACCCTGGTAGTGGGTGAGTTTTATGGTATATAAGCCATACCAGCTGTTAAAAATGGAAAAAAAAATCTTATCACTAAAAAAATAAATGTGTGTCTAGCTGGAAGAATGTGGGCTGCCCAAGGCCGAGAGAAAGATGGAGGGAAAGGAAGGGCCCAGAGATGCCCCATCTCAGCAGTTCCTACAGTCTGAAGTTGAGTCAACAAGAAATTCAAGTTCAAGCATACCATTTAAAGTTAAATATGAACCTATAGGAGCACTGACTGAGATAATGTACCCACAACAATCAAGAGGAAGGAGAGAGGAGTACATGTTAGCTCACTCTCCATCTTCCAAATCAGAAAGTCATCCATCACAAAACAAATCAAGGTCGAAAAATGGAGAAAATTCAAAATTTTGTTTAAAAATACTTTTTTAATGTTTATTCATTTTTGAGAGAAAAGAGAAAGCACAAGCAGGGGAGGGGCAGAGACAGAGGGAGACACAGAATCCAAAGCAGGTTCCAGGCTGTCAGCACAAACCCCAACACAGGGCTTGAACTCATGAAAGGCGAGATCATGACCTGAGCCTAAGTCAGATGCTTAACCACTTGAGCCATCCAGCACCCAGTATAATTTGGAATTTTGGAAGTAACCACCAGAGAAACTAAAAACAGTAATGGTTAAATTTCTGCCATAGGAAAGTTCCCACACATTCTTGGACTAAATAATAGTTCACACTCTTGTGGCAGAAAAGATGTTGAAAATGATGTATCACAAAAAATGCCTGGGTGGCTCAGTCAGTTAACCATCTGACTTCAGCTCAGGCCATGATCTCATGGCTTCTGAGTTCAAGCCCCATGTCAGGCTCTGTGCTGACAGCTCAGAGCCTGGAGCCTGCTTTGGATTCTGTGTCTCCCTCTCTCTCTCCCTCCCCTGCTCTCTCTCTCACTCGCTCTCCTCTCAAAAATAAACATTAAAAAAAAAGATGATGTATCATATTACTGCCATGTGTGTCCACATGCTTGTCCATGTGTGTGCTTCATGTTTTAAGAAATTCATAATATCAAAAGGAAAATTAGCCTTGAGGAAAAATCACAAAGAATCCCCCCATATATTTATAGTGATCCATTAATTCTCAGCACCAAAATTCAACATTTTGTCATAAAGCATTTGTCACAAGCAAGTTTTCCACCAGGACAGTGGGCCATTTCCAGGAGCCAAGTACCGCACAGCCAGTAAGTCTGCAGGTGCACGTATGGCCAGCTTCAAACACAGACGCAGGAAGAAGAGGCCAAGAGTTAAGATGTGTTCAAGACAAAATCCTGACTTTTCCATCTGTATAGGAACCGGAAATGTGTTGGCTGAATAACAAATATCTAGTCTTGGGGAAGCGAAAGCCATATTGCTGCACTGTTTAAAATGCGTCCCGCTCAGCCCAAATGTCTGTGGTCCTCAAAATATTACTAAGACCAGACACGATCACAGGACATCTGGTGAGGAAGGATAGATGGCTTTAATTTAATTCCAAATATGGAGAATCCCCAGGGTCCCCGTATGAAAGCAGTAGTATTACAAAATCTAATAGATGATTGTTTTTAGGAAATGTGCAAAAATGTGAATTGTGCCTGAGACAGCCTTCTTCAGCAGTGCTCTGGAAGACAAGACACCCGGAATTCTCTTTAAAGACCACCCTTCCGTAAGACAGTGGCCCTGGGGTGTGTAGATCATTCCTCCACGGGTCACACCTGAAATGCAGATTTCTCACTCTACAGTATCAATTTTACGTTAATGAGCTGGAGAGAGTAAGATTCCAAGCCCTTCAAGTATATATGAAATGCATTGCAATTGTATACTCGTTGCAATAAAGATGCCCTGATTTAAAATAATAAAGTCCACCTCTCCTTGCCCAACACCCAGGGAAGCAGAGGAAGGGAGCTGCTGACCCAGGAGCGAGCGTTCAGCCACCCAACAGCCAACCCTTCCTGGCCTCTTGGGTTCAAATCTCCCATCCTTTGCCTGCCACATGGTGTTGGATAGGTTACGTGGCCTCTCTGCCTTCACCTTCCCCGTGGGTAAAGAGGAATAGCAGCCCTCCTCGCAGCCTTAGTGAGGAGGGGTGAGCTGCGGGCACGGTCCTGGGTTCACAGGACACGCCGTGAGCTGAGCTACGGTAATTAAGGCAGTGGCTCCCGGGGCCCCAAAGCTCTCTCTCTCTCATCACCTCTGTGCCCAGCACCCCCCGTGCAGCACAAAGGAGCGAGGTCATCCAGAGTATTTGCTGATGCCCCGGGGAAGGTCTCAACGGGGGTTTCCCGTGTTGGGGTTCCGCAGGCCCGCACCGTGCAGAACTGAGCCAGTAAGCAGCCAGTGGATGCCCCTTCTGAAAGATCACCCTGTGTCTCTGCCTTCAATGCCTTAATTACTTTTTTTTCATTATAAGGAGTGTGATGGTTAATTCTATCTGTCAACTCCACTGGAGTGTCCAGATACTTGGTTAAACATGATTCTGGGCATTTTCTGGGTGACATAAACATGTAAATCAATACACTGCAAGGCAGACTGCTCTCCCCTGCGGGCATCCAGTCGCTGCAGCCCCGAAAAGAGCGCACGCCAAGGGAGGGAGAATTCCGTATCTCTGCCCGTCTTCCGGCCGGACACGGTCTTCTGCCTTCGGATGTGGACTCAGACCGGCACCCGCACCATCAGCACCAGCTCCCGTGTCTCCAGCGCACAGACCGCAGACCTTGGGACTGCTCAGCCACCAGTCACGTGAGCCAAATCCTTATAATAAATCCCTGTTTGTATATCCTGTTGACCCGTTTCTCTAGAGGACCCCGTTTCTCTGGAGAACCCCGATTAATACAGAGGAATAATACATATTAATGTTAAATATTTAGCATATCAAAAAAAGCAATGAAAAAAATCCCCTATAATCTCAATTCTCACAAATCTCTACGGACTTTTTTTTTTTAAGGTTTCCATTTTTCTTAATGTTTTATTTATTTCTGAGAGAGAGACACACAGAATCCGAAGCAGCTCCAGGCTCTGGGCTGTCAGCACAGAGCCCGAAGCGGGGCTCGAACCCACGAACTGTAAGATCATGCCCTGAGATGAAGTCGGACGCTTAACCGACTGAGCCGCCCAAGTGCCCCGATCAGTTTTAGGTCTTAAAGACTGAAGTTATCGGAGGAAGAGGGAATTCTGCCTTCAGGCTCAAGACTGGGCAGGTGGACGGCGCCCTGCACACTTTAGACCTGCCCCCCTTCCTCAAATCGTCTCTCCCGCCCTCCTTCTCCCTCCTTGCCTCGCTCCCGCTCGTTTTACACGCACAGCGTCCGTTTCTCAGGAGAACCCCGACGAACACAGCTCTCCTCACCGGAGCACCGGGGCCGACACGGACGTCTTTGCCCACGTCCTGCTGGGGGGTTTCCGTGCCCGGGGCTCGGATGAGCGCNTGTTCGGGTTCCGCCCGCACGCCCACGCGGAGTCGTCCGGTTTTAGACATAACGGTACCTGGGAGTTAGTTCTGCATTGCCGTTTGGGGAACTTGAGCAAGGGTTGCGGGAACCATCTCGTGGATGACGAGGACTCCTGCCCTCGGTCGTCGATACGTTAACAACCATGACACGAAAGCCCCGTAGACTCCTGGAGCCACTGCTCGGAGTCGAGCCCCAGCCACACCGTCCGTGCTGCCCCTCGGCCCCGCCGGCTGCCCCCCCGGGTTTGGGCACCCGCGCCCCCTCTGCGTCCACACCCGGGAGGCCCGCGTGTCTGTCCAGACGCTGAGTCTACGCGGCGGGATCAGCGCGCAGCGGCGGCGTGGACCGTGTGAGCGGGACCCCAGAGCGGGGACCATCCCCGTGTCCTGACCGGGACATCGCTCCCTAACTGGCAACAGGGCCGAATCTCGGTTCAGGCCCTGGAATGGTGGTGACTGCAGGCCGGTGCTGAGGCCACGCAGGCGGTCAGCAGCCTGAGTTGTCCCGACCTCACTGCCCCAGTTCCAACCCGCCTGATGTAAACGTGTGAGCAGCCTGTGTCTCCACAGCGGTGCGGCCTCTTCCTAAGCGTAAAATGCACCGTTTTCTTGCTGTACTGAATCATAGGGCAGATCTGCTCAAGGAAAAGAAAACCCAGTGTTAAAAAGCCTCCACCAACCCTGGGGGCTATAGTTTTCTGTGTGTGAACACATGCCACCACCAAGAGCGACGTATTTACCTCCGTTTCTCGAACATGTTTGCCAAATCCTATTATATGACCTTCCTAGGCCCTCTGCCCATGAACACCCCAGAGCAATCATTCAACGAGCCCTGGGGGTCAGTTACGTCTGTCCTAACCAGGGCACGGTGTGTGCTGTATTAAAGGATTTGCTGTTTAACCATCATTAGCTGCATAGAGCCCAGTATCCAACCCAGAATCGAAACGAGAGCTCATTCTACAACAGTTTTTAACAATGGAGTTCTCTTGGGGCACCTGGGTGGCTCGGTCGCTTAAGCATCTGACTTTGGCTCAGGCCATGGTCTCATGGTTCATGAGTTTGAGCCCCACGTTGGGCTCTGTGCTGACAGCGCGGAGCCTGCTTGGGACTCTCTCCTCTCTCTGCCCCTCCCCCACTTGTGTGCTCACTTTTTCTCAAAAATAAACAAACACTTAGAAGAAAAAAAGAATGGAGTTCTCTTTTCCTTTACGTTTCATGGCTGGGACCTAGTCACATGCACACGTGGAAGCACGAGCCAGAGGCAGAACTATGACATGACCTCTGAGGGTCTTACTACCGCACTGCGAGCATGGGCGGGAGTGCTGGTCAGAGTGCATCCAGCTAGCCTCATGCCACAATCAGCGTGGAGTGGGTCCATGCAATTTTTATTTGGGGGACATTTTAAAACCACCCCTGACCGAACTAAGGAGCCACGGATGTGAAACGGCAGAGGAAATGAGGGAGAGGACAGAGAATCAGACCAGAAGGGAGGAGGGACAGGTACACAGGGCGACGAATGTGGGGCAGGAAGGCTGCTTCTTCAGCTGCCTGAAACGAAGCTACATAGTAATGGTGATGTGTCTGCCTCGTGGCCCCACTCCTGGACCTTCTGACCCCACTCCCATGTGAGGGCCGCCAGGACGGATCAGCGCGGCCCTGTGTGACGTTCACGTCATCCAAGGTTCACGCTGGCTCATCGAGAGCTTTGTCCCTTGGTGATGATGAATGTCACTTGGGCATAAAGGGAATGAGTGTGTGATGGTTGGCCGCTGTTCCTGTATTCCAGAAATGTGCTGTTTCATGGACTGTCTGGTGCATTTTGACAAGAATGATCTGGAGAGAGCTATGCACCTGATGTTCCTGCTCTTTCTGGAGAAGCCTGAGGGTTTGGGAGAGGCCATGGTGCTGCCCTTGAATCTGCAGTGGGAACAAACGGTAAGGCTGTCGGGTGACAATGCAAGTAGTACAGCAAATCTTAATGCAACCTGTAAGCATGAGGACAGAGTCGGGGAGGAGCCGAGGGAGTTCTGCCCGGTGCTGCTGCTGGGGTCACCGTCCTTCTCCCCAGTAATGTCTACATTCCAGTCCCCTGTGGTGGAGACGAAAATACGACCACATTCTGGGCATCTGCTTGGCTTGGATATGCTAGACCCAGATTCAGGGAGAGCAGTCAGTAGGTATAAAAGGAGCAGAGAGATAAAAATCAGGAGGAACCTAATGAAAAAAGGTTGAAGTTCATCATGGAAAGTGCCAGAATAGGGCAGATCTCTAGGCCAGTGGTTCCCAAATGTTGGCATCAGAATCTTGTGAGGTTAGAGCTGCCAGAGGAAAGGCAGACCCCAGTGAAATCTGAATTTCAGAGAAACAGTGAATCAGTTTCAGTATAAGTATGTCCCATGCAAAAATCGGGTTTCTCTAAAATGCAAATTTCACTGTGTGTCCTGTGTTTTATTTGCCGTGTCTGGCAGCCTTACCTAGACCGCCTGTTCAGACGCTGGTTTCTGGGCTACACACTCAGACCCGGGTGGGGCCCAGGAACCTGCATTTCCAACCCGTTCACTGGTGATGCCGACGCTGCCGGTCTGGGGGTGTACTCGGAGAATCATGGCCCCGAAAGTCCTCCCCGGGTGATGATGGCTCTGCCTCTCTCTGGTCGCCAGCTTGCGGGAGGGACACTCTGGGGGCATGGCCTGTGCATGTCATCTCCCGTCTCCCCGGGAAGCGTGTGGCCCTCCGTGTTCAGGCAGGAGTGCTGCGGGCTCCCATGAACCGAGAGGCAGGGCCGGTTTTCTTACGCCGGGCCTTGCCCATCGATGCCCATCTGCTTGGAGTGCTCAGCAGAGAGGCACGAGGCAGGCGGGGGGTCTGGCCGAGCTGTGGCTGCTGAGACACCGGTCCTGCGTGCACGTGTGCGACAGCTCTCTCCTGCTGCGTCCTGTGGTGCTCGCCACACGCCAGCCGTTCTATGTTGTAGGAGACAGTCTGCTTTTCGACGAGGGGCATTAGTGCCTTGTGCACACAGGGAGTTAGTTATTGCTAAACATTTTATATCTTTTTTAAAGTTTACTTATTTACTTTAAGAGAGAGAAAGAGAGCACAAGCCAGGGAGGGGCAGAGAGAGAGGGAGACAGAGAATCCCAAGCGGGCTCCACGCTCAGCGCTGAGCCCAACACAGGGCTCGAACCCATGACTGTAAGATCGTGACCTGAACTGATATTGAGTGGGACGCCTAACCGACTGAGCCAGCCAGGCGCCCCTTACTGTTGAACATTTTAAATGTATCAACGTCTTGTTTGTTGGAAGTAGAAGTTGACCGCCAGACTCCCATTACCCTCGGTAGCCACAGCGTGGCTAGTACCTGGGCGGGATCTGTGCCCTTTGGAGTGAGACTCACCTGGTAGAGTTGCTGAGCCATGGACTCACTTCTGACCAGGCTTCTCTGCGTCTCCCATCCGGAAGCCAGTTGCCGCAGCTGCCCTAACCCTCCGTGCTCGGGGCTCCCCAAATTCCTGTGATAGTTCTGACACCCAGTGCCCCAGAGTGAGACTGTGTGTGCACAGAGGGCCTTTACGTTTTAGAGGAAAATGAGGTTCTAGGGTGGCCGTCATCCAACGTAACTTGTGTCCTTATGAACTGAGGAGACCAGGACACAGACAAGCGGGGAAGGACGGTGTCTACACGCCAGGAGGAAGGCCTCAGAAAGAATCAAGCCTGCCGACACGGCCCCCAGAACGGAGAGAAAGAAACCTCTGCTGTTTAGGCTGCCTGGCCATGGTGTTTGTGCTGAGACACCACGTGAGCACGGGGTTCCTTCTACAAGGAAGAAGAATGGACAGGGAATGCACCCCGGATGTGGTGATGAAACTGTAGGATTCCATTTGAAATTTCGCCTTGAACCGACCGGTGATTGAGGATCTCATGCTCCCCTCCCAGCAGATCGTACCGTCTTATCCTTCGGTCCCTCGGTGCTTCAGGCCAGAGACCTGAAACGTGCACACGTCTGAGGGGTGGGCCCCGGGCACTTCGTGTGCACAGACTGACTTACCTCTTGCTTCTTCTGGCTCTAAATGTGCCAAGAATCATCTTTAAAGATGATCTGCATACTATTTTTCTTCTCTTTGCAACATGCAAATCTTGGCCTTGATAAAGGCAATGTTCTTTGCTAATTTGAAGTACAGTGAGACATACAGAAAAAGAAAAAAGATTCCTGACAGACACTGTCTGTTAATCAAGTGTTCAGAAACCTGCTTGTACTAAAATAACTTGACATTCTTCCCATGTCTTTTATTTCCTCTAATAATGTTTGGTTTTTCCCTACCCTCCACAAAGGTGCATTCTTGGTAATTACTTTCTCACGTCACTTGGAAAACTGCTAGAAGTCATAGATCTGATTCATGGTGTAATTAGATAGCTTGCACAGAACATTTAAGATCCTTGGACACAAAGTCATGGAGTTTGCATACGACCAGGCTGAGCACAGCCTTCTGAGTACGTGGATCCTGCAAGTCCCACTGTAGTTAACAAATATTTTATTTATTCATGACTTGTGCTGTTAATCACCATGCTGACTTATACCACTCAAAACGACAATTTCATTACAGTACTTTGTTCTCATATATACATGATTAGGGTCATATTTAATTAGCTTCCCTTCACCCCAGATACTAATCACTTTCTTTGATTAACTGTCTGAGTCATATACACGCTTATGATTTTCTTGCTGTTGGCTGCATGCGCAGTTTAAACAGGAATAGCTCACTTTGCGAGTTAGGCTGAAGAGTAGCAGATGGTTAGGAAATTAATTTCACAAGTAAGTGGATCCCATTGACTGACAAACAAAATGTAAGGACAAAAGAAAGTAAAAGCAGAACTAAGACCCTTCCCTTCACCCTCCTCAGCTCGATTTTGCAGACATGGACTGCACGCACATGAAAAGCCCTGTATTAGAAAGACGTACAGCTCCTCGCTGCTTTATTCATTACCAGTTCGCGTCATTTAAACTATTATTACTTTTGGGGCTCAGTCAGTTAAGCCTCAGACTTCAGCTCAGGTCATGATCTCACGGTTTGTGGGTTCGAGCCCCGCGCCGGGCTCTGTGCTGACAGCTCAGAGCCTGGAGCTGCTTCGGATTCTGTGTCTTCCTCTCTCTATGCCTCTCCCCTGCTCGAGCTCTGTCTCTTTCTCTCTCAAAAATAAACATTAAAAATAAATCAGTAAATTTTTTAAAAACTGTTACTATTTTTGAGGTCTGAAATGCCACAGCTGAAGATGGGTTGCAACAATTTAGGATAAAAGTCCTACAGGGGTGAGGGGATCCAGGGCCTGTTGGGGAGGGTTCCCAGTGCACAGGGACCCACCACCCACCTGGAGCCCCCATGGGCCCGATAGCCTGTCTGGAGGTGCTCCCACTGCGCCACCTGGTGGACAGTGTCTGGAACAGATGGCTGAGCACCCCCGCGGGGTTGGGTGGGCTTGACAGAAACGCAAATCCTCAGGCTGCACTGGACCCCCTGGGTCAGACACTCCAGGGTAGAGCCCAGTGTCTGGGCGAATCTGATATCACTTGATGTGCTAAACACAGGCCAAAAATCGAACTCTAGGCACAACGAATACACATAAATATAGTCACAAAATTCAGACTACCCATAAGGGAAAGTATGTTGGTGTTTGTAAACAAAAAGCACTCTGAACACAGGTCTGGAAGCATTTTGTTGGGAGTGTGGGTCCTACAGCCCGTCCTCAGAGGAAGATGTGGGGACACAGACATGCACAGAGGGACGCCGGGACGAAGTGGCCATCTCCCAGGGCAGGGTCCAGGCTGCAGGGGAACCGGCCTGCCCACACCCGGGTCCAGGCTTCCAGGCTCCAGACTGGGAGACAGTCTCTGCAGGTAGGTGTGTCTGAAGTCCTTGGCAGCTGGCGCAGACTAACGCACTCAGTCAAGAACTACTCTCAACAAATGGAAGAGTGACTTATATGAGAGTTCATTGACCTATCCTGGATAGAGAGTGAGGCCACAGAATCTGTGCATTAGCTCATGAATGCACTGTTGGGGGTGGGAGGGCACCAGCTTCAAGCAAGTCGTCGCTGCAAGGCGGTCTCTCCGTTCCACACCTCTCCGCTCCGAAGGTCCGTACAGGTGGAGTTTGAGTTTGGGTGAGAGAGAGAAGGGCCCCCCTTCACGTTACAGACTGATGTGCCACTGGTTTTGGCAAGCACGGCGCAGCGCGCAGCATGCTACCCAGAGCTGTGATCTGGCGGTGTCCCTGTGAGTCTCCCGCAGACATTGACGCGAGATTGTAGGTGGACTGGCTGGGGGAGAACCAGCCCGAGGACACTCACACGAGATCGCAGGTGGAACGGATATTGGAGAAGCAGCCCGCGGAATTGACGAGTGATCGCAGGTGGACCGGCTGGTGCAGAACCTGCCCCCATATGTACATTCACATCAGACCGCAGGTGGAACAGAGCGCAGAAAACCAGCCCGAGGACATTGACACGCCAGGTGGACCCGCTGGCAGAGAACCAGCCCCACCGCGTAGGTGTGGTTGCACACTAAGTAGATGAAGGCTATGAGACTGTAAGCGTGACCGTGAACTACGAAGGCAGAGCAGCAGCAGCTTCCGGGGCGTTGGGGGCGGCCAGGTGCCTGAGGGCTGGCCCACCCGCAGGCGCCCGCCAGCTCCCTCCCAGGCCTCGGCTTCTCCGCCCCCAGCTGCCGGGTGTTGGGCGGCCGACTTCGGCTCAGGTCATGATCGCGTGGTTTGTGGGTTCGAGCCCCACATGGCGTTCTGTGCTGACAGCTCAGAGCCTGGAACCTGCTTCAGAGTCTGTGTCTCCTTGTCTCTCTGCCCCTCCCCTGCTCGTGCTCTGTCTTTCAAAAATAAATAAACATTTAAAAAAAGTTTTTTAAAAGAAGAAGCACTCAGAACAAAAGAAAACGGGACATGAGTAATTAAAAAACCAACAGAGTGGTTGGAAGAGAGAGTCGAGGAGATCTGACAAAGGAGAGTAAAAGTACACAGAGAGCAAAACAAGAAAAAGTTAAGGAAATCAGATTAGTTTCAGGAATCCCAGTATCAAAGATGAGGATTCCCAGGCCTTCTGTCCCTGCCCCATCTCCTGTCACCCCTGGAACCGGGCCACGTGCAGGCGTGGGCAGAGACCCTCCGGCACCTCCTGCCGCTGTTCCTCAATCCCTCACCCCACCTTTCCAGGAAGGGGGCCTGCCAGGGGCAGTGGCTGCTGCGAGGCCACATGCACTGGGGACACCCCCCAGCAGGGAAATGCGTTCTGGGGACTGTGACACGTTCCCTGGGGGGTCCAGGCGGGAAAGGCTCCCTAGGTCTCGACGTTCAGCCCACGGAACCCAAAGGTCACATTTCTTAGCAAATGTCTTTGCCACTTCTCCGCCCTGGACGCGCCGAGGTGCGTGGACGATTCTGCACCTGGTCTGCCTGACCGCCTCCAGCGCGGGCCTAACCAGGACCGAAGCGTTTCAGAAGTTTCAAGTGGTTCATCTGAACGGTGTGCCTTTAAAGACATTTATAATTAGGTGGAGAGGTTTAATATAAAGGAAAAGGGAGGAGGTTGAATTTGGCTAATTATCTGCTCAGATTCTTTCCTGAAGAGGATTTAATTAGCTGAATGGTTCTCACCCAGATGCTGAAAACAAGACTGTATGTTGTTAAATATTCATTTAGGACATTGTTGGAAATGAGTGCATAATAGTTCATGTTCTAGATCTGTATAATTAACATCCTACGTTCCTTAAACTTTGCAAATTTCTCCCAATTTTTTTCTTTTTTCTTTTTTAGAGGGAGAGCATGAGAGGGGAAGGGGCAGAGGGAGAGGAAGAGAGAGAAGAAGCCTTGTCAAAGGGCTTGATCCCACAACCCAGGATCATGACCTGAGCCAAAATCCAGGGTCAGACATTCACCTGACTGAGCCACCCAGGGGTCCCCCAAATTTTACTGTTACAAGCTTTTATGCATATCCTCAAATATTGCACTATGTGTGATGAATATTTTCATTTTTAACCCAATATACTGGGTAAACAGTAGCATGGAACTTTTTTAAGTTATTACTTTTTAAATTTTAGAATAACTTTTAAAATATGTTTATTGCCTGTCTGTAGGCATTTTCACTTTAGGAGGAGCTAGTCATCAATATCTGGTGTTATTTGTTTCTCTGCTATTATAAATGCTCGTTCTGGGGTGCCCAGGGGCTCAGCCAGTTAAGCATCCCGCTTTGGCTCCAATCATGATCTCATGGTTCGTGAGTTCGAGCCCCGCTTCGGGCTCTGTACTGACAGCTCAGCCTGGAGCTGCTTTGGATTCTATGTCTCCCTCTCTCTCTGCCCCTCTCTCATTTCTGTCTCTCTCTCTCAAAAATAAACATTAAAAAAATGTTTTAATAAATAAATACTCATTTTGTCCCCAGTTTGTGGTTTGCCTTCTGAGTCCCGTCTGCAGTAACTCTCTCTCCTAAGGCAGAGCCATCTCTCTTCTCTTACGCGTTTATGTTTATGCTTGGAACCACTCTGAGCCCAAATGAGCACTCAAGTGCTCCCCTGTAATGAAGGAAATTAGGTTAACAGAGAAGAAATATTGCCCAGACTCTACACCTAGAAAGAGAGGGGGCAGAACTAAATCCTGATCCTTCCTCAGACTCTCCACTCCCCCCCCTCCCCAGGCTCTTTCTGACCAGCCTCCTGGCAGAGGGGCACCTGGGTGCGGGGAGAGGGAGGCAGGCAGCTGACTAGCGAGCGGTGATCCGAGAAAACATGGGTGAGCCTGGCTTCCCCTCCTATATCCCAAAGCGTTTCCTACCAAATACCCATCCTCTGAAGGCCTTCCTCCCGAGAAGACAAATGCCTGGCTAATAGAAGAAAGAGAGCAAGAGACAACTAACGCCTTTGGATCTTTCACAGCTGCGGGAAAGTCGGAACTTCCAGGGCCTCATTTCAGAGGACATTGTCACTGAGGGGCTCAGCACAGGCAGATCCTGGGTCCGGCACCAGCCTGAGTGTTTAAATGGTTGGCAGGTACCTTCTCTCTCGTCCCTACCAACACCCGCACATGGTAAAGGGCCAGCTAATATTTGCGGATCATTCCATGTGGACTCACACACTGCAAGGTGTTATAGACACAAAGGACATCGGAGAGCCCACCCTGAGGTCAGAAGTCAGAGCCATCCGAACAGGACAGCCGCTGGGTCCCCTGCCACGCAGCTCCGCTCAGGTCCCTACTGCCTCCAACCCTGGGAAATCCAGAACATTCTTCATGAGCAGATACGCAGGGCAAGTTGACAATGACCACATCCCACAATGGACCAGGCAGCCTTGGGCTGTGCCTGCCAGAGCCACACCCCACCAGCGGGGACTGTCACCCGGGGAAGGGTAATGGGGGATGGGGACACTGGGACCGTAGGCCAGAAAGATGGCTACTTATCCACATACCTGAGTGGGCTTGGCTTGAGACCCAGGGTGCTGACATAGACCTGGCTCTAGAGTGTTCGGCTGAAGCAGGAGGCCCCCCAGGCCTCAGCTGGCAAAGGGGGACCAGGTGGACGTGGTGACACGGCGGCCACTGCAATATCAGTCATGGAAGCCCTGGAGGTCTGCACATCTGCCTTTCCTGACGCCTGGTGACCATCAGACCTACACCTGCCCTTACATGTATGTTGGGTCCAACTAACGTTTCCTTCTGTGTAACCTCCAAGGTGCGGTTCCCGGTGACCGAGAAGGGTCTCCGTGACTCCCCATGCTGGAGGGCAGGACCACCGGCTGTCCCAGCAAGGTGAGCACCCTCCCCCCACACCCCTTCTCAGTGCAGATGGGTGGGTGTTGGGGAGTCCAGGCTACACTGTGGATCAGAGGGAAAGGACGCAGCTCAGGCATCCTCCCCGCTTCTCTCTGCAGGATCCAGCCGTGTTATTTATTTATTTATTTATTAGATCCAGCCATTTTATGCCACACTTTGCATTAGACCCATAGGGTTTGTTTTCATATGTTCGCCCAGCACCAGGGACACGCCCAGCGTCCAGGAGGAAGCCACTTGGCTGCACATGGGGACGGCAGGGCAGGGGCGGGTGTGGGGCCCTCGAGGAAGGCCAAGGCCAGGTGGAAGGAGGCAGACGCCGTGCACACGGAGAAGAGGGACGAGGGGCTCCAGGCGCACAGAAAGGGCCGCGGTGAGTCCTCATTCCTTATTGATCCTTAGATACACGGGCAGCCCCACCCTGTCCCTGTCCCCAAGCCCCTTCTAAGAGTCTATAGGACACTGTAAGTGCTCCGCATTTGCCAATGAATAGAAGGCAGGTCACAAGGGTGGTAATAAGATCCCTTTTCCTCCAATCTGAGGACACCCCTTGGTCCCCCACCTGCGTGTCCCTCTGCACCTTATGACAGACCCCACTCCTGAGAGGTATATCTGGGACACCTCTCCACGCAAGGACACAAACTTCATCCTTCTTAATTTTGCATCGAGTGTGCAGGGAAACTGCCGCTCACTCAAGTCTCCTACCAAAGGAGCCTCTGCCTCAGTCATTTCAGTGTTTCCCTGTAGCAGCAGCTCCCAGCTCGGCCCCACAGCTGCGGGACTGGGGGCCGGGGTGCGTGGGGGCCCCCGGGCCTCCTGCCAGCATCTCATCTCTGAGGGGGGTGGGGAAACTGCCGCCGACGCCCGTGGGCACCTGCTCCAGTGAGGGCTGAGGCCAGGGCTCCAGGCGAGGCGGGGGCGGGGGCGGGGGCTGCGACTGCGGGGCTGCCATCTCCAGGGCGGGCGAAGGCTGCCAGCCCCACCAGGGCTGCGGCTCACCGGAGGCAGGAGGCTGCCCCCAGCCCTGCAGGGCGTAGTCTCTGTAGGGCAGGGGCTGTCCCAGTTCCCCCCACTGAGCTCCGGCCTCCTCGGGCTGGGCGACGGGCTGCAGGGCATCAGGAAGTGGGCACAGAGCCTCAGGGCTGAAGCTCAAGGGAGAGAGATAGAAATCTCCGGAAGGCTCGCCCAGTGTGTGAGCTGGAGTCTCCAGGTCAGGCAAGGCCACGTTCACGTCCACGGCAGCAGCGTGCCCTGAGGGGACGGCCTGAGCAGAAGCGCCCTCTGACACCCAGAAGTGGCCAGCGGCGCTGGGGGCCCCCACGCTGCTTGGCTGGCAGGGGCGGGGGGGGGCGCCCCCGCCGGGCTGGCCCGCCCCCNTGGGCGGCCTCCACGCCTGGCCTCCTCTGCGTGCTCTTGGGGATTCGAGCTCTCCGGTTCTGGAACCAGACCTGCAGGGGCCGGGATGGGCAGAAGGGGAGACAGAGAAGAGACACTTTGTAGTAAAGCCAGTACGACAGTCCCCATCACCATATGGCCAAGGTCAGACAGTCACCAAGTGAAACTTACAGAGTTGAGAGCGAAAGCAAAATCCTTGGTTTGGCTGATCCAAGCCATTCCCTGCGTGGCCCTTCCTACCTTGCAGGCACATCTCCCGAGGCACCCACCTTGTTCCCGTGCACACGCACACGCACGCACATTCACGGACACGCCAGCGTGGCGGAGAGGCTGCTTGGGCGAAACACCGGGCTCCCCGCTGCCCGAGTTAGAGCAGGCGGTTACTGTGAGCCTTTAACAGGACAGGCAAACGGGGACGTGCTGCTAACGGCGCAAGTTAGAGACCTGTCCTGGGAGCCTTGCAGAGCACAGCCTGAAGCCGGATCAAACCAGACGGCCCACGACAAAGGCCACAGGCCCTGCCCAAGTCAGGGAGGAAAGGCGCGGAACCCTTGTCCCCCCCCATCCCCTTCCCTAGTGATAAAACATCCCACCCTCAGTTAACAACTGTCAGTGGAAGAAACCCACCCCCGCGCGAGGCTGCCCTGGAGCTTACATCCCCAGAGCGTTTGCTCTATGATACTTTCTACGCGCATCGCTCAATTCTTTATGGGGATGAGACCAGAGCGTCTGGTGGCGTCCATGGGGCTCCACGGCCCCAGGCAACACTCCCGCTCCGGCCCCCGCGCCCTCTCTCCCTGGTCCTCCGGTTATCTGATAACCACGGGGGCGCTGGCCAGAGCGCACAAACCTCCAGTCTTGAGATGAACGAGTTCTGGGAGCCTACAGCTAAGAATATGGTGTCACAGGGGCGCCTGGGGGCTCAGTTGGTTAAGAGTCCGACTTTGCCACAGGTCATGATCTCATAGTTCATGAGTTCACACCCCGCCTCAGGCTCTGATAGCTCAGCGCCTGGGGCCTGTTTCAGATTCTGTGTCTCTCTCTCTCTCTGCCCCTCCCCCGCTCAGGCTCTGTCTCTCAACAATAAATAAACATTGAAACATTTTTAATGCACACTGTAAAACAGCAGGGGCTGAACACCCAGCCAAGTCACCTGTGCCAGCGGAACCCCTGCGACCCTCAGCTCGACCGTCCCGTTTCCGCTCAGGACCAGCAGCCCAGTCTGCTCCCCAGACCAGTACCAGGTGCCCCTGCGGCCGACCACGCCGGCGTCCGCGTGCCCACACCTGGCCCCAGCAGCTCCTCATCCCTGCCTGCCCTGGAGGCCCTGCCGAGCCAGCCGTGGGGCTGCGCCCTGCCCAGGTCCCCGCAGCCTTCGCTTGCTCTGCCTGGGTGGTCCCCTCTCCACCGAGGAGCAGAGGACGCCTCTGAGTAAAGCCCCTTTCTGCCCAGGTTCAGTGTCGGTTCCTCTGGCGGTCACCTGGGTGGGTGGTTCCACGCCCCTCCCCGCGGGCTCACAGTGGGGCTCAGCCAGGCCTCCTCTTCGCCCTTGCAGAACACAAGGGTGGCCTCTTTTCGGGCCCAGCCACTGAGATCCCTCCCATAGAACAACGGGACACAAATAGGCAAAACTCCCAGGATTTCCTTGCCGCAGGGGAAAACAAATCCTCCGCAAAAACTGCAAGACAAAGGCCCAGGCCTCCAGCAGCCTGTTCCCAGAACTGCAATTGGGCGCCCTCCCACACACACCCTGGCCCCAGGCCGGGGCCCAGGTGCTGGCCAGCAGGGTGTTGTGGGGCCTGTGGAAGCCGCCGATCACAGCTGCAGCCGGCCCACTTTGCCCCAGGAACTTACCTGCCCTGAACCACGGACAGTGAGCGACGGACAGCGCCAGGGTTTTCCTCCCGGCTCCCAGAGCTACTTGAGCCGAAACCCAGGGGCGGCCCACCTCACCCCCAGTACTGGACTCCCGAGGCCAGTTCTTTCTTCCGGGGAAGGTCATCAAATTGTTCCTGGCACTGAGGGCTGTCTGGGCTTCCAGGTCCTGGGAAGGTGATCTAGTCCTGAAGGGCTGTCTGCCCCTCCCTGAGTGAGGTTCCCAGGCCCGCTGCTAAAAGGCCACCAAACCTAAGGTCACAGGCTTGGGGCCTTCACCAAGCTTTTCTGTGTCCTGGCTCTCTTTGTAAGGTTTGGGCCAGCAGGGGGGGTTCTAGAACAGATACTGATGGGCTCAGGTTATCTATGGCTTCTAAAACTAGGAAGCCCCAGGGCCCTCACCCCCAGGGCTTATCTCTCAGCCCCTAGAGGGTGTTTCTGGTAACCCTTCTCCCCTCTGGGCTGTGGTTTAATTATCCCTGGGGTTAGGTCAAATTTTTTAAGATTAGCAAACCCTTGGGGAGCCTGGGGGGCTCAGTCCGTTGAGCCTCCGACTCTTGATTCCCACTTAGGTCATGGTCTGTGGGATCAGGCCCCATGTCAGCGTGGAGCCTGCTTGGGATTCTGTCTCTCTCTGTCTGCCCCTCCCCCAGTCATGCTCTCTCTTTCGAAATAAACAAACATTAAAAAAAATTAGCAAGCCCTTAAGGGTTGTTCATTCCCATGCAGTAGCCTCTGATCGGTCCCACCACCCTCATCAAGGACCTTGAAAGCGGCAGGTAAGAAATGGGGGGAGGGGGTGCCTGGGTGGCTCAATTGGTTAAGCGTCCGACTTCAGCTCAGGTCATGATCTCATGGTTTGTGGGTTCGAGCCCCGCGTCGGGCTCTGTGCTGATAGCTCAGAGCCTGGAGCTGCTTCGGATTCTGTGTCTCCCTCTCTCTCTGACCCTCCCCTGCTCATGCTGTCTCTCTCTCTTTAATAAAGAGCTCTTTAAAGAAAAAAAAAAGAAAGAAAGAAATGAGGGTTGTGGGCCCTGAAGGCCGGTAGGGGTGACCCTGAGTTGAGGCACCTGTGAACCACATGGGGAGATTTCAGAACTCCAAGGCCCAGCCTGAACCCAGACTTAGTAGACAGTGAGCTCTCCAGGGGTGCTGTGTCCACAGCAGGGGGCGGAGGGGGGTAGAGGTCAAAAGGTGAGGGTCACATGTTGGCATCACCTGGTGGTTTTAAAAACTTCTACACACTGGAGTCCATTCCCAGAGATTCTGAACCACAGTTTGGGGTGAGACCCTGATGGTCTCAGATTGAAAAGCGCCATCCAGGGCAGCCCTGCAAACCTGCCTACACAACAGATTCACGCGGGGGCTTTCCAAACTACCTTCGGTATCTGGGCTCCACTCTCAGCGACTTGGGTTATATTCAGGGCAGTGGCTCTCAAACCCAGGCTGCGCCCCGCAGCCTCCTGAAGGCAGGGCCCAGTGCCCCCAGCACTGAGACCCAGACGACGCCATGATCCGGGACCCACAGGGTCCCTGACACCCTTTCGGGATTGCTGTTAGCTTACAACCCTTTCTTTCCTTTACAACACCCAGCTGTATAATCCACCTTTGCCCACTTCACACCCTACTTTTCAGGGGTTTCTCAGAGCCCGCAGCAGAGGGGAGGCCCACCCCTGCTCTTCCCGCCTCCTCTCGCATCCTTAGATTTCCTGGCTGTCCCAATATGGCTGCTTGTCTTGAAAAATAAGTTTCAGTTTACATGTAATGGGTTTAGTATGGTTATTTTTAGTACATGTGCTGCCCAAGCCAGCACTGTATGGTTATTTTTAAAAGAATTAGTAAATATTTGAAGATTTCTCTTAATTGTTAACATGGTAAATGTTTGGCAGATGAAACTCGCAGATCACCAGTTCAGACTCTACCCCTCGCCAGAGCCGAAACCTCTCACCAACCCTCCAGCATCAGCTTCCCAGCCCCGGGAAAGGGCTGAATAACGCCTACTCGCAGGGGTGTTGAGAAGATTAACCAGCAAGGCAGGTTGCCAAGCACCAGCTGGAACAGGTACTCAGTACAAGGTTCCTTGCCCCCCTCGCCCTCCCCTCAGGGAACAACAGGTGTGTAGTCACCTGGATTCTGGGCTCAGGAATCTGGGTCCGACGAGCCAGCTCCTCTCTGGCCGTGATATCAGGGTACGAGTCCCTCTCGAAGGCCTCGATGAGCACCTGGTACTGGGTTTTGCTGAACTTGGTCCTTTTGCGCCTCCGGCCTCCCTGGGGCGCTGGGACAGGTTCGCACACAGGAAAGAGGAGGCGTTAGTCTGACCCCACATTGAGGTCCGTTTTGAGACTCGCTCCCGTCCAGGTCAGCGTGCAGCCTCCGGGCACAGTACTCAGACCCCTCTGAAAACGCCTCCCCGTCCGTCCCGAGCCGCTGACCCCGGCC
>NW_027528462.1:278062-278334 GCF_008692635.1 Crocuta crocuta
CCGGCCCCCCCGGGTGCCCCAGCCTCCGACCGTCCGCTGCCCCTGCTCGCGCCCAGGACACACAAGTAGGGAGAGAGGCCCAAATCCAAAAGGTAAGGGGACGTCACGTGCGGGAAGCCCAGCGTCAGGGGGTTTCTGTCGTCAACGCTCGTTTTTCCCCGTGACCTGGGGAAGCTCCGAGGCCCCCAGCCCCGGGGCCAGCAGAGCGGGCTCCCACTGATGGGGTTCAGGTGCACACAGACTCCACTGTGGAGAAGAGCCAGCAGAAGGCA
>NW_027528462.1:278439-282789 GCF_008692635.1 Crocuta crocuta
AACTGCCTCGCCCCGGCCCGCCCGCCGCCGCTCTTATGGGAAGGGCAGAGGGTCCCACCCAGTCAGGCCCCTGCTTAGCTCTGCCGGACCCACCCAGGGGCCTTAATACCGTCTCCGGGACGAGGATCCCAGGGCCCAGGTCGGGCCTCCAGCTGCGGAGTGAGCCCCGCCGCCCCCGGTTGTCGACAGGGGGCGCTGCCTGAGGGGCTCGGCCACCGTGCGTTAAGCGAAGAGACTGCAGAGGAGCACCTCCCGCGCCCCCCGAACACGCGCCGCGGGCTCGCCTGGGCACAGCGGACCCCACGCGCCCCCGAGCGGACCGGGACCCACACTCTGCCCCGCCACCATGGAGCCCCACTGCGTCTTCCTCGTCTGTACCCCGAATCGTAACGGGCGAAGCTGGACCGTGAAACGAGCCTCTGGGGAGGCAGCCGCCTCCGCCTGCCGGGCACCCAGAAGGTTCAGGTTTAGGCCGCACATCTGAGCCCCCTTCTCCTGAACCTGGGTGGACGGATCAAGTCCCAGGGGTTTTAGTGTAGTGTGTAAGCCACGCAAACAGGACGGGAGCCCCCCACTCCCCTCCTGGGAGAGGCTAGGAGAGCAGAGGCTGCAGTGTCTTGGCTTATCTCGCTTTGGAGATTAGCAGGGCGCGGCCTGAGTTACAACCACAGTTTAAGGAGCATCAGGTATTGCCTTTCAAACTCTGTCGAGTTTTGCTGTTTTGTTTCTGGCTGGACTAATTTGCAAGTGAAAAGTTCTGGGACATCCTCGTGAGGTTGACTCAGACAAAGAACAAGAAAGACATTATTTTCACCCAAGTCGGTGCTGAGCTGACAGATGTGACGCATCCAAAGGGGCAGCCTTGAGAAGATGGAGGGGCTGAGAAGCTGCGTGAGACTGTCGTCGGGCCTGCTGAGAGCCACTGGAAGTGCCACGTGAAACTCCCCAGAGACTCCCAGGAAACCTGGCTCTCGGGCTGCAGGCCGGGAAGCTTGGGGGCACGGGAGCGCTGCCCTCCTGGCCTGCCTCAAGGGCCCTGCCGCGGGGCTGTCCCCTTGCTGACTGGGAAGAAGCAGGCCATAAGTTCAGAGTGCTTCCGGTCCTGAAAGGCACCTGTTCTGGTCAGAAACATCCCCAAAGCTGTGTGTCCTTGAAGGATGTGCGCAGTCTCCGAGTTTCTTTGGCATCAAGAGCCAGCCTGGGGTGCAAAGAGCCGCCTGACAGCTACTACAGTCTCCAGTCGTCCCCTGGGGGACAGACACCCAGCTACAAGCTGCCTCAGCCCCACGGTGCCCCAGGCCGCCCTGAAACCACCACACACCACCCCGCAATGGCCCCAATGCCTCACACAACCCACAACAACCTCACAAAGACCCTACGAAGCCCCACAGCACCCACACGACCCCCAAAGGCCACTGCCCGCCCTTCCACCCACGAAAGCTCTCCCTTCTTCTCTTGCCTCCCATGGTCCCCCTGAAGACCTTCAAAGTCTGAGGAGCCCCACTGTCCCTGCAGGGGCGAGTGGAAGAGAGGGGGGCAGGAGGTGCAGGGGCAAGAAGGGCCGGTATACGTGACCCGAGCGGGTTTGCACAGGAGGAAAGGAAGCTGTAGAAGGGGTGGACACGATGTTCCGGGAGCTAGTTGTAGGAGGGGAACTCAGGTGTCATTGTAGGAAAGGACGGGTCCAGAGACTGAGGGGGCCGTTCCGGGCCTGGACCCCTGCTTGGGGCCAAGCCCTGTAGTAAGTGGTCCTCACCTCTGCCTGCATCCCCGTTTCTTCCAGAGCAGGGCTCAGGCCCAGGCCCGTGGCAGACACAGCCCTGGATTCAAGCCAGCCTTGGCCGTGACCTGCTGCCTGGTTCCTCCTCTGCCATGGGCTGTTCTGTCCAACAACCCACAGGCAGCAACTCCGAGCTGGGATGTGCCGTGAGTGCCTACACACTCTGCTTTGTGCACACGCAACACAAAACACAGGACGTGAAGCAGCTCGGTGATGTTTATATTCCTAATGTGGCTGAAGCGATAACATTTTTGACAAAGTGGGTAAAAGAAAATGTATAATTAAAATCAATGTCACCTGTGTTATTTTGCTGCAGATGGAACCGTAAACGGCAGGCACTGAAGCTGCCAGCAGACCTCGCCGCTGGATAGGCAGAGTGGGGGGCTCAGCCCGGGCCCTGGCACAGCTACCTCCCTACGTTTCCATGGCAGCACGTGGAGGGACGCCAAGCCTCCTGCATTTATAGACAAATGCTCATGTGCTCTATCTTTTCCCCAAATCACCTCTGGAAACGGTTGACGATTCCTGACCCCCCACCCCCACCCCCCGGAAGAGACGAGGACCCAGGACACCTGCAGAGTGGATTGCTGCCCACCTGCACAGGTAGAGCTCCCAGAGGGAGACGCATTTTGGGGATTGGGGACTGTGTCCTTAGTGGAGAGAGGGCCAGCTCTCAGTTCATCCTTGTCCAGAGAACTGCCCTGCTTAAGGACGGAGTGTGGCCTTGCTGGGACACGTCACTTTCTGAGCCTCAGTTTCTGCAGCAGTGAAACTCCGAGACTACAATAGGTCGCCTGTAGAAGCTTTTGAAATGCAAACGCCCTGGCCCTGGCCCACTCGGAGCACCACCCAAGGATTTCATGGCTCCAGGCAGGAAGGAGGCACTCAGAGGCCCTAGTCCCAACTCTGAACCTTTTCTCCAAGTTTCTATTCCTAGGAGGTTATAACTATGAGTCAGAAAATTACCATAAGTTACCCTGGGGCTGGGGTTGGTGGTAAGCTGAGGGCCAGGGGATGGGAAATCACTTCCCCACGGGGACCACTCCCACCCCTGGCAGAGCCCAGAGCCAACATTTGAACCTGAACTTGAGAGTCTAGACATTGCGGGTGGGGGTTGGGGTGCTGGTCAAGATCAGGCTTATGTCACTTGAAAACAGGGGTCACTTGAAAACACCATGGAGGCACAGTCCCTTCCTCCACATCTTAGTTTTATTCTCTTAGTTCCATTAGGAAAATAGACCGTACAAATGAAGTTAAAACCAACAATAATCCTACGCAGTTTTAAAAATGGTATAAAACTGGGGCGCCTGAGTGGCTTAGTTGGTTGAGTGTCCAATTTAGGCTCAGATTATGATCTCACGGTGCATGGGCTCGAGCCCCCCTCCCCCAGCCCCCCCAGCAATGGGCTCTCTGCTGTCAGCGCAGAGCCTGCCTGGATCCTCTGCCCCTCCCCCGCTCACACTCTCTCTCAAAAATAAGATAAGCATTTTTAAAAAATGGTATGAAATTGGATGGACCTTGAGGGTGTTATGCTGAGCGAAATAAGTCATTCAGAGAAGGACAAATATCATATGTTTGCACGTATAGGAGGATTAGGAGGAACTTGACGGAGGAACAAGGGGGAGAAGAAGGGCGGAAATGGTGGGGGAAAGGGAGAGAGGCAAACCATGAGAGACTCTTGAATGCTGACAAAAACTGAGGACTGATGGATGTGGGGGGGAGGGGGGGATGGGCATGGAGGAGGACACTTGTGGGGATGAGCACTGAGTGTTATGTGGAAACTAATTTGACAATAAACTATTAAAAAAAAATGGTATGAAATTAGAGTAAAACATCTTCCCAGTCCCCACAGCCCCTGATGCCTGCCCCTCCAATGGCAGCCCCAGGGGGAATCATTTACATTGGTTTGCTGCATTTTCTTTGTATTTCTGTAAGTAGTATCTCATGTATTTTACAAAAAACGTAAGCAAGCTAATCTGCCAGGCACTTCCCGGGGCTGCAGCCGCCCGGGTTCCCTCTGCGCCAGCTCGTCCTGCCTCCACAGATGGACGTGTGGTTTCTCTCCTATATTTTGGAGTCCGGTGGACGTCCTTGCGGGGATGGAGGAGTGCTGATGAGACGAGCGGTGAGCGGGGAGGGGGCAGGGTGCTGCCTCGGCCCAGCCGGACCTCACACGCAGGCGGCCTCGTCTCCGGGGATGATGCCAGGCAAGGGCTGAACATCGCGACAGCGGAAGGGGGTCTCATCTGCCTGCAGCCGCTATCCGGAAGGAGCCGTCTGAATCTGTCAGAGGAAGGATTGCCTGTGGGTAAGAACCAGCTGATAGAGAATGAATGTTTTCAGGGCAGAAGGTGTCACGCTGGTGTGTCCCAGCCTTGAAGCATCTTCACAAAATCCTGGGTGAGGGGCGCCTCGGTGGCTCAGGCAGTTAAGCGTCCGACTGCGGCTCAGGTCATGATCCCACAGTTCGTGGGTTCGAGCCCCGCGTCGGGCTCTGTGCTGACAGCTCAGAGCCTGGAGCTGCTTCGGATTCTGTGTCTCCCTCTCTCTCTGACCCCCCCTCCCCTGCT
>NW_027528462.1:283180-284245 GCF_008692635.1 Crocuta crocuta
ACATGGATGGACCTTGAGGGTGTTATGCTGAGCGAAATAAGTCATGCAGAGAAGGACAAATATCATATGTTTGCACGTATAGGAGGATTAGGAGGAACTTGACGGAGGAACAAGGGGGAGAAGAAGGGCGGAAATGGTGGGGGAAAGGGAGAGAGGCAAACCATGAGAGACTCTTGAATGCTGACAAAAACTGAGGACTGATGGATGTGGGGGGGAGGGGGGGATGGGCATGGAGGAGGACACTTGTGGGGATGAGCACTGAGTGTTATGTGGAAACTAATTTGACAATAAACTATTAAAAAAAAATGGTATGAAATTAGAGTAAAACATCTTCCCAGTCCCCACAGCCCCTGATGCCTGCCCCTCCAATGGCAGCCCCAGGGGGAATCATTTACATTGGTTTGCTGCATTTTCTTTGTATTTCTGTAAGTAGTATCTCATGTATTTTACAAAAAACGTAAGCAAGCTAATCTGCCAGGCACTTCCCGGGGCTGCAGCCGCCCGGGTTCCCTCTGCGCCAGCTCGTCCTGCCTCCACAGATGGACGTGTGGTTTCTCTCCTATATTTTGGAGTCCGGTGGACGTCCTTGCGGGGATGGAGGAGTGCTGATGAGACGAGCGGTGAGCGGGGAGGGGGCAGGGTGCTGCCTCGGCCCAGCCGGACCTCACACGCAGGCGGCCTCGTCTCCGGGGATGATGCCAGGCAAGGGCTGAACATCGCGACAGCGGAAGGGGGTCTCATCTGCCTGCAGCCGCTATCCGGAAGGAGCCGTCTGAATCTGTCAGAGGAAGGATTGCCTGTGGGTAAGAACCAGCTGATAGAGAATGAATGTTTTCAGGGCAGAAGGTGTCACGCTGGTGTGTCCCAGCCTTGAAGCATCTTCACAAAATCCTGGGTGAGGGGCGCCTCGGTGGCTCAGGCAGTTAAGCGTCCGACTGCGGCTCAGGTCATGATCCCACAGTTCGTGGGTTCGAGCCCCGCGTCGGGCTCTGTGCTGACAGCTCAGAGCCTGGAGCTGCTTCGGATTCTGTGTCTCCCTCTCTCTCTGACCCCCCCTCCCCTGCT
>NW_027528462.1:284302-301417 GCF_008692635.1 Crocuta crocuta
TGCTAGGCTTGGAGACCCTCTGGCTCCGTGTTCCCACCTCCAGCTTGGACAAGCCCTCCTCCTGCCAGCGCTCCATGTTGCCTTTTTACGGAGCCCGGAATAGAGAGAGCTCTTATCCAGAACGAGAGGGCCGAGGCGGGAATCCACGGAGCAGCTTAGCTGAGCCCTGGACCGTCAGTCCTGGGATGCCTGGCCGTCATCAGTAGCGATCCCTTGAGGAGCAGGTATGTTTGTTTGTTAAGTGTTTATTTATTTTTGAGGAGAGAGTAGGGGAGGGGCAGAGACAGAGGTGGGGGTGGGGGTGGGATAGAAGATCCGAAGCAGGCTCTGTGTTGTCAGCACAGAGCCTGACACGGAGCTTGAATTCACGGACAGTGAGATCATGACCTGAGCCGAAGTCAGATGCTCAACGGACTGAGCCGCCCAGGCACCCCGAGGAGCAGATATGTCAAAGGACAAAGGACGTAGGTGCTGCTTTCTGAAGCCCCCGGAACGCGCGTGGAACGGAGGCTGTCATGACGAAGCCTGGAGTGCCTAGCGCAGCCCTGTTCTCAGCCATCACCCCTAGGTGCGGGGCGGGAGCCCGGCCACAAATCAGGGCCTCGGGAGACGGGGGTTGTTGGATGTTTCAGTTATATTCTGCCAGACGCGACATCTTGAGGCCTTCCCTGGAGGTTGGCCTGTAGTGTCCTGAGTTGTTCTGCACAAAGCAAGGGACGCCCTGTAAACCGCCCCAGCCCCCGGGCCCCGGGGCCCCGGCCAGGTGCACCCATCGCGTTTGCCCAGCCGGCGGTGCTGCTGCTGATTCGGAGCGTGGTGCTGTCTGCCTGTGCGTGATTAGAGCGGCCGGGAATTGCTCCAGGATGTTCTCCTCCGTCCCCGCCAGGCCACTGGAGCTGGCTGGTCCCTATAGGGTGCGAGTAAGAGTGGCTTTTGGCAAGCGAGCGGGACGTGTCTGGGGGAGAGACGCCCAGAGGGCACAGGGCGCTGGAATAGTCAAGGTGACCGAGTTCCTGGAACAGAGGCCATGTCTGCAGATGGCTTGTCAGGGGGCGCGGTCTGGGGGACTTGCTCCTGGCCCTCAAGTCAGGTCCACAATAGGGTCTGAGTGAGGCACGACCATGGGGGGCAGTGGGCACCCAGGGGGCGGGCCAGCCTTTGTGTGGGAGTGGAGCTGGAAGCCATCGGTGCCTGTGGTGCTGGCGGCCGTGGTGGGAGCCAGGGAGCAAACAGACGGGTCGTGTGCAAAGCAGGAGCTGTGTCCCAGTGCACGGAGCAGTGAACGCGGCAGCAGGAGGTCCCTGCCTCATGAGGCCCAGGCCGTCACGCCGGGTGATGCAGAAGTGCCTCAGAGTGGCTGGTGTGCTTTAGAGTCCATTGCTTGTCTCTCCGTACAGGTGAAAGGCTGCGAGGGTGCCAGACAGCGGGCGGGGGACTTACCCCCAGCTTGCAAGCCTCTGGTAGAGAGGCTTTTTCCAGAAAAACAGCTCTATGCATGGCTGTCAGGGCCGGTCAGTGGGAGGCATGTGTGCAACTCCGCCTCCAGGTTACTGTGCCACAGTCACTGCCCACCCCCCCACCCTACCCCCANACTCCTGGGGGGGGAGTCCCAATGTCCAAGAGGTCACCGCACATCGTCCCCATCATTCTCTCGGGCTGGGGTGACGTCCAGGGCACTGGTGTACTTGGGGTGGTGGGGGCGGCCAGGCGGAGGGCGGCCCACCCAGGAGGAGGCCCATGCGGGGCAGGAGCGGCTGGCTGGTGTTAAATCCGGAGTCTACTTGCAAGGGGCCGGGCCCAGCATGGGCTCTGCGCTCGGAGCTCCGATCGCCAGGAGCTCCGCCTGCTCACGGGCTGGGGGTGGGGTTGTCCATGACTGAGTCTCGTGGAGACGATCCGTGGTGCACACAGATTCCGGACACACTGCTGGGCTAATTGTCACGACGTTTGTGGGTGGTGGCCTCGCCCTCCAGACACTTCCCCACTAAAGTGGCGCATCGTCCGAGCCACACCTGCCGGCCGGCCAGGCTGACCTGGTTACACCAGAGGGCGCTCTGCCTGGGGCGTAACTGGAGGCAGGGGATAAACAGGAGCAACTCATTGAAACACTGCCTCGCGGCTCCAGTTAGAGAGGGGTGTGAGCTCCGGGTCAGAGCCCTTGGCTGGCGGCCCTCTGGCTGAAGGCCTTCTATCAGGGCCTGCAGCCCCCGGTGCAGCATTTACCAGGAGAGCATTTACAGGCTAGCAGGGCCTCTGCGGGACGCGCGGGCTGGATACTGACCCAGGTGCAGCGTGGCTGCCTCGGAGTCTGAGGTCATTCACCCCTCCTCCTAGGGCGGGTGGAGGCTTGGCCTGCGTCTGCTGATAACAGCCATTATAGCCCGGGATTCCCCTGGGGATGTCACTTCCCGATGGCATCTACTGAGCAGAAGGCCTCTTTCTCGGTCTCTGAGATCCACATGGTCCCACGATTGGGTCCTGCAGCTATAATTTCAATCTCTTGCAAAATTTTTGATAAACTTGTTTATTTTTTTGTCTATGTTTATTTTTGAGAGAGAGAGGGAGAAAGAGACTGAGCACAATCAGGGGAGGGGCAGAGAGAGAAGGAAACACAAAATTCAAAGCAGCTCCAGGCTCCGAGCTGTCAGCACAGAGCCCGATGCGGGGCTTGAACTCACAGACCGTGAGATCCTGACCTGGGCTGAAGTCAAACGCTTCACCGGCTGAGCCCCCAGCACCTCTGATCAACTTAAACTGAGCAGCTGTCATAACACAGAAATGAGGCAGCATCGTTGGCCTTAGCTTCGCAGCTGGTGCTGGGCCGTTGTCACCTGGACCAGTGAAATCTACACAGCCTGACACCTAAGCGACCTGGTGGGGAGTCCCCCTGGCTTTCTGTTATAAGAGGGTCTTATTACACAATCAGCCCTCGATCGGCTCACCAGCTCAAACACTGAAAATAAAAATAAAGGATTCAAAAGATCTCCATGTGAGGGAGCCTCACCAGGGACAGATGTGAATGACGCCCTCTGTGGTGTGGAGGGAGGAAGGTCCCTGTAGACTCACAGGGAGTCCTCGCCGGAGGCTGGTACTTGGTCCGGAGTCTTTGGAGCCCTGAGAGCCGGGACTTACTCAAGACTAGAGCTTAGGGCAGACTTTCTGTCCATCTGGGCCCCACCTTGGTTTAAAAGCGTGAGAAGCACGTCTTGGAGTAAACCGTTTTGCCTCTCTGGGACCGGTGAGCAAGGTGGAAATTCCACAAGATGCCCTGTTCTAGAGCCCACGACAGGGCAGCCCGGTAAGTGAGACAGCCACTTTGACCTCAGTCCGCAAAGTCTGGTGTGTGTGCCACACGTGACAAGCACAGACCTGCTTAAGAGGAGGTAACAGGCTGGCGGCCACACTTCCGGAGGAACGGCCAGCAGGAGGCTAGTGAAGGCGCCCCAGGTACTGGCGGTGTGCCTACTGTCTCCAGTGGGGGCTGCTCACCAACAGGGTCTGTCCCCCGGGGCAACGTCCCCTCCTGGGAGCCAGGCCTGTACCACCACTTTGCCTGGAGCTGGGGTGAGGGGCTGCGGCGCCCTGTGACCCGGTGTAAGGGGCCCACTCCGCTGGTGCCCTGGCCAGCGGGTGAGCCGTGTCTTAGAGAAGAGCTGTGTGGGGCTGTGTCTGGCAGCCTGGGAGGCGGCTCGTGTGGCACCTTGAGACGGGCATGTAATTAGGATAAGGGGCCTGCGGCGTTACCGTACGGTGCTTCTGGTATTTGTTGGTGTGTGTGTGTGGACACGCATGGCCATAGCCAGCCGGCATGAGCTGGAGATCTTTTTCCAGAGGAGGCGCCCCAGGGAGGCCATGCTTCAGACCCGGCAGCTAGCCCATCGCATGCCAGCCAGCAGTCAACAGTGTGCTCTCACGAGTCTCATTTCCTTTTCTTTGTTTGTTTGTTGGTTTTGTTTTGCTTTGTTTTTTAAGTAAGCTTCATGTCCAGCAGGGGAACCCGCTGTGGCACTTGAACTCACGACCCTGAGATCAAGACCTGAGCTGAGCTCGAGAGTTGGATGTTCCACTGACTGGGCCACCCGGGTGCCCCGTCGGGAGTGTTACTCTGGCCTGTTGCAGAGCCAGGTCACGTTCTGTCAGGACTGCCCACCCCAACCGGGGACAGGCGGCTGTGGGGCATGCCCGGCCTTCTGGGGCGCTGTGTTCCATATGTGACAGCCCTGTCCTTGGTGAAGAGCACTGGCTCCTTTTCCATGTCACACCCTCGATGCCAAGGGCCCCAAACCTCTAGGGGGGCCAGCAGTGGGGGTGCATCCGAGGGCGGGGGCTGACTGTGTGGGAAGCCGCATCTTCCTGGAATCTGAAAAAAGCATTCCATTTCAACAGCGAGGCCGCGGTGGCTCTGCGGAGCCAAGGCCGGATGGGGACTCGTGTGCCAACGGGTGTGGGCTGGGAACCATTGATGCCCAGTCGGCTCCCCAAACCTGGCCCTTGAGTGGCAGGTGCCGGGCTGCTGTCTAGGGCAGGTTTGGCCCAGAACCCCATGGACAGCCATTTAGAGCCGTGCTCAGTCCGGACACGCCTCAAGGCGTAGTCAGGTGCGGCCAGTGAGTGAACCTGGAGGCTGAGCCCAGAGGGACCAGGGCCAGCTGTAAGGCAGTTTGCTGACTCCCCAAGGAAGACAGCTGATTTGCAAGCAACGGCACGATTAGGGCCAAGCGGAATGGAGAGTGGGGACGTTTTGCCTCCAAAAAGTGCAGAGACCTACGACACGCTCCCCTGCCACAGTGTCGGGGGAGAGCCTCCCGGGGGCGGGGGGGAGGTGTTCACAGCAAGACGGGTCCCATGGCCCTAGGCTGACCCCAGCGTGCTGAGAATCTTGACAGAGAGGCTGGTCCTGGATCGTGTTCGGTGCGGTGGCTCGTCCCCTGCTGTAAACGTTGTGCTGCTCGGTGTGAGTCTCCCCGGACAGCATCTCAGGCCCCTGTAGCAGAAAGTCCTCAGTGTGATGCTAAGGCCACAGCCGGTTAGTTTGAGTGGATTTGGAGCTTGTCTGCATAGTTATAGGAGACGCAGGGCTGTGAGGGACCCTGCCGCTGCCGAGTAAAGGTGCCCTGGGTGTCTGAAGGTGAAAGCAAATCAATGTGGTGAGCCTTTACTGATGGGAATAGAGTAAAACACACGGCTAGATCTCAGACGGCAAAGGAGGGGCCCTGAGCTTATTTAATATCATTGACCATCTCTGTCTTGCTGGAAATGAGAGGCCTAGTGGCAGGAACTGGTGCATTTAAGTTTTCAGAGTCAGTTGTTAGTCTCCATCCCTTGGCAGCCAGTTTGACACTGGCCAGATGGGGCTCTTACAGGGAGAGGTGGGGAGCCAATGACCCAAGGCCAAGGCACATCAATGTGCACCTTGCTTCAGCCAATACTTGTGCGAGAGAAGCAGTTGGGCAGGTTCCCATGAGAAACACCAGGAATTTAGGTTTATTCCAGTAGGTGTGTGTTGAATCACAACCTTCTGGGAGCTTCCCTGGAGAAATCTGAACCTGGCTCCTGACACAGAGGGAAGGAGAGACCAAATAAAGAGGCAGCCCACTCCTGGTTGGTAGGCAGCGGCTTTAATAAGCAGAGGGACCTTACATACAAGGCTTGTCTTGAGCGGCAAGATGAATGGATTCTTGCACCTGCCCCCCAAGTCTTAAGCGTTTGCAAAGAGGCCCTCACTGGGTTCAGTCACACGTATGGTGCGGGTGTTCTCCACACCACATCGCCGTCTCAAGCCCACATCCTTGGAGCAGCCTCTAGGATCAGGAAAGCCAAGCAGAATCCACATTCCAAGGACGGGAGGGGTGAGGAGCCTCCAAGTGCCGGGGTCCAGCTCACAGGTCAACCGGCAGTCAAGTCTTTTTGATGACACTTCCCATCAGTGTGTCGGTGAGCAAGGGCAGCCATACATGTAACAGGACGAGAGCCAGGGGCCCAATAACACTACCAGATGTTTTGGAAATATGTGCCACAGACACGTCCAGCTTGCCTTGTGCTCCCTCTGCTAGGGCGTAGGAGGCTCCCTGGGGGAGTTTGGAAGGGTTATCTGGAATACTGTGACAGGCTCCTGTGACTAAAAGAGCCAGGAATGTGGGTATTACCTTTGTCCCAGTGGGCCACTGAGTCATAAACGGGAGGCTGTCCCTGGGAAGGACAAGCTTCTCATAGCTGCTGAGTCCTTAGGGCAAGGTCCTTGGGGGCTCCCAAGCTCCCAGGTTGGAGAAGATTTGGGGGGCGGGGAAGAGTAGACCCCAGCGCCCTCTGTAGGCCCCTCGGCCATTGAGACTGGGCTGTGTTATGAGGTGATCATGTGTCAAGAGGAGCTTGGCCAGGGCTGCACAGATATGAGCTCACTGGGGCCCCCAACTGGCAGAGCTGTGGCACGAAGGCCCCTGCTCTTTAGAGTCATCCTGGGTACTGGGGGGCCTGGGTGGCTCAGTTGGTTGAGCGTCCGACTTCAGCTCTGGTCATGATCTCGTGGTTCGTGGGTTTGAGCCCTGTGTCGGGCTCTGTGCTGACAGCTCAGAGCCTGGAGCTGCTTCAGATTCTGTGTCTCCCTCTCTCTCTGACCCTCCCCTGCTCGTGCTGTCTCTCTCTCTCAGAAATAAATAAAATGTTTAAAAAAAAAAAGAAAGGAACCAGCTTCTGGTTCTATTGATCTGTTCTAGTGTGTTCTTAGTTTCTATATCATTTATTTCTACTCCAACCTTTATTATTTCCTTCCTTCTGCTGGTTTTAAGTTTTGTTTGTTGTTATTTTTCTAGCTCCTTTAGGTGTAAGGTAGGTTGTTTATATTTCCTCTTGGTTGGCTCATTCATTGTTCAGTTGTGTGTTATTTAACCTCCATGTCTTTGTGCTCTTTTCTCTTTTCTTGTGGTTGATTTCTAGTGTCATAGCATTGTGGTCAGAAAAGGTGCCTGGTATGACTTCAGTCTTTCTGAATTTGTTGAGACTTGATTTGTGACCTAACATGGGATCGATTCTGAAGAATGGTGCATGTGCACTTGGGAAGAATGTGTGTTGCACTGTTTTGGGGTGGGGTGTTCTGACTATATCCATTAGATCCATCTGGTCCAATGTGTCTCATCTTCTGGAAAGGAAGGAAGGAAAGGATGGAAGGAAGGAAAGAAGGAAGGAAGGAGGAAGGGGGGAGGAAGGAAGGAGGAAGGAAGGAAAGACTTCTCCCTGCCCCAGCAAAAATGCCCTAACCACTGTTTGCAACCAATCAGATGCCGCCACAACCTTGTACTCTTGTTCTTTTACAGTAAACTTTTGTTGAAAACAACCCTTCCCAATTTCCTTCTAAAACCTAATAAAACCTTCCCTTCCCTTTGTCTCTTCCGATTTGCCTGTGGTTCACCATAGCGTGCATGTTTCAAACTATAATTCCTGTTATTCCCAAATAGGCTCATTTTGTTAGTAAAATAACTGACTCATTTATGTTTAAGGTTGCTGCCTTGACATAAAACGTATTTTGAGCTGAAGGATATTGGGAAGCAGCAAACCCAGAAAAAGTTCTCTCTTTACTGCCTAAAACAGGAAACAAATTCTCCTTCGCCGGAGACAGACCTGTCGGCCCAGTGACAGCACCGGAGGAACCTGCAGAAAACCTCGTGTGAGTACTTCCCCCGCATTTCTACCTTCCCACCGGGTGCTGCCGTGGGAGCCTGAAATCCTCCCTTGTCTTATCGTTTCTCTGCAAAGTTGTTATTGTTTGTTGAAGATGGTACAGAAGCTGGAGTGCTAAGCCAGAGTGCTTTTAAGTTACTTTTTTGAGATTTCCCCATGTGATGTCCACTGCTTGCACTATATAATGTTTTTCTCTTGCTAACCTGTCTTTATGTTAAAGAGTCCCAGCTGGAAGCTTCACACGGGTGGGGGCCATGTTGCCTCACCTACAAGGTGAAGCAAGGAGGCCACACTCTTAGACACCTGGCTCTGTCCCCAGTTTCTCAGTTTCCTTCCATTCCTTACACACTCAATCACCCCCTCACCTCTGAGCCCACCTTGAGACCCTGTACCTCCACCCACACCTGGACTCTTTAATCTTTATTCAGATTATCCCACTGCATGTGAAGCCCCCATTCAGATGCAAGTCAATTCTATCACCTTCCTCGTAGAACTATCTCTAGTTCCTCAGCTGGAAAAAACACGTTCCTCCCTTCCGTTGCCCATCACCCTTAGTAGCAGGTGGGCGAATGGTAAAATCACAGGATAAAAATCTGTAAGCCTGGATTTTAATCACTTCCATATCCCTACCAGCTATGATGCTCTAGGCAAGCCAATTAATAGCTGTGAAATTTCTCTCACCTAGAAGAGAAAACCATGTTGCACTGTATGAATAATATTATGTAAATGATATACTGTATCCACATTTAAATAATATCCTACTCACTTAAAAATGCCCATCTAACTATTATATCTCCTATAATGTGTTATACATATGCATAAATGCATACTCCTAGTCAGCACAAAATATTGTAAATGTAAAAGAATAATGACAGCACTGTTCTGAGTGATAAGATTGGATTTTCACCACATCTTCACTGTTTTGAAATCAAGCTACTTTGTCCGCCTCTGTAGCCACACAGCTTCTGCCAGTTTGTCAGTTTGTTGCTTCTCAGCTCCAAATTCACCCTTCTTGCCTGCTCTGGACAACAGACCTGGCCCTTTGTTTTCCTTTCCCTGCTGGCATGGTAGGTGGGAGTGTCTGCCAGCTGAGCATGCTGGAGCACGGAGGAGGAAAGATTTCCTTCTGTTTCCAGTGTGCTTACTCATCAGCCCCTCCAAAAATTCTCTCCAACATAAGAGCAACAGGAAACTGGAAAAAATGGTCAGAAACAACATTTTTGAATCTCTAGAAATTAAACAAAGATGTAGAGCAATTCAGGGACCCTTTGTTCAAGGAAAACAACGGGATCTCAGTAGAAACAGCTTTGTGATAACTGCATGTGCCGTGCTCCCTTTTCCTCTTCTGAATCCCCACAGTAGCCTTGACAACTAACAGCCCTCAATCTTGGTAAGAATCAAGATGAAAATGAAGCTAACAGAGGACCATGAGGGAGAAGAAGGGGAAAAATAGTTGGGGAAAGGGAGGGAGGCAAACCATGAGAGACTCTTGAATGCTGAGAACAAACTGAGGGCTGATGGGGGTGGTGGGGAGAGGAAGGGGGGGTGATGGGCATGGGGGAGGGCACTTGTGGGGATGAGCACTGGGTGTTATATGGAAACCAACTTAACAACAAGCTATTTAAGAAAAAAGAAAAAGAAAGAAAATGAAGCATGGCAGCTCATGGAGGGGAAGCAGCACTCTGGGAATGGGCTGGAGATCCGTGCCAGCCTCCTTCCCATTCCACGGCCATTACTCGGCCTGTCTGGGAGCTACCCGGAATACCCCACTCATAAGGCTATCTTTATTTCACCTGACTCACAGCTCACCCAGTGCAAAAAGCCTTTACCCTGGGGCATTTATTAACGATTTTACATCAATAACTTTGTGGCCACGTGATGCAGAGCATAACAGTGGGGCAGATGACAGGCTAACCAAAAAGCTTCAAAGGAGAAGCTGAGGAGTGAGGTGCCCTCAGAGGCTGTGAAAAGCTCTGTCATGTTGCCAGGAAGCTGGAAGGTCATGTGCACATGTAGGGATGTGAGCCTGCCTGCGTTGTGCATGTGCCCAGGAAAGACCTACAAAGGCTGACCTTGAGGCTCTGCACAAACACAAGTGAAGTGTAAGGCAGCATTGTCAGTTGCCTGACTGGGTGTGAGAGATGCGCACGCACACACACACACACACACACACACCCCGAACCCCTTGGCAAAGACTGGGAAGTCTATAGGAAAGCTCTCCCCAGTTATTGGCTGACAACTTAGCTAACTGAGCAGAGATTTCAGAGGCCATATGTGATAGAGAAATCAGACATGACATGATTAGGCCAGAATATATACCAAACAAACAAGCAAACAAACATCAACAAAAAGCAATAACAACAAACCTGGAGAGGAAAGATAATCTGATTTTCAGAGTTGCCAAAATATTTTTTTTCAAATTACGTTATTTGAAAAGTCTTNGGCGCCCCAAGTCTAGGGTTTTTTAAAAGTCTATTTTGAGAGAGAGAGAGAGACAGAATACAGGTGCTTGTGAACAAGCATGTGAGTGAGTGGAGGAGGGGCAGAGAGACAGAGAGAATCATGAGCACGGAGTCCAACACGGGGCTCAAACTCATGAGCTGTGAGATCATGACCTGAACCAAAATCAAGACGCTTAACCAACTGAGGCACCCGGGCACCCAAAAAGTCTAGTTTTCAATACAAAGTTGTAAGACATGGCGAGAAACAAGAAATTATGGTTCACATGCAGGAAAATAAGCACACAACAGAAACTGTCCCTGAAAAGCCCACATATTGGTCTTCTAGACAGACTTTATAGTTTATTTTAAATATGTTCAAATAACTAAACAAAAGCAAGCATGTCTAAAGAACTAAGAAAAAGTATAAGATGTCTTACCTAATAAAAATATCAGTTAGAAAGAGAGAAAATACAAAAAGTAAAAATTCTGTAGTTTAAAAGTATAACTGAAATGAAAAATTTAATAGAGGCTCAATATCAGATTTAAGCATGCAGAAGAAAGACCAGCTAACTTGAAGACAGACCAATGAACCTTTATGCAGTCTGGGGAACAGAATGAAAAAAAAATCAAGAAAAATAAGCAGAACTAAAAGGGACCTATAGGACACCATCAGGTGTCAAGATACACATACTGGGAGTTGCAGTAGGAGAGAAGAAAAGGGCAAAAAAGAATATTTGAAGAAATTATGGCCAAAATTGTCCTGATTTTGATGAAAAACATTAACACATATATTCAAGAATCTTCACAATCTACAAATAGAACAAACTTATAGAGCCATCTCTAGACATATCACAGTCAAACTTCTGAAAGCCAAAGAAAAAGAGAATCTAAAAAAGTAGCCGGAGAGATGCAACTCATTACCTAACCGATCTTCAACAAGTGCTAATTATCATGGAGGCCAGAGGGTAGAGGAATGGCATATTGAAAGTGCTGAAAATAAATGGCTATCAACCCACAAGTCTACATCTAGCATAATTATTCTTCAAAGATGAAGAAGGAATTAAGACTTGCCCTGTAAGAATACTAACAGGAGTCACTTAGGGTGAAATGAAAGGACACTGGACTGTAATTCAAATCTACATAAAGAAATGAAGAGCACCAATAAGGAAAACTATATAAGTAAATGTAAAAAACAGTATAAATGTATAATTTCTTTGTAACTTTTCCCCTATCTTATTTATTTATTGTATTATTATTTTTTTAATGTTTGTTCATTTTTGAGAGACAGAGTACAAGCAGAGGTGGAACAGAGAGAGGGAGACACAGAATCGGAAACAGGCTCCAGGCTCTGAGCTGTCAGCACAGAGCCTGATGCGGGGCTCGAACTCACGAACTGTGAGATTATGACCTGAGCCACCCAGGCACCCCTCTCTATCTTATTTAAAAGACAACTGAATAAATCAATAATTATAAATCTGTGTTGATGAGCATACTCTGTATAAAGGTTAATTTGTATGGCAATAACAGCATCAAAGAGATGGAGAGGATCAGAGCTTTATAGCATAAGTTTTCTATACTAGTGAAATTAAGTTGGTCTTAATAAAAACTAGATTGTGGCAGCTCTTTCTGCCTATGGGTCCTGTCCCCATGCTTTAATAAAACTACTTTTAAGAGGCGCCTGGGTGGCTCAGTCAGTTGGATGTCCAATTTCAGCTCAGGTCATGATCTCACAGTTTGTGAGTTTCAGCCCCGCGTCAGGCTCTGTGCTGACAGCTCTGAGCCTGGAGCCTGCTTTGTATTCTGTGTCTACTTCTCTCTCTCTTCCCTCCCCTGCTCATGCTCTGTCTCTCTCTGTCTTTCAAAAACGAATAAACATTTAAAATATTTTAGGGACGTATGGGTGGCTCAGTTGGTTAAGCGTCCAAGTTTGGCTCAGGTCATGATCTCACGGTTCGTGGGTTCAAGCCCTGTGTCGGGTTCTGTGCTGGCAGCTGGCTCAGAGCCTGGAGCCTGTTTCAGATTCTGTGTGTGTCTCTCTCTGACCCTCCCCTGCTCATGCTGTCTCTTTCTCTCTCAGAAATAAATTTAAAAACACCTTTAAAAGAAATAAAAAATAAAAATAGATTGTTAAAAGATGTGAATTTTAATTCGCAAAGATGCATGAAAAAATCTAAACATATAGTAAAAGACATGGCAAGAAAATTAAAATAGAGCGCACTAGAAAACATCCATTTAACACAAAAGAGGTCAATAATGGAGGAGCAGAGAAATGAAGAGACATGGAAAAGAGTGATTGGCAGAGGTAAATCCTACTTTATAAATAATTACAACCAATGCAAATGAATTAAACACTCCAATCAAAAGGGAGTGATTGGCAGAATGGATTTTTAACAATATGATCTAACTATACACTGTTTACAAGAGGAGGCTCACTTTAGAAAGTAAACCAACAGGAAAAGCTACAGTATGCAAATAGCAGCCAAAACAGAGTCAGAGTGTTGATGCTAACATCAGCCAAAATGGACTTTTAGACAAACATTGTCATTTGAGACAAAGAACATTTATAGATGTATTTAGGGTAATAAATGGGCCAATCCAATAAGAAGAATAACAATGATATGCATATACACACCTAACAACAGAAGCCTAAAATACATGAAGCAAAAGCAGACATAATTGAACGGGGAAATATATACATTTCAACAATAAAAGTTGGTAACATCAGTGCCTCACTTTCAATAATGGATGGAACAACTAGGCAGAAGGGAAACCAGGGGATAAAAGACTAGAACAACACTAAACACAATTAGACCTAACAGCCATCCATAGAGGACTTCACCAACCAGCAGCTGAATCCACATTCTTCTCTGGTGCACAAGAACATTCTCCAGGATACACCATATGCTGGAGCATAAAATAGTCTCAGTAAATGTAAAAGGAATGAAATTACACCAAATGTGTTCTGAACTCACAATTGGATGACATTAGGAATCAACAACAGAATAAAACTTGGAAAATTTACAAATATGTGGAATCAAAACAGCACAGTACTGAATAACTGATATTTCGAGAGGAAAAACAGAAAAAAAGAAGATGCTTTGATGCTAATCAAACACAAATACCAAAACTTATGGAATGCAGCAAAAGCAGTGCTTAAAGTGAAATTTATAGTTGCAATGCCTGTATTTAAAAATAAAAAGAAAGAAACAAACATCTAAAATCAATAGCCTAAGGAGAAGGCATCACTACTGACCAGACAGATATGAAAAGAATGAAAAGTGAGTGTTGTATGCTGACAAATTACATAACCTAGATGAAGTGGATAAATTCATGGAAGATATGTACTCCTCAAACTGACTCAAGAAGAAACAGAAATTTTGAACATATGGCAAGTAATTAATTAATAATCATAAAGCTTCCCACAAAGAAAACCCAGGAACAGATAATTTCACTGGTTGATTCTACCAAATGTTTAAAGAAGTAATAGATCTTTCACAAACTCTTGGGAAACATAGAAGAGGGGGGAACAATTTCTAATACATTCTATGAGGCCTGTATTACCCCGATACCAAAACTAAATAAAGATATCACAAGAAAATTACAAACCAATATCCTTTATATGGATTTTTTAAACTCTCAAAAAAAAAAAAATACTAGCATGATGAAGCTAGTACCAAATAATGAGAGGACAAGCCGCAGACTAGGAGAAAATATTTGCAAAAGGCATTCTTAATAAAGGACTGTTATCAAACTGGGCAAAGGACCTGAACAGACAATTCAACAAATAAGATATACAAATGGTAAATAAACATATGAAAAAATGTTCCACAACATATTTCATTAGGAGGTGCAAATTAAAGCAACAATGAGATACCACTACACGGCTACTAGAATGTGAAAATCTGAAACACTGACACCACCAAATGTTGGTGGGGATGTAGAGCAAGAAAACAACTCATTTATTGTTTATGAGAAGGCAAAGTGATGCAGTCATTTTGGAAGAAAGTTTGGAATTTTCTTACAAAACAAAATATACTCCTACCATTCAATTCAGCAACTGTGCTCCTGTTTTGGTATCAACCCAAAGGAGTGGAAAACTTACGCCTATACAAGATCTGTAGATGGATGTTTATAGCAGTTTTATTCCATAACTGCCAGAACTTGAAAGCAACCAAGGTGTCCCTCAGTAGGTGACTGGCTAAATCAACCTGACTATATCCAGACGACGGGGTATTACTAACGTGCTAAAAACAGATGAGCTAGTCTGCTTCGTCCACTTTTGTGCTGCACGTCTCTGGTGTCTGAGGTGCTGGCAGGCAGGCATCATGGATCAGGTAATGTAGTGCATAAAGCCAAGTCAGCAGTTTGTGAAGGACTCAGTTTGGCTGGTTAAAAGATGTACTAAACCTGATAGAAAAGAATTCCAGAATATTGCCATGGCAACAGCAATAGGATTCATTGGGTTTTTTTGTGTGTGTGAAACTGATCCATATTCCGATTAATAGCATCATTGTTGGTGGCTGAATATCTTTTTAGAAGAGTTTTCATCTTGGGGATTGGTAAACAAGTGAGCATTTAGGAAGCTCACGGAGTAAAAATTTGCCTGTGTGTTTTGTGCTTTTCTTTCATATTTTTCCTCCAGATGTTTTGTATTTCTAAAAGAAAACAATTTTGAAATAAAAAATAAAAATTAATGAGCTATCAAACCATGAAAAGATATAAAGGAAACTTAAATGGATATTACTAAGTGAAAGAAGCCAATCTGAAAAGGCTACATACTGTGTGATTCCAACTCCATGACATTCTGGAAAAGCCTAAACTATGGAGACAGTAAGAAGTTTGGTGCTTGCCTGGGGTGAGGGGAAGGGGTATGACTAGGATGAACGCAGGGCATTTCCAGGGCAGTGAAACTATTCCATATATTACCATAATGGTGGGTACATGCTATTATGCATTTGTCAAAATCTGTAGAATATACAACACCAAGGGCAATGTAGAGCATGGACTTTGAGTAGCAATGAAGTAAAAAACTGCTAATAAGTAAATAAATATATAAATAAAAATTTTACCTAACCCAAAATCATTAAGATATTCTGTTTTCTTCCAAAAGCTTCATTGTTTACATTTCATATTTAGGGTTGTAGTCCACCTGGAATCAATTTTTGTGTATGGTGTGAGGTTTGAGTTAATATATATTTTTTTCTTATAAGACTTTTCAAATAACCCAGCACTACTTTTTTAAAATTTTAATGTTTATTTATTTTTGTGAGGGGGGAGGGGCAGAGAGAGTGGGAGACACAGAATCTGAAGCCGGCTCCAGGCTCTGAGCCATCAGCACAGAGCCCCCTGGGGAGCTCGAACCCACAAACTGTGAGATCATGACCTGAGCCAAAGTCTGATGCTTAACCGACTGAGCCAGCCAGGGCCCCAACCCAGTACTATTTTTTTTTTTTAATGTTTTATTTATTTCTAAGAGAGAGAGAGAGACAGCGTGAGCAGGGGAGGGTCGGAGAGAGAGGGAGTCACAGACTGAAACAGGCTCCAGGCTCTGAGCTGGCAGTCAGCACAGAGCCCGACGCGGGGCCCGAACCCACGAACCGCGAGATCATGACCCAAGCGAAAGTCGGACGCTTAACCGACTAAGCCACCCAGGCGCCCCTAGTACTATTTTTTGAAGACCATCCTTTTCCCATGCCACACTTTATTTATCCTCATGCTTTGTAACAGCTATAAGGTATTCCATTCTCAGTCACTCCCATTACTTTTTTACCCATCCTTCCATGGGATGTTCAGGGTTGTTTTTTTTTCTGGCCTCTGCTACCATCAAACAGGATGAACATCTTTGTATGGATATCAAGGCATTCTTCTGCAACTGTTAAAAAAAAAAAAGTGGAACTGAACTTTTGAGCCAGAAAACATTTTTTGAAAAATTAATAAGTGATATGGTTCAAAACGGAAAGAATACAAACAGCTCCAGTAAAAAGTTCACCTCCTACCAATCCTTCCAGTTCCTCCACCAGGTAACTGCAATCATGAAATCTTGAGTATCTGCAGAAATCTTGTAAGGGATGAACAAGCGTTAGTTACAATTTTTCTCCTCGTCTTTACATAGCCAGTGGCACACTGTATGCTCTGTCCTGCCTCTTGCCGTTTTAACTGAATAACGTATGTTACAAGTGTTCCTACTACTGCACATAAACAAGCATTCATTTTTGAGGCCACGTATTCCACTGGATGAGTGTACCACCACTTAGTCTCCAATTTTTGCTGTTGCAGTAATGGCGCAGTGGGTAACTAACTTTGCACATGCCATTTTACATGTGTGCAGCATATCTGTTGGGGTAATTTCTACAAGTGGACTTGCCGGGTCCCAGGGGATGGGAGTCATTTGACCAGCATTGCCAAATCACACTCCCACAAGCAAAGGGTACGCGCTCCTGTTTTCCTGTAGCCTGGCTTATGGCCTTTTAGATCTGGGATCTTTAGCCATTTGATGGGTGGAAAACTGTTGATTGTTTCGCATTTATTTTATCGTGGTGAGATTGAGCATCTTTGCAGGAGTTTAAGAGCAACTTGTGTTTTTTGCCAAAATCCTTTGATTGAATGCACTTCTTTAAAATCGCTCACTGCAAATTCCTCCTAATGTGTCGTCATGAGAAGCCTTAGACTTGGGCTTCCTGGTCACAGTTCGAACTTTTTGAAAGGTGTCTCTACGTGTTTCCAGCTGACCGCCCGGAAGGGAGGCCCCATTGACGCTCCTTCCACAACTTGGTCCTGAACCGGGGTCCCTTCATCAGTGACTCCTGAGCAAGCTTGAAGTCTCCAGCTGCAGGTGGGGACCCTGGCCGGCGGGGGAGGAGCTGGCCCCGCCCAGTCGCCCGGAGTCCCCGCCCCAAACCCGCGGCCCCGCCCGCCCACCTGGCTGCGACGCCCCGCCCACCTGCGGCGCGGCCCTGCCCCCGCTGCGTGCCCTGGCGTCCCTCGTCACGTGACGTCTGGA
>NW_027528462.1:302097-325970 GCF_008692635.1 Crocuta crocuta
CTGGAAGGTGCGGGCAGGGAAGCCGGCCGCCATTATTTCCCCGCCGCGGCGCTGGCGTCCTCCGCGCACGACGGCTTCCCCCGAATGGAGCGCACTGCGGCCGGAGCGCGGGGGCTCGGCGGGATCCGCGAAGGCGCAGACGACGCCCGGACGCGGTCTCCAGCTGCGGTCGGCCGCGGGGTCCGGCGCCCGGAAGCAGCCCGTTGCTAGGCAACCGCGTCGCGCCAGCGAGGAGGGCGGGGCGTGCGGAGGATCCGCATGGACCAGTACTGCATCCTGGGCCGCATCGGGGAGGGCGCGCACGGCATCGTCTTCAAGGCCAAGCACGTGGAGGTGAGCGGGGCCTCGGGGTCTCCGCCTGCAGCCGTTTCCGGCCCCGGGACGCCCCCTCCCCGGTTTTCCCGGCCTACGTCTGCACTACTGCGCCTGCCTCCCCGCCCCGTTTGGTGGGGGTGCGCCCACCGCTTTGTCCCCCTTCAGTGGGGGCCGTCTGGGTTGCGCCCACCCACCCGCGAGGCCACAGCAGTCATCGCGCGAGCGCCCCGAGGAGCCTGGCGTGAGAGCCTCCTAGCTGTTTCCGCAGCGCTGGGGCGCTGGTCCCGGGCAGGACCCGATCCCCCTTCCTTCCCACCCCACGGGGCCCGCGGACCTCTGCGTCCCGCCCCGATGGCGCCTTTCCCGTCCTCGCGGACCCTTTCCCAGCCTGGGATGGGTGGCAGTGTCTGCGTTCTGTCCTGCACAGACTGGGGAGATCGTGGCCCTCAAGAAAGTGGCCCTGCGGCGGCTGGAGGACGGCATCCCCAACCAGGCCCTGCGGGAGATCAAGGCCCTGCAGGAGATCGAGGACCATCAGCACGTGAGTGGGCTGGGGGGGGCCTCCCTCTCGTCCCCATCGCCCCCCACGACTTCACTCAGCACTCATCCCTCTTACCCACTCATTTTTTCCCTTACTCATTCACTTCTTCACTGACTTCTTTCCATAAAGCATTTAGTGATTTTTAATGGTAATAATTACTGCCACCCACTGAGCCTCTGTTCTGGTCACAGGCCGGGTAACGGGTTCAGGTACGTTGTCATTGTGAGTTCTCTGCTGCTCTGCCAGGCCCGTTTCAGGATCTCACCTCCACCAGCTTGTGGGCGCTCAGCTGGTCCCGGGAGGCTTTGGCTGGGGTCTGATGAGGATGTTCTAACCTTGGGTTCTCCCACGGGCCCTACCCTGTGCTGGGTGTCAGAAGCCCAAGCTTCTGATGATGTAAGTGCTGCAGGGAAGATGGACCATGTGGCCTGGTCCATGGGGCTGGGAGGTGCTGTGGGCACATGAGAAGGGGCACTCACCCCCAGCCCCATAGCTCTTCACAGTGCTCTCTCTCATCTCTGGGGGATGACAGGCATGTGTCCTGTCACCTGATTTGCTTGTTAGCCTCTGGAGGTGTCCGTGACATGTTGGCTCTGTAACAGAAGCATGTTATAAAGCTGCTTATAAAACACGTAAAACCATGCGCCCTAGTTTTGTATGAACACGTGTACTTGTAAACGAGTAGGGGACTGTATGGGCCCTATCCGTTGTCAAGTCGCTGGAATGTGCTCTAAGGTTGATTGTGGGTGATAGGGTTTTTCTTCTGTTGTTTTTTCTTTTCTTTTCTTTTTTTTTTTTTTTTAATTTTTAATGTTTATTATTGAGAGGGAGGGAGAGACAGAGCTCAAGCAGGGGAGGGTTAGAGAGAGAAGGAGACACAGAATCAGAAGCAGGCTCCAGCCTCCAAGCTGTCAGCACAGAGCCCTACGCAGGGCTCAAACTCATGAACTGTGAGATCATGATCTGAGCCGAAGTCGGATACTTAAATGACTGAGCCACCCAGGCGCCCCCTTCTGTTGTTTTTCTCTATAATTCGGTGTATTATATGAGTGTGTGTGTGTGATCTGGGGAATGATTGGGTGCTATCTTCGAAGTCTGAAAACCAGCAATAAAAGTCTATAGGCTCAGGGCACCTGGGTGGCTCAGTCAGTTGAGTGTCCAGCTTTGGCTCAGGTCATGATCTCACGGTTTGTGAGTTCAAGCCCCACATACTGGCTTGCTGCTGTCAGCTTAGAGCCTACTTCAGATCCTCTGTCCCCATCTCTCTGCCCCCCCCCAATAAATAAACATTAAAAAAATATGAAATTTTAAAAAGGTCCATGGCCTTGCACACACAGCCGTGTGTGGGGGGTGACATGGGCCCTCTGCCTGTGAGTCAGCAGCCCTGAGGTTCCACCTTCAAATGCCCCAGCGTGGAGCCCAGGCTGCCCTCACCTCTGACCCGAATGACCGTGGCTGTTTCCTTGCTGGTGCTCCCCTCTCCGCTGTCCCAAAGTGTGGATGAAATGCTCCACTTCTCTGCATGAAAGCCCACTGGCTTTTCTCCATGTGCAGAGATGCAGCCCTTCTTCATCCTACACGACCTCTGAAGTGTCCCCTGTGACAGGCACCGTCCAGGCCTCCGCACAGGGCAGATGTCCTTCCCGGGAAGGACCCTACATGCCCTTGTCCCTCCCGCCGCCTCGCTGCTCCCTCCTCAGGGCTTTGTGCTTGCTGCTCCTCTGCCTGTGCTCCTTCCTGCCTCCCTGCCTTGCCGACCTCACCCTGTCCTGCCTGTCCTCGTCAGAGCCGCGGCACCCTGGAGTCTGCTCGCTCAGTTCTCTGTCTCCCTGTGCTGTGACCTCCCAGAGGGCCTCGGGCCCCGCCAGGCCTTGCTCCTGCTCCGCGCTGCGCAGCCTGGCCCCTCTGACCCGTGGGCCCTTGGCAAGTGTATGTGATGTGTGTCCAGCTGTCCTGGTGCTGGGGTTTCATGGCCCTAGAGGAGACCAGAGGAGACCTGTGCTGTGTGTGTGTGTGTGTGTGTGTGCGCGCTCATGCGTGCGTGCAGGCACACGGGGAGAAGGGGCAGCAGGCGGGGGTGGGGGACAGCACAGGTGATTTCCCAGTTCCCTGGCTGGGTGGCTGCCCAGCCAATGCCCTAGGTGGCCTTCCTCCCCGCTCCTCTTCCCTGAGAAAGTGGAGTATGAGATGGGGACCCACCTTCTTGGGAGAGGGGAACGTTTAGGGGCTCCGCATCTCTGGTTCTGAGCTCAGGTCTCACATCACCTGCCTGCCTGGTCCTCTGTCCGGGACAGGGCTGGGAGTCCCCCAGGGGGTCTGAGTGATGTGGGCCCTGGGGCTGACGCGATGCCCGCCCGCAGGTGGTGCAGCTGAAGGCCGTGTTCCCGCATGGCGCAGGCTTCGTGCTGGCCTTCGAGTTCATGCTGTCGGACCTGGCTGAGGTGGTGCGCCACGCCCAGCGGCCCCTGGGCCAGGCGCAGGTCAAGAGCTACCTGCAGATGCTGCTCAAGGGTGTGGCGTTTTGCCACGCCAACAACATTGTGCATCGGGTTAGTGTTAGCGCGGGCTGCGGCGGGGCCTGGAGGGCCAGCCCTTGAAGAGGGGGTCAGAGGGGCAGGACCTGTGGTGTGGCCACACCGCAGAGTAAGTGGCCCTGGAGAGGGTGGGGCCTGGGCCTCCCGTGTGCTTAGCCTGCCAAGCCCTCCTGCCCCCAGGTCCTCTGGGGGGTGTGGAGGAACTGATTCCTCTTTTGTGCCTTCAGGACCTGAAACCAGCCAACCTGCTCATCAGTGCCTCAGGCCAGCTCAAGATAGCGGACTTCGGCCTGGCCCGGGTCTTTTCCCCAGATGGCGGCCGCCTCTACACACACCAGGTGGCCACCAGGTAGGGAGGGCCGGTTCCCAGGCAGGACTTGGCAGTGGACAGGCCCCAGCTTTCTCACCGGGATGAGATGCTTCTGGACCTTCTGTTCAGACATTGCTTCTGGGGCTGATGTGGGACTGGGGTGACCTTCTGGGCAGCCTCCATCAGACTAGTGAGCTGGCTGTGCCCGCCTCCTCCTTCCAGGTGGTATCGAGCCCCGGAGCTTCTGTATGGTGCCCGCCAGTATGACCAGGGCGTCGACCTGTGGTGAGACCTCCGTGGGCTGGGCACGGGGGAATGTGGGTTGTGGGGTCACCTTTTTCTCTGGGCTTTGGGGTTGCTAAGCCCTTTGGCGGTGTCTTCGTGCTGTGAGCCATGGGTTGCCTTGGTGATGTTTTCCCTGGTTGGGGTGTCTCTGAGGAGTTTGGGGTCAGTTTCCACTTGGGTGGGGTAAGTTGTGATGGGAGTGGAAAGCATCTGGGCTGGAGTGGGAGAGGCAGTCAAGGCTTAAGGCATGGTCCTCTGAGCTGGTAGGCAGGGGTGGGTCATAGGTGTGAAAGCTCTGAGCCTTTATTTGGGCAGGATGGTTTGTCCGTGCCTAGGCGCTTGAGGGTTAGGGGCTGTTTTGGAGGTCTGTCCCAGAAGGTGAGGACTGAGAGATGGTGGCTATGTGTCCCAGAAATTGAGACTCTAAGAACTGTCAGGACCATTGAGGGAGTTGCTGTGTTTTCTAGGGTTGAGGTCAGTGGGCTACTGGAGAGGGGGTGTGCTCTGTGTTTTAGGCTCGCGGTTTTCCTTTAGGAGTCTGTAGCCCCGCGTACGAAGCCTCCATGCTGTTCTGCAGTTCCTTGGCCCGAGTATGGGGTGTGTGTCCGACATGGGGAAATCTGTGTCGTAGTGTGAGGCGACGGAGCTGGTGTGGGGAGATCTCTGTTCTGGTGCGCGATCTCTGAGCTCTGGTCTGTGTCTGCAGGGCTGTGGGCTGCATCCTGGGGGAGTTGCTGAATGGATCCCCTCTCTTCCCTGGGGAGAACGACATCGAACAGCTCTGCTGTGTGCTTCGAATCCTAGGCACCCCCAGTCCTCAAGTCTGGCCGGTTTGCAGGGGTTCCCAGCAGGGAGCGGGTGGGGGCAGGTGTCTTCCCTTCTCCCCAACGGCTAGGACTGCCCTCTCCGCCTTTTCTCCCGTGGTCCCATGCCTCCCTGACCCCTCGGACCACTGTCCCAGCCCCGCTGGATGTAGGGGGCGGGGTCCCTCCTGCCAGCACACTGGCACTTTGCACACGTGCCTGAGACGGGTCGAGGGTGTGGGCTGACGGCTGAGGGCGAGCAGGCCGGGGGCCACAGGGACTGATGACCATGGTCCTAGGAGATCACGGAGCTGCCCGACTACAACAAGATCTCCTTCAAGGAGCAGGCGCCGGTGCCGCTGGAGGAGGTGCTGCCCGACGCGTCTCGCCAAGCCCTGGACCTGCTGGGGCTGTTCCTCCTCTACCCTCCGCGCCGACGCATCTCAGCCTCCCAGGTAGGGTGACCCTGTTTCCTTGGCCCTCCTCACTCAGGGCCCCGTGATAGGCTGGCACCACAACCTGGGGGCCACGGCAGGCGGGGGCCCCCCAAGAAGGCCACCTTGCCGGAGCACCTGGGTTGTGGGCGACGAGCTGGCTCCTCACTCCAGTGGATATTTACTCTGCATCTGCACACGCCTGGCATCTTCCTGGGCCCTGGGGGTGGGCAGGTGTAAGCACGGGAGGTGCTTTTCAGAGAGAAATGATGAGCAGAGGTCTGGCGAGGGGGACCCTGTAAGGGGTTTGTGGCCCGGAAGGAGAGGCAGGACCACGGGCTGGTGTGGGGGCCTCTCTCGGCTGTACCCGTGCCCGCAGCCTCACCGCCCGGTCCCCTGCCCACCCCAGTACTGGCAGGCCCCTGGTGAGCTCTGTCATCAGTGGACCAAGGCTGCTAGATCAAGGCCACCTGCCCACCTCCCCGTCTACACCACTGCCTCTCAGATCCTGCTTGTGCCTCTTCGGGGCACCCTCCCCTGGCAGCCCAGCTCAGACCCCAGCAGGGCTCTCCTGAGGCTCCCTCTCCGAGAAATCACACACCGGGACTCTCACCTCTGTGACCCCACCGCTTCTTCCCCCCTGGGCCCCAGGTCCACTGTGTGTCCGGGGCCTTACCTGTGCGCCTCTGGGGTCTCTGCTCCAGCACCCCCCACCCCCCGGGGCTCACCCACACTGCTCTGCAGGCCCGCGGCCTCTCTGGGCCCCTCACCCCTCAGCTCTCACTCTGACACAGCGCTAGTCATCTGACACCCCCTGTCCCTTCTTCTTTTGTCTGTCACCCACACCCCTGACTTGGGGAGGACCTCACGGGAAGCTCTGTGTTGTGCCCCCTGCTGCCTCCCCAGCCTCTGAAACGGTGCTTCGGCGGCGGGCACGCGGGGAGGCTGTCGAGCAGGCATGGGGACGCGCCTTGGCAGGGCAGCGCTCAGCCCCCCTGGGAGGGAGGTGAGCCAAGGCTGGGACGGGGGTGACTCGTTGCCCTCGCCTGCAGGCCCTGCTGCATCAGTACTTCTTCACGGCTCCCCTGCCTGCCCACCCCTCGGAGCTGCCGATTCCCCAGCGCCCAGGGGGACCCACCCCCAAGGCCCATCCAGGCCCCTCCCACGTCCATGACTTCCACGTGGACCGGCCTCTTGAAGAGTCACTGCTGAACCCGGAGCTGATTCGGCCCTTCATACCGGAGGGCTGACGCTGGGCCTGCCCTGCCGTCCTGTCCCCCAGAACCTCCTGGGCTTCTTGATTCTCTGCTGAGCCTGAGCCGACCTCCTGTGGCCTCCACACAGCCGCACCAGGTCCACCCTCACCGGGTCTGTTCCCAGTCCAGGGCTGAGGACGTCCGGCGCCAGCAGAGGGCCCTGCAGCCTGTGCTGTTGGCCTCCCGTGTGTGTGCTGCCGACCGACCCATCAGAGGGGGACTGTGAGCTCTGTAACTGTGGCTGCTTTGGTACTGGCTGTCCAGGCCTGCCCTCCAGGTCAGGGACGGCCATGGTAGAGCCGCCTAGGGAAGCGGAGAATGTAAGATGTCCTCACGTGGGAACACGAGTGGAGGGGCAGCTTTGATTGGTTTTGTTTTCAGAGGCATTAGTTCACTTTGGGGATTTACTGTAAAAGCCCAGGTAGTTCTGCCTGGTGTCAGGTCCTTTTCCATTCCTACTGAGGGATGTGGCCAAGGTGGCATCGTTTCCTGGCCTTGTTTCTCTGTGGTCACCAGAAATGTGGCCCCATTCACGGCTCCTCCAGTCCTGGGGGCTTCATGCAGTGGGGCTCCCATTTGGAGGTACAGTGGCAAAATTCAAGGCCTGGGATGGCTCAGGTTGGGGACAGATCAGGGTCAGTCTGGCTTGCCAGCATCTCTACCCTGAGGACAGGGGTGAGGAGGCCAGGACCAGACGTGCCCCCTCCTTACTCAGGTACAGAGCAAGTGAGGAGACGGGCATTCCTAGAACTCATTTGTTAACTCAGTAAATCCAAATACAAACCCAGTCGGCTGGTTTGCTTGCTTAATACATTTTGTTCAACCATTCTACAATCTACGCAGAAATCAAGGGTTAAAAGAAGGCGGAAGAGAAAAACCAGGGAAGACTCACTGTTAGACCTAAGACTTTTCATAGCGCCTGTTGAGACAGCGCAGTCCTGGTTCTGGAAGAGTTAAAAACGGACCGGAGAAACAAATGTATCCTTAGCAATCTCTTATTCTTAAAATGTGCATTTTGACTTTATGTGGAGAAACTCGTGTCCGCCCTGAGCATGGTGACACTGCCAGGCATTGCCTCCAAGCTCCTGGGGAAACACAAAACAACAGACACCGTGCTGCTTTCAGAGGCGTCAGATGTTATAGGGATCCGTCCTCTGCCTGTTTGTGCAGCCACATCTTCTGTCGGCGCAGGCTCCAGTCTAGCTAATTTCTGAGAGCTCTCAGCTCCATATAAATTTGAGCCTGTACTCACATCTGGACCACTGACCCTCCACCAACTCCATCCACAGGATACTCTAAATTTGTCCTTGAACCTGACCTCACTTTGAATGTCAAGGTCAGAGTGAGGCTGAGGGTCACTGTGAAGGCAAAGGTGAGGCCAGAGCAAAGATCCCAGTGAGGGTCACTGTGAGGGTAGGGGTTTAGGATAGGGTGGGTGGCAGGTGATAGCAAGGTTGAGGGTTGTGAGCAGGGTGGGGTTGGAAGAGAGTCACGGTCAAGGGTGAGTGTCAGGACGAACCTGGTAAAGGAGAGGCCCATGTCAAAGGCCAGGTTGAGAGGGGCAGGGGTCTGAAATAGAGGATAGGGCAAGGGTGAAGTCAAAGGCCAGAGCAAGGGCTTGGGAGGTGCTGGGTTCCCGGCCACCGCAAGGTCCACCGTGAGGGTCAGTGCAGGGTGAAGGTCAGAAGCAAGTGGAAGGTCAGGGAGGTGCCGGGCTGACTGGCTCCTGCATCAGGTGGAGGGCCGGCGGGCCGCAGAGGATTGACCCAGAAGCATTGAGGGCTGGCTTGGTGTAGTCTGCGGGGCGGAAGTGTGGTTACCATGGCAGGGTTTGGCTCAAGGGGCGGAAGCGCGGTGGGATGGGCGGGGTTTGGTCGAGTGGCGCTGAAGTGCAGTGGGGTGGGCGGGGCTTGGCCTGCGGGCGGAAGCGCGGCGNNGAGGGAGCCGCAGCTTGGGTTCCACGAGCTCCTGCACGTTTTCTCCTTCCTGGAGGCCCGAGACCTGCTCTGCGCCGCCCAGGTGGACAAGGTAGCGCGCCCCGTCCGCGAGGCAGGGCCGGCTTTATGGTTTCTGCGTGTCCAAGGCTGGCCCTTTCCTGAGCCTCAGTTTCCCCGTGTGGGAGGCGGCGTCCGGCGGCCGCGTCCGTGGTCGCCTGAGCGCGCTCGGGCAGGGGCGGGGGCTTGGAGGCTAGTGTGGGCGNGCTGGCCTGCTGCGGCCGCCGCGCCATCAGCCTTCATTGCCGGCAAGGGCTTGGGGGCCGGTTTCCTAGCTCCTCCCACCTCTTCTGGAATATTCCGTAATTTCCCTCAGGGCCCTGTCAGGGAAGCCAAGAGTTTCCCGTGAGGGGCAAGTCCCCTGGGGTCAGGGCGTTTGCCCGCCTGGGTCCTGGCTGCCCTCCGCCCCGTGTGCACCTGCGCCAGCTCCTCCCAGGGCTCCGCGCACTTAACTGCGTGTGTAGCGTGTGTAGTTCATGTCCGACAGCCAGCATCCTGTCTGCAGCACCCAGCTGCAAATACTTGTCGAGTCAGGGAATTTCATAAAGGAACCTAAAATACATTTGTTAGCCTTAGAAATAAAACTGCCAGTTGTCTTACCAGCAAAAATGGGTTTATTTGGGAATAACAGAAAATTGCAACTCAAGACAACCTGGGCCTGGCAAAAACGGTAGATAAGTCCAGAAAAGAAAGCAGAAGAGGCTCTTTTACAGAGGAAGGCGGGGCTGGAAGGGCTGTTGTGAACTGAACGTCCCTTGCAGTATGGGGGCTGGAAGTGTGGTGGCGTCTCACTGACTTGGCGGTGACAGTCTCGTTTGCTGGGCTGTTGCGGGCGGGGTGGGAATCTTACTTCCTCTGAGCCAGTGAAGTAGTAGCTAAACTAGTACCGGTTTGCAAGGTGCATCTCTTCCTGCTGGATCTGCAACTGACCAGGGCTGTGGCCTGGGAGCCCCCTTGCTGGTCTCCTGAGGATTTTCTTGTTGTTTTTAGGTTTATTTATTTTTTGAGAGAGAACATGAGTGGGGAAGAGGTACACAGAGAAGAAGAGGAAGGATTTGAAGTGGACTCTGTGCTGACAGCAGAGAGCCCGATGTGGGGCTTGGCCTCCCAAACCATGAGATCATGACCTGAGCCCAAGGCAGACACTTAACTGCCTGAGCCACCGAGGTACCCCTCCTGAGGATTTTCCTTATTAATTTTCCCACATTATCATACTATTTTACGGAAGAATCAGTAAGCAGATTCGTATTTAAATTCTGTAACTATATTTAAAATGCGTCAAGTAAAATAGTGGGTTTTCATCTCCTTTTTTACCCATAAAGAGACAGTCCCAGCCAGGTAGTCCCATACAGGGCTGGGATTGGATCCCTGAGCAGGCTAGGGATGGCGCGGGGGCAGAGTTAGGAAGGAGGGTGACTTGTACCCTTGGGCAGCACCAGCTTCTCTGGGACATGGTTTCCCCTCTGGGTAAGATGAAGTCAGTAATCTTTGCCTCCCTGTGTCATCATGAAGGCTTGGCTCTAACAGGGGTCCTCAGAGATGTGTAGTATTTATTTTTCAGATTATATTAACATTATGCTTCTGTGTTTGGGAAGTAAGGTCTCAGTTAGGTTTTGAACTGGTTGCTCCATAACAGGAAAATGCGTAAATCTTCTTGACTGGCTTGGCTTGATTTTTGCAAATTGGAAACTTGACATTCCTGCCAAAAAGACAGAGGAACTTTTATCTAGCAGATGAGCAAGGGCTGTGTGAGCGGGACCCAGGCTCCGAGGATGGTGGCTGCTTCTGCCAGGGATCAGAGGGCCAGGTTCTGGGATGGGGCCTTCAGTGTGTCTGGACCACAGACCACTCCGGCGTGGCTCCCACGGAAGCTGTGTGGCCACCAGAACCCAGGCTGGCCTAGCTGGAGAGGCCAGAGTGTCCCAGGATGCAGCGTGGGTCTGGGCGAGGGCAGGCATGGTGCTCTGGTTCCCTCCCGGGACTGACCGAGCCTTTCTGAGGCCTTCTGCAGAGGGCGGATTCTGGAAGCCGGGCCGACCATCCCCTAAGGCGGTGGTTCCACCATCTTTTTTTTTTAATTTTTACTTAATGTTTTTTATTTATTTCTGATAGAGAGAGACAGTGACAGTGTGAGCAGAGGAGGGTCAGAGAGAGAGGGAGACACAGAATATGAAACAGGCTCCAGGCTCTGAGCTGTCAGCACAGAGCCTGATGTGGAGCTTGAACCCACGAACCATGAGACCATGACCTGAGCCGAAGTCGGACACTTAACCGACTGAGCCACCCAGGCATCCCAGCGGTTCCACCATCTTGGCATCTCTGGGACACCCTCCAGGCGAGTGTCTTTTCTCACTCTGCGGCGGCAGCCTTTCTGGAGCCTGCTGCCCTGCCCTCCTTTCCAGTTCTTCCTTCTCACAGGAGCCAGCGATCTACCTAAAGCAGGCCAACCCTGCCGCTCCTCCGCTCACAGCTGCTGGGAGCCTTCTCACCGCTTTTGCCATTATGCCTTTGGGAGTCGGGCCTAAGATTCCCAGCTCCTTTCCCCGGAACCCTATACTCCAGTTAAGGCAGAATGCTCACTAGTTTTTTTCACACTTCAGTCTTTGCTCTGGTAGTTTTCTCTCTCCCCAGGATGCTTCAGCCGTTGGGGACGTGGTCAGTAATCACTTTGGAGCCCCTTGGCCCCCCTGACTTGGTCATGCTCTCCTTTCCCACTCTTGATTGTTTTTATTGGACCATCCACATATGTCTGATTCCCCAGGGTGAGTTTTCTCGCCTGCAGGCACTGAGTCTGATCTAGCTCTCTGTCCTCTACCGTGCCTGACGGGCTAGGCACCGACTGCATACAAACTGACCAGACATTCTCTTCTCTGTCCTCTTGTTCTAGGTCTGGAATGAGGTTTCAGGGACCAAGGAGCTGTGGAGGTAAGTAAGGAAGAGCCAGACGTGGGCAGCAGCAGAAGTGTTCTGAGCACTGGTGTGTCTGCCTCTTGAGTACACAAGAAAGGATGATCCACAGCACCTACCAGTGGGGAGCTACCCCGTCAGGCATGTAGTAAACGCTTTCTTTTATAGTATATTGAAATAGAACAGATTTTATTAATTGAATGGGAGATTGACATATGTCAGGAGTACAAACTTGGCAGATATATGCAGCAGATGCATATGGCCAGCTGGTAGAAGACAAATCAACAAACCACTTTTATTTTTTTATTTTGCTTTTATTCTTTAATCTTAAACATAGTAATTTTATTCTTTTATTTTTTAATTAAAAAATTTTTTATTTTTAAATTTTTTAAATGTTTATTTTTGAGAGAGAGACAGAGTGCGAGCAGGGGAGGGGCAGAGAGAGAGGGCGACGTAGAATCGGAAGCAGGCTCCAGGCTCTGAGCTGTCACCACAGAGCCCAGTGCGGGGCTCAAATCAGGAACCATGAGATCATGACCTGAGCCGAAGTCAGATGCTTAACCGACTGAGCCTCCCAGGCACCCCCAAACCACTTTTATTTTAACTCATCTTTGGCGTAACAGTATAGCTGTATATGAACGCATGTGGTATTAGAATTTAAAAAAATTAAAGTTGAAAATAAAAAGTATCTTAATCATTAATTTATTAAGTTTTTCTTTCTTATTCTTTTTTCCTTTGGGACCTGACTCCTTTTGTCCAAGATTGGAGTGTCAGATCTTCAGTCTCTTGCTGAGTGTAAGACAATGGCCTTGGCTGTCAACTGGGAGCTATATTTAGTTTTAGCCTCTTATGATGGAAAACAGCTGTTCACACACCAAGACTCTTCCAAACGCGAGGGGTCTCTGCCTGGTGGGTTTTGCTTTGAGGGAATGCTGTGTTGAGGTACTTGAGGATTCTGGACGCCAGGCCTGCTGTTGCCATGTTCAGTGTTCTAGAGCATCTGGTGGTGCTCATTCACTTTTTATTGCTAATAATACTCGTTAGAAAAATGATGCTAATCTCTTCGGTTAGTTTTGAAGAGAGCTTATATCGGATTCCAGTCTTTTCTCTGCGGTTTGGGGAAGGTATTCTAGAGAGAACATTCAGTTCTGGAAATTGATTTCTCTGTAGGGTGTGGACATGATTTTGTCTTCCCAAATGTGATTCTCAGTGACGCTGGGGCCTGGGAAGTCCGTGGACTGGCTCCTGGGCTGGTGTATTTGTGGAAGTGAGCAGGGCGGTGCTCTGCGGTGTCAGAACAGGTAGGAAGCCACCCTAACCCGCTCTTTGTCACCTCTGCTGAGAAGCCAGGAAAGAGTTTGAGTGACAGGAGTGAGTTCCTTCCGCGGCTTGTCACCTAACCTCGGCTCGCACATCCCCTCTTGTGGCCTCCAGGCGCCTCAGGTAGATGGTTTGGCTTCTGCAAACTGAGTCACAAACTGGTTTCAGTTCATCACTATTTCGTATTGTTTGGTGCTAAACTTTTTTTTTAGCATAAAATCATTCCTCAAGATTGTATCCTTGAACAGTGTGTTTAGGGGCGCCTGGGTGGCTCAATTAAGCATCTAACTCTTGGTTTTGGCTCAGGTCATGATCTCACGGTTTGTGAGTGCAAGCCCCACATGAGGCTCTGCACTGACAGCATGGCGTCTGCTCCGGATTCTCTCTCTCCCTCCCCTGCTCATGTGCATGCTCGTTCTCTCCCTCTCTCTCAAATAAACTTTAAAAAAAAAAACCCACAAAACAAAAAACACTGACGTTATGTTTCTGAGCTGAGACAGCAGCATTTCAGGAGCATTGTCATCGTGGTCACATGCATGTTTCTGATGCTGTGTCTCCTCATGAGTGCCAGGCCCCAAAGTTCTCCAGGCCCATTAGAATTCTCATGGACACAGTAAATGAATGTAGTTAACTGGTCATCTACTTTTAATATGTATTATATAAATTTGTTTTGTTTTTTTATTTAAAAAAGTTTTTTAAGTTTATTTTGAGAGTGAGAGAGAGACAACAAGACTGGGAGCCAGGGTGCGGCAGAGAGAGGGAGGGAGAGAATCCCAAGCAGGCTCTGTGCTGTCAGCGCAGAGTCCAAGTGGGGCTCCATCTCATGAACCATGAGAGCATGACCTGAGCTGAAATCAGGGTTGGCCCCTTAACCTACTGAGCCACTCAGAAGCCTCTGTATTATGCAATTTTAATTGGAAATGCTGCAGGTTCCTTTTTTTAATGCCTTTTAAATTCTGTTTCTTCAACACAGTTAAGCATTAAATGTTAGTTAGAAATAAAATCTCATGTCATGCTGTCTCTCTCAGAAATAAATAAAACGTAAAAAAAAGGGGGGAGGGGTGCCTGGGTGGCTCAGTTGGTTAAGTGTTCGACTTCGGCTCAGGTCATGATCTCATGGTTTGTGGGTTCGAGCCCCACGTCAGGCTCTGTACTGACAGCTACCTCAGAGCCTGGAGCCTGTTTCAGATTCTGTGTCTCCTTCTCTCGCTGACCCTGCCCTGTTTTTGCTCTGTCTCTCTCTCTCTGCCTCTCTCTCTCTCTCTCAGCAATAAATAAAACATTAAAAAAAAAAAAAGAAATCGCAAATATTTGCTTTTGTTTAAGGTATATAATTTCTATTGTATACAATAGATTATTAATTGCTATCTGAAAAGTTTTGATATTACAGTATTTTTTTCATTTGATGTATCACAATTCAGAGTCCTATCACATTCTTTATTCATCTTCACACTTCAGCCTTTTTGATGGTATGCCTGTATTTTTGTCAAATCACTTGTTTTTTCACTTCTCCTAAATATTGCTCCTAGGTCCTACCTAAGTTTTGAGCGTGTAAATGTAGAAATAGGCTTAACTTCCACAAAGAAATGTGCCTTCTCCTCTTTTTCTTAAGCCACATTATTTCTTGGTTTAGCTTTTGTTTTCACACTCTTTAGATTGAGGTGTGAGTGCAAGAAATTTCCTTTTCTTACCTCAACTCAGAGCCAAAAACAGAAGGAGTGGTCCGAGGTGACTCGGTCTCACCGCCCAGAAGAGAAAAGAGACGGTGAAGCCAAGGGCTCGTTCTTGTGTGAAGAGTGCAGCTTTATGCAGCTCCAGACCCATTTGTCAGATGGGAGTTTTGGTTCAGCATAACCAGACCACCTGCCTTTTCTGATTTTTACTTGAAAACTCATGAGTTTTAAGTGTCGGCGGCTAGTTCACTGGGCTAATCCTGTGCAAACCAAACAGTAACCTGGGGGTCCATTCTGCCCACAGGCCGCCAGTGTGCTTCTGATGGAGGAGCAGAGTTTCTACCCGCACAGTAAATCCCATACTGAGCGCAGGCACTGGACCCTCCTCCTTGTGTAAAGGTCCCTTGTGCCCAGCACAGGCCTGGTGGGGAGGTGCTCAGAGAGTGGAGAGGCGCTGAGGACTGTGTGCAGTACTTGGTGAGGCTACAGGCTGTGAGCCATGTGTTTCCCACCTGACCGTGTGTTCTCTGTGAGATAGGAATGCTGGGCTGGGGCCACACGATACCACATCCGCTCTGGGGACCGTGAATGCGGGGAGCCTTTGCCCACGAAGCCTCCCTCGCCCCCTCCCAGCCAGACGTCCATTCTGTGCTCAATTCCCATAGCTCCACATGCTGCCCCTCCTGAAGTGACCTGTTTCTCCCTTGAACTTTTGTTCTGCTTCTCCTCCTCCTCACCACTGGCTGAGAGTGCCCTCGGCAGAAGCCATGTCTCAATCGCTTTGGTGCCACAGACCAGGTGGGGATTCCGTAGTTCTCCACAGGGTCGCCGAGCTAAGGTTTCTATCCTGAAAGTCTTGCGAGAGAGGTGCTGTCATAGAATTGACGGTAGTTGCATGGATGCTCAGAATGCAGGCTCTTGGGAAATGGTGGATTTGCAGTTTTTCTTCTCCATAGAAGCAGTGAGGAAACTGACACAAATTGTCAAAATCAACTTTTTCAGGACTCTGGAAATTAACAAGAGATTTGTAGTACTCCAGGAAGCGTTCAGGAAGAATATTTTAATCTTAGAACACCAAGTTTCCTTGCCCTGTTCCAATAAGCCCCTCCAGTTGAATGTCAGTGGCTCACGATCACAGGGAGACCAGGAGCCTTGCAGGCACTGGAGGGAGAAGGAAGGGATTGGATTTTCTTTCCTGGAAAATTGTCATTATTTGACCTGCCTGGTATTTCTTGGAAGACCCAACAAGCAGACTGTTTTTATTTGGTCTGACTTCAAGTTCACCTCAGTGTGAAATATGATAGAAGAAATGACAAGGGAGTTAAAATAGTATACCCAAAAATATTTAAGGGGTGGCTCAGTTGGTTAAACTGACTCTTGATTTCAACTCAGGTCATGATATTACAGTCATGAGATCAAGCACTACATCAGGCGCCGTGCTGAGTGTGGAGCCTGCTTGGGATTCTGTCCCTGCCTTTCCCTACCTCCCTCACTTGCACCTGCACACACACACTCTCTCTCTCTCTCTCTCAAAAAAATAAAAATAATTTAAAAAATATTTAACACAAAAGAAGGCAATAATAGAATAACAGAGGAGAAAATTCATCAAACTTACAGAAATAAGTAGCAAAATAACACATAAATTGTGCCTTATCATTAATTACATTGTGTATTTAACGTACGCTCCAATAAAAAGAAGTTGTTAGAAGGAATAATTAATATTCAACTTTATGCTCTCTGCAGCAGACATACTTTAGAGTCAAGGACATAGATAAATTGAAATTAAAAGAATGGAAACATACACCATGCAACAGTAACCAAGGGAAAGCTGGAATGGCCATGCTAATATCAGACAAAATAGACTTTAAGACAAAAAGCATTCCAAGAGACAAAGAAAGCCATTTTATGATGACAAGTCAATCTACAAGGATCTAAAAATTATAAACGTATATGCACCTAATAACAGGAACAAAATACATAAAGGGCTGACAGAACTGAGAGAAGAAATAGACAATTCAGCAGTAAGAGTTGGAGACTTCAAGAAATACCCTTTAATTGTAGTTGCATGACCAAAGCTGCATGCCCTTGGCCTTGGGTCAGTTGTTAAAGCTCCCTTTCATGTACAAGGGGAACAGGATCTGCTTCATGGGGGTGTCAGGAAAACTGGCTAAATACATAAGAAGCACTGGGACACCTGATGGTGGTAAGTACTTGCTCAGTGTCACCTTGTTTTCTCCATTTTACAGTGGGGACAGTTGAGGCATAGGTAGGTAGAGTGAGTTGTCTAAGCTACTAGATGGTGAAGCCAGTAATCAAAGCTAGACCTGTCGACACCACAGTACCTTCTATCACCTGCCTGGGATCATGGGTCTGTTTTCCAGGCAGCTGTGTCTGAGACGCTGGTCGTCATGTAAAGCCTCCCAGATAACCTTGGGCACACAAACGTGGAAAGAATACTATCTCTGCCGATCCGAGCTGGAGTTCCGAATGGAATGTGGGCGGCCAGAGAAGGACTTCATCTGCAAAGCCATTGCTGGGCACACAGGTCTGGTGGGGAATGTAGTCCTGTGTGCTTTCCCACTGCTCACGCCCCCTGGTCAAGTGTCGTGGGGTTTGACATTCAGCCAGTGAGCAGGAAGGTGACGCTTGAGGAGTACATGCCCGGCTGTGTTCTGTATTTGCACCGTTTCACTTGGTGCCTGCGGTAATCCTGTGCCGAAGGGATCATGACATTTATTTCAGAGAAGAAAGAAACAAAGACTTGAGGGAGTTGTTTGTGGCTTTGTGAATGGGGGGTGGGGGCAGTCCTGGTGTGAAGCCCTAGCTGCTTTCTGCCCAATGCCGCCCCCTGCCGAGCACCTGTTGCTCCCGAGAGTGAGTGCCCTGCCTGTCCTTCCCTGGTTCCGAGTGTCCACACCCCAGGGACCCACGTGTGCATTCGAGGCCCGTCTGTGTTCTCTTCCAGGAGAGATAGACGAGCTGGCTTACATCTCAACCAATGCGTGCCGGTTTGATGGGCAGGGGAAGTCCACCGTGTGCACCGTGTCCTCGGACAGCACCGTCCGTGCCTGGGATGTGCAGGAGGTGAGCCTGCGGAGGGGCCAGGGTGCGACTCGCTGGATCTTAGTGAGGTCTTTCCCCTTCACCAGCTCATTCAGCAACCCCCCTGGGCACCCTGGAGGTGGTGGGATGCCCGCGGGACAGACGAGAACTCTGAGCTGCAGGAGGCCTGGTCACACTTGGAACTCGGGTTGGATCGCAAATGGAGCCTGATCTGCCTTTGACTCCGTGCTGCCTGCCCTGGAGGAGTGGCCACTCGCCTCAGCGCCGATCCCTGACCTGCCGTGTCTGTTTTGGAGCCAGTACCCAATCTGGGTGGTTTTGCCCAGACAATTGGCACTTTTAGTTACCTCCACACACCAATTTAGTGTTGAGACCTGATAACACGATCGGTATTTTCACACTTGGTTGTCACAGTTAAAAAGCTTCCTGGTCCATTTTCTCACTTGGTTCTCACAGCAGCCAAGCAAAATGTGCATTATTATCACCCTGATTTTGTAGACCATCAGTCCGAGACAGAGAGGGAAGGTGTTCTCTGAGTCTTGAGCCATGTGGTTCTCTGTAAATCCGTGGGTTCTGCACATGTAGACAGAACCCAACCTCCTATAAAGGACTTTTTCCTGGGTAACTGCAGATTACCTCACGACTTTCCAGGTCCTTGCTACGTTAGGTGGGGAGCCTGCTCGTGTCCCTGTTGGTCAGGTCTGCCGGAAGTGCCCCGTCCTGCTCGTGGGAGCCGCGTGCACAGAGGGCAGAGGGGCTCCCGACTCCGCCCCTCCCCCCACAGCCCCTGTGAACAGGGCATCCTGACTCTCAGCAATCAGTGTGCCAGGGAAGCAGACCACCGGGAGCTGTGGCTTTGCACCCCCGTGCCAGCCGCGGGGTCACTGCTTCAGCCAGACGTCAGGTTAGAGTCTGGGAAGTGGCTGTGCACTACGTTTGGCCGCATGGGGACGCTTGCGAGGCCACCTGAGGCCCCTAGTGGTGAGTGAGCCTCGAAGGCCCATGCTGAGCTCCCTCCAACTCCGAGGGCCAGGGGGCCGGGGCAGGGTCTCCGGAGGGGAGGAGGGGTGCTGGTTGGGGGAACTTTGGGGATGGGCTATGGTTAGTTACAATTTATTCTGCTTTTGAATCATGAAGTAAAACACTGAGGTTTTAGGAAAAGCAGGACTAGGGAAGATTTCTTGAGCGGAACTCCCCTGCCTGTTCTCGGCAGCTCTTCCCAGAGGTGCCCGCTGGTCGAGTGCTGTCTGACTTCAGTTCTCGATTCACCGGTGTTGTGTTAGGAGATTCTGTGCCTCCATCTGCGTACTTCGGAGGACGTGTTGTCTGCCTGCTTTACAGAAACTTCTTTAGTTTCCAGGAGCCCATTCTTATCCCCTGTTGCTCTTTTTTGTTTAAAGGGTCCAGAGTCATTTGTGTCCTTTCTCTCTGCTCCCTAGTCAGGTTTTCGGTTGGTGGTGGTGGGTTCCTCTTTCTCGTGCCTGGTTTTCCTTCTCCGCACCAGTGTCCTAGGTCATTTTGCAGGAGGGCCTGCGTGTGCTGGGGTGGGGGGCTGCCCGCCTCCCTGTGGCTTCCCTGAGGACCACCTCGGCTGCAGACCCCTAGCCGTGTGGCTCTGGGTGGGGACCCAGGAGGAGACCCGGTGCTGCCCAGACACACGGATCTCAACTTGAAAGGGGTAGGGTACCTGGGTGGCTCAGTCAGTTGAGCATCTGACTTTGGCTTAGATCATGATCTCGCAGTCTGTGAGTTCAAGCCCTGCATCTGGCTCTGTGCTGACGGCTCTGAGCTTTCAGATTCTGTCTCTTTCTCTCTCTGACCCTCCCCCGCTCATTCTCTGTCTCTCTCTCTCTTTCTCAAAAATAAGTCAACATTAAACAAATTTTTTTTTAAAAAATCAAAGGGGAGAGTACTTTGGTGCAGGCTCAACCTACATGTTCTGGAAAGAGCCCTGTGGTCCCCACTCAGCTCTGCCCACACGATGCCAGGAGAAAGCAAACGGAGAGCCACTGTGTTCTGGAGGAGCTCATGATGCAACCGACAGCAAGCTGCACATGTGTTCATGTGTCCTGAAATATGTCTTTGATTTTTTTTCCCACCAAAATACAAATATGGGCAGTGGGCTGAGCTGTACCTGTGTGTGGTGTGTTTTTCCTGCAAGGGCCTATTTCAGAGCCCAGAGCAGCCTGTGCACATTCTGCCTGGCTGCACAGCCTCAGTACTCTTCACGAGCAAATCTCCCATAGAAAAGGACCCTTCTTTTCTCCTGCGTCCACACAGGGTGACCTTCCTGTCCCCACGTAATTATGTGTATTGTTAGTATTACAGCCATTGTGTAAAAGCTGTTCACACCAAGCCATGAGGCGAACTAACACTTTGCTTTTCTGGAAGCCACAAATATTCCTAATCTGTGAGACCACATTTTCAACTGGTTATACTGGTGTCTGAGCTGGCTGTCCATCCGGTTGTAGCCACTCCCCCCAGAGAACTCTAGGGTTTGAGTTTGTCTCTTTCTGGCATCAGGCTTAGTGCTGCCAGCAGAGCCCCCTTCCTTCCCATGGCAGGCGTGTGGCCCGCAGTCCCCGGTGCATTTCTGCGCTCCATCCCCCCGACTTCCTCTTCCACTTCGAAACCTGAGTCTCATGCCTCCTTCACTGACGCGGTGTTCCTCCGCACCCCCACGGCCCCCCGTGACCGGTGCCCAGCTCCACTCGCCGCGCCCCTGCCAGTGGTGGTCCTCACCATGCTGCGCGAGCACCAGAAATCACCTGAGAAAGAAACCCATAGAGGTGCCGGACGTGGCCGGCTGGAAAGAGATACAGACCGTGGTACAATGAACACGTGCTAGCACAGGGTTGTACTGAGGCGGCCCTGGAAAGGAAGCCTGGGGGCAGCTCTGGGAGACTGGGAGCCGTGCGTAGTGGGTGGTTCTCTGTGCCCCCCCTTCAGGTACCCTGGGCCCATTGGCACCACCCATCCCAGTTTGTACGGCCCATTGGGTCACCCAGCTCGCATGGTTATGCGCTGTACACTGTTCACACCCACAAACCTGAGTTAGCTAATCTGTTGGTCGGGGCTGCCTGAGGACGGGAGGAGAAGAGAAGTTCTTTCTGTGCAGCCGAGGTGGCCCAGGCCGCACTCCCTGGCCAGCCTTCCTTGGTGGAGCCGGGTAACCACCGAGTGCACCCCCGGCCCGGTGGTGCCTCTCAGCCCTGGGGAACTTGCGCACACCCACAGCTCCGCCGCTGCTCTGCAACCCCTATGTTGTGCTCCTCGCCGCGCTGTGGATCCTGGGACGGGGGGACAGTGCTCTTTCCACCTGTGCGCATCCCGTGTACACTAGGGAACAGTTGCATGAACGAAAACTACGTTCATGAAACAAACGGCCCCCATATAAGTTGTTACGTCCCTTTCGTTGTTGCCCAGGGCACAGAGATCTGGTCAAGCCCTCTGCAGCCCGCCGCTCTGGTGAACGTGGTGACCTTCCCTCGGCTGCAGCTGGCCGTCACCGTGGACGAGCGGGGCCTCATCAAGGTGTGGGAAGCAGAGAACGGATGGGAGCGGGCCTCCTTCTGCCTGCCTACGTTCTCATCTGCATTGCAGGCCTGCGACCATCCGGAGGGCCCCTTCCTGCTGGTGAGTAAGTGGCTCTTGAGCTTCAGCACGTCCTAGCTGTCCCCCCAGGTCATGGACACTCTGGTCCGTGACCACCATGATGGGGGGTGCCTCGAGGTAGGCCCTCGCTGTGGCAGACCAGGCGGTCATTCTACTGCCTGCACGGCCGGTCTCCCCAGGCCCCTCTGCCAGTCCCCAGGTGTCAGTAGGCCCGGCCGTGGGCTGCCTCTGCCCTTGCTCTTTGCCCCTGACCTTGCTTGTACTCTTCTCCCTGCAATTCCGTCTCTCTTCCGCATTCTTGCCCTTCCTTCCCTTTCCCAAGTCCCAGCTACCGTCCCGCTCAGGAGAAGCTGAGGCATGTTTGACAAAACACGAGCATTTGCCCAGGACACCACAGGCTTCTGTGACCAGGACGTCCACTTAGAAATGACGCGGGCATTGGGAGGGTGTGCCGGGAGAGACCAGCGAAGTGGGTTTGTGGTGGCGGGTGGAGGACGTGGCTCTCGGCTGAGGCAGTGTCCACACCTGTGGGGGAGGAGGCCCTGGAAAGGACGGGTGGGCTGGCCTCCCGGATATCAGGAGGAGTGGACATCTTGGAGTGGCTTTACGTGTGCCCGGAACCAACTGGAAAGGGACTAAGCTCAGCAAACAAGACAAGTAACGTCTAGTGAAGCAATTCCCAGGAAGCACTCTGTCCACTCTGTCTGCATTTGTTGAAGGCTTTAGAATAAGCGTGGTTGGCACCCCCAGATCAGTTTGAGAATGTGTCGTGGGTGAGGAGGCGCGGGACTGGTAGACCCTGTGGGCCCAGGTGCTTGACTGCGAGGGCACCTGGAGGACTTAGAACGCACACAGCAGTGGAGAGCGGAGAGCGAGGCGCAGCCNGTGGCTGCTTTGCCCTGGAGACAGTTCCCCCAGGGCAGCCGAGAGGCCGCAGACCTTTGAGAGTTGAGGGGACGAGTTGGGGTGCGGGGCCGCTGGGGGTCAGGCCCCCGGCCTCCCCTTGCACTGGGGTGTTGTCTAGCGGTACAGCCCATGAGGAGGGGGTGAAGGTCGGCAGTGCCTGCCCTGGCTGCCGCCCAGCACCTCGGCCCCCTGGGAGGAGCTTGCAAAAATCCTTCCTGGGCGAGGGTAACATCACCGAGGCCTCACGTTATTTCCGTTTGCAGATGTAGCGTTCAGCACACACTTAGCGCTAACGGGGCCCGCGGGAGAGGACCGAGTACGAGCCACACTGGTTGGTGAGCCACGGATGATGTCGGGAGAGCCACAGGGCTTCAGGCGCCTGGGTCCCCACACACTGAGACACCTGTGGCTGCCGTGTCCGGGGAGGTGACTTTGAGCAGAGAGCTCAGAGTATGAAAATGATGCAACAGATTTAGAAAAGAACCAAGTAGAATTCTAGAATGGAAAGATGGAGTACAAAGGTTAGCTTGGAGGGTTGCATGTCCTAGCTGGGTGGACAGTGGAATCGCTCCCAGATGGGGGTCTTAGGGGAGCCTGTGGGCCCCTGGCAACGCCCCGTTTCTTACTTGGGTGGCGACATGACTGTTTGGCTCTGTGTTTTGTGCACTTTTCTGTCTGCGTGTTTTCTGCATCAGAGAAAAGTGAAGAAGAGAGGTTACCTGGAATGATGGGGGGATATCGAGTGAGGTGAGTGGGAAGAAAGGGGAGGAGGAGATGGGGAGAGTGCCCCTCAGGCTTTGGTGGGCTGTGACCTACCAGGATGTTGTTTAAATGCAGATTCCGATTCAGTGAGTCCCTGCGGGTGACTAGATTCTGACTTTTTAACAAGCTTCTTGGTAGTATTGGTGTCACCAGTCCGTAGACAACACTTTGAGCAGCAAGGCGATAAAGGACCCGTGACAAATTCTAGTATTTGGCATCAGGAGCAGGTGAGGGAGCGCATGGGTCGAAAGCAACTTTCGAACAGGTAATGGCAGACGTTTCCCCAAAATAGACAAAGGACATTAATCTCTGGAATCAAGAAGGCCTGTAAGCCCCAAGGGGGATAAACCAGGGTAGATCTGCCCACGGCCCGTCAGAGTGAACTGAGATTATCCAGGGACCGAGAAAGCAGCCAGGGAATCGAGACGGCCTTCAGCATCTGACTTGCTGGCAGCAACTGCCGGACCTTAGTGGCAGGAGAATAGTATCTCGAAAGAAATACTTGCCGGCCAGGAACTCTGGAAGAGAAAGTGTCCCCGGGAACAAAGGGGAATAACGGCATGGCGGATAAAATGGAGGATTAGCACCCGCCACACCACCAGTGGGACAAACACGCGTGGGGCTCGAAGCAGAAGGAAGACCGAATCCCAGGGTGGCAGGAGACGTTGACGAACAGCGCCGGTGGGGACGAGGCTGTCCGGGGGCACCGACTGGAACAGCAGTAACCGTGTCTTGAGGGTTTAAACTACGTGCAGAGAAAAAATACGTGGTGTCCGCATTTACATTAGGAGACAGTCACGAGGCACTAAACAGCCGAAGATCCTTGACTGGCGTGACAATTCACGTACCGACGGGCAGGGACGCTGTAAGGCAAGGCTGCGTCTAGCAGCCTCTCCCCTGACTCCCGAAGAGAAATGAAGGAGCACGTAACCTTTAAATCGTGAGGCGCAGAGGAGTAGGATCAACTCTGACACCAGATTTGGCTTGATTATCAAGTGTGATGAAGCCACATGAACCCCAAGAGGGAATGAAGAGGTAATCTGTCACATAGCAAGGCTTTGGGGGACAGTGGCTCCCAGGAGGCTGGTCTGAATGGCTGGAGGCCAGCAAGTGACCGGCCTGCTCTTCCTGTGGGTGGGGTAAGAGGCAGGGGGC
>NW_027528462.1:326016-326393 GCF_008692635.1 Crocuta crocuta
AGGCGGTGGCTTTCTGTGGTGCGAGTTCTCCACAGAGGCTCTTCATCTGCTTGCCCTGATGGGGAGCGGAGGGGGGATGGGCAGGCCTGAAAGCTGTCAGCAGCCAAACCTCAGAGTGGAATCAGACTCCGATGTGCTGCCCTCCTGATGCCTTTACTGTAATTCTGTCTTCAGGCCGCTGGCTGAAACGTGCAGATTTGGTCTTGAACCAGGACTTGTGGAAGCCATTTGTGCAGTGCCCCACGAGGCCCCCCCAAGGCTCTTTCAGGAGCCCCGTGTTGTGTATTTGAGAAGTGAGTGAGCGCCTTGGTATGTCTGGGTCTCTGAAAGGGCTGGGGGTGCCTGTATATGCAGAGATGTGTGATAGCCATTTATGT
>NW_027528462.1:326447-335344 GCF_008692635.1 Crocuta crocuta
GTCAAGAGTTGCTAGGTCTTCACCAAGAGGGAGAATTGTGGACGAGACACTTTGTTTCTGGTCACCATGCTGCAGCACTGGCAGTGACCTGGGAGTGTAAATGTGTGTCTGCACTGGTCCTTAGCTGAGGCTTCCCGGGCCAAGGTGACTGCCTGAAGTTGGGTCACCTTTACCGGGGATGTTCAGGGATGTCCCGTTAACGGATGGGCTGCGGCAGTGGGCCTGTTGCGTGTGATGGCCGCAGTGCTGCCTATTCCGTGTCGGATCCAGAGGGCGGCCTTCTCCAGGGTCTTTGCACATGACAAGGGTCTGAGGACAAGAAGAAGCCCCTTCCTCACATGGAAGGGAAGCCCAGCATGACCCAGGCCTCCCTCAATCCTCAAGATGCCGTTTTCATGTCAATAGGGAGGCTTCTGTGGCTATGCTGAGTCTGCAAGATGCTGCCTCCACAGCCCAAGGAAGTTAGCGTCTCGGGACCTCAGCACCAACCACACGACAGGGCCCGCATGCGGGTGCAGCATTTGCTGGAGTGGGAGGTTGTGTGGACAGCAGGCTTTGGCCAGAAGCACTCGTGTTCTTGGGGTTGCCCTGTAGGAGGACGGGGGAGGATCAACTCCCTCCCGAGATTGGCTCAGATTTGGAGATTGCTATGTCTGTACGTGCACTGGGGGGGGAGGGGAGGGGGACTCCCCTTTACCCCTTTACCTTTAGGGTAAAGACTCCTTAAATTCATGTCTACCCAGAGCCTTAGAATTTGACTTTGTTTGGAAATGGTGTCTAGTTAAGGATCTCAGGTAAAATCACCCTGGATTTAGGTTGGGCTGTCCACCTACTAAGGGAGGAGAAGGCACAGACACCCAGAGACGGCCCTGTGCACACTCAGTTGGACAAGTCAAGGAAAGCCCCAGGTCTTTGGAGGGAGAGGGCCCTGCCAGCACCTTGATATGGGGCTTCTGGTCTCTAAAACCATGAGAATTAAAAAATGTTTTTTAAGCCACCCGATTTGTTACTACAGCCCTAAGAAATTAATATAAGGCCCTAAAATGGAACATTGGGGCCCCTGTCTGGCTCATTTGGGAGAGTGTACGACTCTTGATATCAGGGTTGTAGGTTCAAGCCCTGTACTGGGTGTGATTTTTTTTTAAATTAAAATCTTGGGGCGCCTGGGTGGCTTAGTCGGTTAAGCGTCCGACTTTCGCTTAGGTCATGATCTCGCGGTTCGTGGGTTCGAGCCCCGCGTCGGGCTCTGTGCTGACTGCCAGCTCAGAGCCTGGAGCCTGTTTCAGTCTGTGACTCCCTCTCTCTCTGACCCTCCCCTGCTCACGCTGTCTCTCTCTCTCTCCTAGAAATAAATAAAACATTTAAAAAATAATAATAATAAAATTCAAATCTTAAAACAACAACAAAAAAAACAAAAACAGAGCACTAAGGACATTTGGAATGAAAAGGATGGGAAAATGACACACCCTGGAGGTGCTAATTGAAAGCAAGTGGATAAGCTATTAATAATGTTAGACCAGAAGACTTCAAGGTAAAGGTCATTGCTGGATATCCGGGGACACTTTGTTATAATAATTAGATCAGCGTCCCAGGAAGATACAGCAAAGCTTATTTTGGATGCACCTCAAAATTGGCCTAAACATACATAGAACAAAATTTGTGGAATTTTAGGGAGAATGGTCAAGTCTACAGGCATTATGAGAAGTTTGTTACACAGCTAAAGGGAAGTGATCTGGGTGGGCCCACTGAAAACCCATGAGTGCTCTGAAAGCAGAGAGTTTTCTCCAGCTGGACACAGAAGTCAGAGGCAGGAGGCCTGGAGGGCACTCAGATGAACCGGTCATTGGCTGCCATGTTGTGGGGGGCCTGGGAACCAGGAGTGCCCCACCCCCCACCACCGGGGAGACTTTAGTTCTGCCTGTAGCCACAAGGGATTGAGCTGCCAACAACCCTAATGGGCCCCCAGGTGAAAACCTGGTACCTCGACTCAGCTTTGTGTGACTTCTCTTAGCCATGGATTGCTTGGAAGTGCTACATGTAGATCATTTAAAGTTAAATTATGTATGTGCAAGGTCAGCATTGAGGCTCATTTTTATTTACAAATGGATATCCAGAATTTGTAGGAAAGGCCATCCTTTATTCACTGAATTACATTGGCACCTTTGTCAGAATACCAATGTCATGTGTGAATTGATTTCCACTTCTCTGTGTCTGTCCTTGAGAAAGACACAGGCTCTTGTTAAAGTCAGTCATGATCTCTAGCATTTTCTTTTCTTTCTTTCTTCCTTCCTTCCTTCTTTCCTTCCTTCCTTCCTCCCTCCCTTCCTTCCTTCCTTCCTTTCCCTTTCTTCCTTCCTTCCTGTATTTATTCATTTTTCAGAGAGAGGGAGAGAGAGACAGAGCATGAGCTAGGGAGGGACAGAGAGAGGGAGACACAGAATCCAAAGCAGGCTCCATCCAGGTTCTGAACTGTCAGCACAGAGCCCAGTGCAGGGTTTGAACTCATGAACTGTGAGATTATGACCTGAGCTGAAGTCAGATGCCCAACTGACTGAGCCACTCAGGCACCCCCTCTAGCATTTTCTTGTTTCAAAAGTAGATGGATTTCTATAAAAATTTTCAAGTCAGCTTATCAATTTCTGTTAAACTGCTTACTGAGATTTTGATGACATTGAATCTATAGATAGATTCAGGGACAACTGACATCTATGTAATCTTCTAAGCCATAAACAAGGCATATATGTCTCTATAATTTTTTATTAAATGTTTATTTTTTAGAGAGAGAGAGCACAAGTGGGGTAGGGACAGAGAGAGAGTGAGACAGAATTGGAAGCAGGCTCAAGGCTCTGAGCTGTCAGCACAGAGCCCAACATGGGGCTCGAACCTACAAGCTATGAGATCGTGACTCGAGTCAGACACTTTACCGACTGAGCTACCCAGGCGCCCCAATATATGTCTCCATTTAGATGGGCCTTCACTTATGTCTCTGAACAAAGTTGTGTAGTTTTAAGTGAACAGGGCTTGCATATATTTTATTAAAATTATTTATTTGTATTTTATACTATTTTAAATGTTTTAAAAAATAATTTTCCAATTTGTCTTTGCTAGAATATAGCATATATAGAAATATATAGAAATGTGTAATTTATAAACGTATAGTTTTGTATTTATAAAGAAATTGCTTTACATACTGTAGCACACATAGAAATTATTTCTATATAAATATACATGGGAATACGTTTGAATTTTGTATATTTATCTTGTATCTAGCTATCTAGCAGCCTTGCTAAACTTATTTATTCATTTTAATAGGGTTTTTTTTTGGTAGACTGTAGAAAATTTTCATAGGTAAAGATTTCTTAGGACACAAAAAGCACTAACTGTATAAGGAAACAAACAGATAAATTGCACTTTATCAAGTTCAGAAATGTTGCTCTTTGAAAGCATTGTTCAGCAAAAGAAAAGGCAAAACTTAGGAGAAAAAATCTGTACTAATGCAAACTTGTCTCAGGACTTTGTCCAGAATATATAAAGAACTGTTATCACTTAGTAGGTAGGAGACAGCCCCACTTTGAAACTAGGCAGAAGATTTGAAAGGAATGTAAACAGGTAGCCATTAGCTACCTGGAGAGAGAAGCCCCCTCAGCCATCAGTGAGATGCAGCCTAGAACCAGGGTGAGATCCAGAGCCATATTGACCTGGAGAGCTGAAGTCAAACACGTGTTTACAAAGATGTGGCAGGACACTTTGGAAAATTGTTTAACAATTATTTTAATATTAAAAGATGCTTACCATATTTTCCAGCAGTTTCTCTTCTAGGTATTTACCCATGAGATATGAAAATGTTTACACAAAAAGACTTGTACACAAATGTTTGTAGGAGTTTTAGTAATAGGCAAATTGGATGCACCCCAAGTGCTTATCAACAGGTGCATGGATTTATACAAATGGTATATGCATACAGTGGAATACTACTCAGCACAGAGAAGGAACAAGGTTGTGGATCTGTGCAGCAACGTGGATGAGCCTGAGAGACATGCCAAGCAAAAGAAGCCAGATACAACAGAGTACAGATAAACCGTAGGATTCCATTTCTGGGGCTGACCAGTCCCAAGAGAACAAATCTGCACTTTCCGCATACCAGTGGTCCCTAGGAATGGAAGGGACTGATAAGGGACACACAAACTTTTCGGATGATGGAGCTGTTGTAGAGCTGGATTATGGTTGTGATGTCTAGTAAGTCTACCTTGCCTTACTTTTATTATTTCAAGGTTTCCTTAGCTACTTTTATGTTTTTCATATGAACTTTAGAATGAAATTTTCTGTTTCCTGGAAAGAAAATGATGATTTCATTGATACCAAGTTCAGTTTAAATACCAACATGGAGAAAATGGACATCTTTATGATGCCAAGTCTATCTGTCCAAGAATAAATGATGTATTTCCATTGGTTCAGGTTTGCTTTTTTTTGTTCTTCTGAAGTGATTTACATTTGTCCTCAGATTAGTTTAGCACATTTCTTGTTGTTAACTTTATCCTAAAGTATTTTATTGTTTGTTTCTGTTCCATTGATATGTGAGAGTATTTTCTGTCCTATTGTTTTCTGAGTGTTTGTTTAAATGAAGACTGTTTTTGTTCATCTTATATTCTGTTATCTTAATTTTCCTACTTGCGTTTATATTAAAATGGATTCTCTTAATGTTTTTAGGTAAATACTTTATTATCCAAAGGCAGAGATACTTATTTTTTCCAAGCCTTCAGCATCCAGCTTTCTTTTCTCTGACTGCTCTGGCTAATACTTCCTAAATGTTAATTAATCAGTGCTGGCACTGTTGGCTATTTCTCCATGTCCTGACTGTAGTGGGCTGACCTGGGGAGACACACATCCTGGCTTCAGGAATGATGTTAATGAAAAAGCCATCAGTGACTATTTCACTATTAGTTTGTTTGTTTCTTCTTCTTTTTTTTTTTTTCTCAGAAAGAGCCCATGAGTTTTATTAGATGTGCATATGAATGAGAGAAGTGACAATTTCTGGTTTGAAAACTTTTCAGATATTTACAACTTCTAGACAGTAGAAATTAATCATTACAGAATAATTAACAGGCAGCAAGTATCAAATAAAACAGTCTTAGAGTTAGTTTTTTTAACTGTATAAAAATGGGGTTTTTTTTGTGACCTTCTCACTGTTCATCACCTCTTTTACCCCATCAACCCTAAGTTTGTTCTCTGTATTTAAGAGTCTCTTATGGTTTGCCTCTCTCTCTGTAACTTCTTTTTCTTTCCCTTCCCCTGTGGTCTTCTGTTAGGTTTCTTTAATTCCATATACGAGTAAAAACATGGTGCCCGTCTTTTTCTGCCTGACTTATTCCACTCAGCATAACACCCTCCGGTTCCATCCACGTTGCTACAAACGGCCGGATTTCATTCTTTCTCATTGCCAGGTAGTGTTCCATCGTGTAGATAAACCACGTCTTCTTGATCCATTCATCAGTTGATGAATTTGGCCTCTTTCCATGATTTTACTATTGTTGAAAGTGCTGCTGTGAACATTGGGGTCCATGTGCCTCCCTGTGCATCAGCACTCCTGCATCCCTTGGGTAAATTCCCAATAGTGCTATTGCTGGGCTGTGGGGTAATTTTGATTTTTTGAGGAACTTCCACACTGTTTTCCAGAGTGGCTATACCAGTTTGTAGTCCCACCAACCATCTTATTAGTTTTTAAAAATTATGATTAGGTGTAGAATTTTGTGAAAGGCTTTTTCAGCATAGAGATATAATTACAGGATTTTTCTTCCTTAGGTTTATTATGGTGATTTGTTGGATTTTTAAAGTATTAAATCATATATTTCTTTTTTTGTAATTAAAAAATTTTTTTTTATTTGAGAGACCAAGCACGAGTTGGGGAGGGACAAAGAGAGAGACACACACAGAATGGGAAGCAGGCTCCAGTCTCTGAGCTGTCAGCACAGAGCCCCACTCAGGGCTTGAACTCACTAACTACGAGATCGTGACCTGAGCTAAAGCTGGACACTTAATCGGTTGAGCCACCCAGGCATCCCATATATTTCTTTTTAAAGTGCTTTTTAAATGCTCGGATTTTAGTTAGATTTTGGATCTATGTGGGATTGGCCTTTAGTGTTTTGGTTTTTTAATTTTTTTTTAATGTTTTATTTATTTCTAGGAGAGAGAGAGACAGCATGAGCAGGGGAGGGTTAGAGAAGGAGTCACAGACTGAAACAGGCTCCAGGCTCTGAGCTGGCAGTCAGCACAGAGCCCGACGCGGGGCTCGAACCCACGAACTGCGAGACCATAACCTAAGCGAAGGTCGGACGTTTAACCGACTAAGCCACCCAGGCGCCCCTGGCCTTTAGTTTTTTGTAGCTTCCTTTGTCAGGTTGACATATAAATGCTGTACTACATTTGAGGAGCCTGAATACTTTTCTTCTTGTTTAATGCCCCAGAACAGTTTAAAATTGCATTGGGATCATCTGGTTTTCCAGTTTGGTAGAATTTGTTTTTGATGTTATTTGGTGCTGGGTGCTTTTTTTGTGGGGAAGTTTTAAAACCGTTTTCTCAGTGGTTTTTATGGAAATTGGTCTGCTCAAGCTTTTTTTTTCTCTGCTAGGATGAAATTTTAATATATTAAACTGCTGGATCTAGGCTTTCACCTTTTTAATGCATGCAGTTGTCTGGAATACTCTTTAGAGATTCTTTTTTTTTGATGTTTTATTTATTTTTGAGAGCGAGAGAGAGACAGCATGAGCAGGGGAGGGGCAGAGAGAGGGAGACACAGAATCTGAAGCAGGCTACAGGCTCTGAGCTGTCAGCACAATCCCGACGCGGGTCTCGAACCCACGAACCGTGAGATCATGACCTGAGTTGAAGTCGGATGCTTAACAGACTGAACCACCCAGGCGCCCCTAGAGGTTCTTTCTTTATAAATTTCCTCTCTTTGAACATTTGTATCCCCCTTGTCATTTCTTTTTGTATATATGTGCTTTTTCCCATTTTTTGGTGATTATTTTAGCTAGCATCTTGTTTATTTTATTTAATATTTCCATTAATTTCTAGTTTCATTTCATTTCATTGTGATCAGAGAATGTATTACTTTACCATATTGAATTTACTGAGGTTTCTTTGTGGCGATATATTCAAGTTCTGTGAAAGTTTGTGTTTCTGCAGGAAAGGTATATTCTCCATTATTATGATGTCATTAATTATATCGTTAGGTCTTATATTTACTGTTTGTCTACTTGGCCTGTCTTACACTGAAAGCATTGTTAATTATTTATTTTTATATAATAATATATTTAATTTTGGGGCACCTGGGTGTCTCAGTCAGTTAAGCAACTGACTCTTGATTTCGGCTGAGGTCACATCTCACAGTCATGGGATCAAGCCCCGCGTGGGGCTTTGTGCTGGGCATGGAGCCTGCTTGAGATTTTCTCTTTCTCTGTTTCTCTCTCTCTTTCTTCCTCTGCCCCTTCTCTCTCTCAAAAAATCATAATATATTTACAGGTATTTAAATATTATTGTTTCACTCTGTTTCCCCTTGTGTCTGCTTCATAAAGGTGATTGGGGGTATTTTTTTAATTGGTATAATAGGTTTTATTTCTTGGTTGTGAATTATAGCCTTTAATGTTAACTTTGAAAATAAAACTTCCAGTTATTTTATTAGCAAAAATGGGTTTGGGAATAGCAGGGTTCTTGTAATTCAAGACAGGATGGTCATGGCAAAACCATAGTGAGTCCAAAAAACAAAGGAGAGAGAGGCTCTTTTACAGAGGAAAGGGGTATAGGGTGGCGCTGTTGTAAACTACAACAGTAATTGTTGGAGTAAACTGGGAGCTGGAAGGTGAGTGTGACTGCCTCTCGTTGGCTAGGCAGTTGCTGGCGAGGAAGCAGCCTCCCTCCCTCCGGCTGGGGTCGTCCGTTGGGTCTACAATGGACAACCAGTGCTTGGCATGAGCACTCCCCCTGCCCCCCTCCTGACTGCATTTTATTTTATTATTTTTTTTAAGTTAGTTTATATGTTTTAAGAGAGGGAGCACGAGTGGGAGAGGGGCAGAGAGATAGGAAGAGGGAGAGAATCCCAAGCAGGCTCCATGCTGTCAGTGCAGAGCCCAGTGCTGGGCTTGAACGCAAGAACTGTAAGATCATAACCCGAACTGAAACCAGGAGGTGACACTCAACCAACTGAGCTACCCGGCGCCCTTGACTCCAATCTAAATGAGGTTTCCTTTTGTTATTTTTCACGGTGTGGGGAAGTCTCTGTTGCTGCCTTTCCTACTTTGGACCGGAGCCCTCCCTTTTCTGGTATCAGGACCACTTCACACTTTCCAAGGATTTGTGTGTGCCTGGCCCGCCATTACCTTCCATCATGGTTAAACTTTCTGTGTTGATTGAGCCTCTTGAATATTCAGCCATGTTTTCTTTTGTTTATCAATCTGATCATCTTTTTGTTCTAACAAAGTGAGTTAAGCCATTTATATTAAACGGCATAACTTATGTGGCTGATTTCAACTTCTGTTTTATATCCCGTTTATGGTGTGATGGGGCCCAACACTGGGCTCCTTTCTCTGAATATGTTTTCCCATTTTTTACGTGTTTTTGGATAGCAGTGATATCTTATGTTATTTAGGAACGTTTGTATTTTTGTTTGGGTGGTTACTTTGTCTTATACTTTCTGTCTCCATTTTCCCTAGTGAAGCCTATGTACGGTTTAGTTGGCTTTGAATGATACTGCTTCCTCCCATGGCAGTCAGTGAACTTCGATGCTTTGCCCTTGTCTTCCTGCTTTTGAAGATTCATTATTCCCACCTTTTTGAGAACATGCAACATTTACACATAGTTTTTCCTTGTCTCCTTTTTTTTTTTTTTTTTTTTTTTTTTTTTAC
>NW_027528462.1:335380-390203 GCF_008692635.1 Crocuta crocuta
TTTTTTTTTTTAATTCTTTGACCCTTAGTGTACTTAGTAGCCACACCAGTTCTGGTGACATTTTCCCTGTATCGTGTGATCTGGTGGGACCCATTTAGTAATAGATCCCAAAGGAAGTCTCATGGATGCATCCTGTGAGTCTGACACTGCTTTTCTGTAGCCTGGAGATTTGAAGGATGGTCTGGACGGGCCCTAAATCCCTGGCTCATACTTGTCTTGAATTTTGTGAAATATTATTTCACTGTGTCTGTGTCTCTTGAAAAGTCTACTTCCACCTTGACTTCCCTTGTTAGACACTTGGACTTTTAAATCAAAGACCCAAAGGACTTTTGAAATATTTAAAGTGAGTAGTTTTGTTGTGAGGTGTCTGTGGTGACTGTCTTGAGTCAAATTTTCCAGGAACATATGTAGCCTTTCAATATATGGATTCAGGTTTTCTTTGATTTGCAGAAAGTTTCATTGTACATGAGTTTTAAGTATTATCCTGCTAATTGTTTGCTTTTCCTGCAGGAGCTTCACTTGTATGTTTACTAGATCTTCTTTGCTTGTCTTCTTGGACAGCTGCTCTTGGACGCGTCTTAGCTCTTTATTCCATCTTTGTTCTCTTGCCCACTTTCCTTCTTCTCTTTAGTGTCCTTATGGGTCCAGTAGAATGTATTCTCCCTTAGGCATATTGCTAGTCTTTCTTAAGATAATTTTTTTCTTCATAATCTTTCCTGAATTAATTTAACTCTTATTTCACATCTTGGCTTTTTGTCCATTTTGGTCTGAGTGTTAAATTTCTGATACAGGGTGTTCCTTCATGTCTGCGCATGCTCATTTTGTGATATTTGATTCACGTCGGGGTATGGTACTGGTCTCTTGATTCCTGGTTGTTCTTTGGGGAATGGTTCTATCAGCTAAAAAGTTTTGCTTCTCATTTACTTTCACTTCCTTCTAAAGACTTTGTTTGAATGTTGTCTGCCATTTTCTGTGCATTGTGAAGTTTTTGTGTTTTCTTGACTAGTCAGAACAGGTATCTTTATGTAAGTTGACCAGAATACAAAGTCCAGAGAGGGTTCCATGTGTAAATGCCTGTGGAAAGATGTCCTTTTAAAAAAGTAGGTGAAAGTTTTTTTCCAAGATGGTGGTGCAGCATAGAGGTTCACAGCTTGTCTCGTCCCTGAGATGCAGCTAGATTAACACCAAACCACACACACGGAGAAGGAGCACCGGCGGTCCTGCCCTGGTGGCTGGGAAGAGGGAGTGGAGGGCTCACTCTGAAGGCTTACCCCCGGTTCGGACGTGTCTGTTCCTGGTGTGAGGAGGTGGCATTGCCCCAGCAGGGAGGCGGTCAGGCAGCTGACCTCGGTCCTGGGGTGAGGCCACGTGCTGAGCACAGCCCTTGCCTTGCAGGTGGCCTGTGCCGAAGGCTTCCTGTACGCGCTCACAGTGCCCCAGCTGCAGCTGCGGTCCAGGACCCGTGTGTCCCCGAGCAGCCCCACCAGCCTCCTCTGCTCTCCTGACTGCCAGTGGGTGTTCGCTTCCACCCAGAACTCAGACCTGGGCCCGAAGGTCAGTGGTGGCCTATGTCCCTTACTCCAGGGCCTGCCTTTGTGCCCGCAAGGTGGGGGGCTCCGTGCCCAGGCTTGTCAATGCGTCTGGGACGGTGGCTTCTGGTGCAGGACCAAGCCCTCCAACAGCACTGGGACCAGATAGGATGGTCCAGGGGCAGGGGAGACGTCTGGGGCAGCCTGCACGTGGGCAGGACAGGAACACAGAGGCACGCCGGGGACACGCGCTGCCCCAGCCACCAGAGCTGTTGGCCGGGTTGTCCTGTCACAACGACCGAGCTGGGACTGGTGGGCAAGGGATGTGGTGAGACCAATCTGGAAACGAGGGTGCCCAGGCAACCCTGTGAGGCAGAGTGAGGTCACTGTGTGGGTCCCCGGCTCTCCCCGGTGGTTCTCGGCGGCAAGGACCCCGTGGGTGTCTCCCCAGGTGCTCCACACTCGCTCCCTGCTGTGTCCCGTGGAAGACAGGCCTCCCGCCTCTGCCACTCCACCCATCTGGCTGACCTGCAGAGCCTGCTGGGCCCCTGATGAGACTGCCAGGCTGATGGTGACACACAGGAATGACAACAGCATGCAGCTGGTCGTCACCACCTACGAGCTAGGGACCAAGCAGTCGCAGGAAGGAGTGGACGTTGTGGGTAAGGGTCCTCATACCAGGACCGTCCCCGGTGCGCTGTGGTGCTTCAAGCACAGATTGCTTGGGTTTCCTTTGGGGCACTTCTCTTCCCTCTCAGTGAATACGGCGGCCCAGCAAACGTTTTGTTGTTTGTGACTGTACTTACTGGCTGAGTGGCTGAGCATTTGCTGCGGGCAGGGCCCTCTGTGGGGCCCTGGAGTCCAGACGGTAACCACTGGCCACGTAGTCTCGCCTCTCCTCACTGTCTTGTCACAACTCTGACAAATGCACTCTTCTCAGTCCTTAGTGTGCAGTTTCTTCCCCAAGGAGCTCCCAGGCCAGCAGGAAAAAAGACCCACAGTTTTCTTCCATTTCTGCCTCCACTTTCCCACACCACACATCACTGCCTGGCCTGCCCTATGGCCCTTAGCATTTTTTCATTTGTATTACCTTCATTTGTTTTCATATTATCATTTGACAATAAACTTTATATTGAGCTTCCTAGCAGCCAAGGCAAAAAAGGAAATGGGATGTGTAATATAATCCCTTGTCTGATACAAGCACGAATTCTTCAAGAGAGGTAATTTTGTTTTTCCTGGTGCTAAACACCATCAGGAAATGACACAATTAATTGTTTTTAAATAAGGAACACCACACAGTATAAAAGATAGCATTTATTGTCCACAGGAGTTTTTGGCAGATGTTGTAAATGTCATAGTTCTCACGTGGCCACTTCTTACATCATTCTGCTGTAGATGGGGAAGCGCGGGGGGCCCATTCCCCGAATGGTACGTGTGAAGATGCCATCACTTCCACATGTAGATTGCCTACAATCTTCGGAGTGCCCTTAAGTAGGGCGTTGGCATTGGTGTTGGAGAGCTGGTGAACAGGAGGTGCCAGGGGGTAAATGCTTGGGTCGGGACTGAATTCAGGTGTGATCACAAAGGTGCTGCTCTTTTCAGTGCCACAGCATGGCATGTTAGGTGAGGCCGGTGTACTCCAGACCCCCAGCTGCTCTCACGAGATGACAGTCTGTGTGCTTTTATTTCAAAAAGTGCAACAGGTGGCAAGGTTCCTCCTACCGGACACCATGATGCCTCCTCACCTCATGAAGGGCCATGGCTCTCAGGTGATCCTGCTGGTGTCCGGGTTGGAGCTGGCACTCTTCACCATCCACGGCGTGCAGCTGGCAGTCTTCCAGGACCACCAGAGGCCCATCACATCCATGTGGGTGGTGAGTGTGGGCCACGCCTGCGTCGTGCCCCCGCCCCCAGAGCCTGCGGCCCCGCCCCCAGAGCCCGCGGCCCCGCCTCACTTGGATTTTCATTTCAAGGACCAGAGCCGAGTTGTCACTGCTTCCTTCGACCTGTCCCTGCGAGTCTACATGTGGAATAAGGAAAAGAAGGCTCCCGTCCTCAAGAGCTGCTATCACCTGCTTGGGGGCTCCCACAGATGGGCCAGGTAACCGCTTCTGCTTCCCTTCACTTTGCCTGCCTGTGGCCTTACCTGCTCTGCCAGCGGCATCTGTAAGGAGGCCATTGGAAAGGGTGTGACTGGGACTTGGGTCTTAGCCCCCATCCCCTCACTGTCTGGGGACCGAGACAAGTCACTGCTCAGATGCTATTTCCTACTCTGCTTTAAAAAAAAAAAGGCTAAGCATCATGTACATTATCTCCTGTGAGGTCCAAAGCCACCACCTGCAGCTGGTGTTACCCCCTTTTCCAGATGAAACAGAGGCTCTGGGATGTGGCTCTTCTCACAGCCCCACGGGGATGCACAGGGAGCCCAGGAGGGCGGCATGTCCCTGCCATCCAGCTCTCACGTGACTCTGAAACCATTCACCTGGTACCGGTGGTGGTGGAGTCGGGATGAGGTGTAAAGGTCCCAAAGAATGCAGTGTTGCTTTGGGTTCTACGATTAGAATTTTGGAATCACTTATGTCTCTTCTTGCCACAGTGAGTTCTACAAAGTGGCTGGGCTGTAGGGATCATACCCCCTGAGCTGCTCGCAGTGAGATCACTGACAGCCGTCGGTTCTTTGGTGTGGCGTCTGGGGTAGATTCGACCTCCTGTGGCAAACGTGAAAAAATTCTAAGCCCAAAACCAAATACTTTATTTTTTAAAAATATTTTTTAATGTTTTTTTAATTTATTTCTGAGAGAGAGAGAGCGTGAGCAGGAGAGGGTCAGAGAGAGAGGGAGACACAGAATCTGAAACAGGCTCCAGACTCTGAGCTGACTGTCAGCACAAAGCCCTACACGGGGCTCGAACCGTGAGATCATGACCTGAGCCAAAGTTGGTTGCTTAACTGACTGAGCCACCCAGGCGCCCCCCAAAACCAAATATTTTAAACAATACAGATTTCCGTAGCAAACCTACTTCATTTCTGAGTTTTCAGTTGTCATTTGAAGATAATTATTAAAGCAAACTTCTAATTAACACAGAAGAATCTTCATTTTTAGTAAACAGCTCAACTTTCTGATAAGATAAAGAATTAAGTAGAGATTTAACTTAAATTTTAAGACAACTGGCCTGTTAGGTAGGTTTTAACCCTGTCTCTTAACTTTCTAAACAAACTGTACTGGACAGCCTGATGCTCTCATTCTTTTTTTTTTTTTTTTTAAGTTTATTTATTTTGAGAGAGAGAATGAATGAGTGGAGAAGGGACAGAGAGAGAATCCCAAGCAGGCTGTGCACTGTCAGCACAGAGCCTGATGCAGGACTCAGTCCCACAAACTGTGAGATCATGGACCTAAGCTGAAAGCAAGAGTTGGATGCCCAACCGACTGAGCTCCCCAGGCCCTAATGCGCTCATTATGAGAAGGACTTGGCGTCAGTTGCTTCTTTGCTCAGAATTCCTCCTTAAATTCCTTTGAAGTTTGAGGCCACATTCACATCTGCAGGTGCTGTACTTTTGCAAATTAATGCCCCGGTACAGTTGCCCCTGCCCTAAGGGCGGGGGGGGGGCCTCACAGCCTTCTGGTGCTGAGTCTGCGAGTAACCACAGAGGCCTTTGTGACAAGCCTCTCAGGTCGGGTGGATCCCACTTACAGGCTGCAGCCACTCGGACTGTGGGTGATGGCTTTCTCCTCCAGCAACAGGAAAGCCTCCGTCTTCTGAGGGACACACAGCGCACACTTGTCCTCATGATCGCTGGAACGGGGCCGCGTGGGGAGGCTGCCTGCCCGGGGTCGTGCTCCCTCAAAATACACTCCTCTTCCTCTCTGTTCTGTTCGCGTCTCTGAAGAATTCTCTACATCATCACTGAGTGGGTAGAACGGCCTTTCACTGAAATAACACTGTTCTCAACTTAGCAGGCACTTTTAGAAACTTCTTTTTTACACGTCTTTTTAAACAAATACGACATGCATTACACAACATATCCGTTCACTGAAATGACTGTTCCTTCATGCTGAGTGGGTAGCAGTCTTAGAATCCTCTTTTCTGCATCTGTTTTTATGCGCTGAATGACATGGATGTAGAATGAACACATCCCTCACTGAAATGACACCATTGTCAGCGTGACAAGTGGGATACTAAGAAGTATCTTTTTAAAACTGTGCTTTAGGGGTGTCTGGGGGGCTCAGTCAGTTGAGCATCCAACTTCAGCTCAGGTCATGATCTTGTGTTTCGTGGGTTTGAGCCCCACATGGGGCTCTATGATGACAACTAGGAGCCTGGAGCCTGCCTTGGATTCTGTGTCTCCCTCTCACTCTGCCTCACCCTTGCTTGTGCTCTGTCTCTGTCTCTCAAAAATAAATAAATGTTAAAAAAATTAAAAAATTATAATTAAAAATGTGTTTTAATCAGGACCCTGGAATGGATCTTGATATGAATTATGCCCCTTTCCTAATTCAAAACAGATTCCTCTAGAAATCCTTGCTGAGTGGTTATTTCTCTTGGGGAGCTTTGTTTGGCAACAGTAAAGCTTGCTGTCTTGTTTCATGCTGTTCCCCATAAAGTTTTTCCAGCATCTTTTGAATGCTGCAAGGCATAACCAGTCCTTTCTGAGAGCTTTTCAGTTTCCTAAAACGTTATCATTTGTGAATACCTATTGATTCTCTAAAGAAAACAGGGAAAACCGGTATGTATGTGAAATATAAACTTACCAGCAACCTAGCGGCATACTCCCGGATGCCTACCCAAGAGAAATAAAACTTACGTCTACACAGACGCTTGTACCTGAATGTCCTTAGCAGCTTTGTTGAACACACTCCCAAGGTGCAAACAGTGCCAGTAGCCATCTGCTGGTAAATGGATAGATCCAGTCGGGACAATGTCTCCACAGTGACAGGGAACAGACGCAGGCAGTGTGGGCAGACCGCATGTTGTGCTGCATGAAAGAAGTCAGATGTGTGAGACCACGTTGTGTGATTCCAATTACATGACCCTTCTAGAAAAGTCAAGTCTGTAGAAACAAGGCAAACCCCGGCTGCCAGGGGCTAGGCGCGGGAGGGGTTCACTGCAGATGCGCGCCACACATCCTTTGCAGTGATGAAAATCCAACGGGATGGAGGTGATGGTAGCACAGCTCTGCACTCTTACTAAAACTTCTGGAAGAAAAAAGACTAAGGAATTCTCTAAAGAGAACAAGAAAGGAAACAGATGCTAGTTCAACTTTTTTTGCCGACAAACTGTGAGGACCACTGGCTGCCCGAACGTGCTGCCCACTCCCTACCCAGCCCCTGTGTAGACTAGCCGATGCTGTGGTTTTCTGAGAGTCTGGAGATGCCACCTCCCATTCTTGGTAGTAGTTTCTAAGTTAAGGAGAACTTCAGTTGCTCTTTAAACTCAGTAAGTCAGTGTGGAATTCACTCTAAGCTAAAAGGATTTCATAAAAGCCAAAGTGGCAGTGTTTAGAAGCAATCTATGACGAGGAATAGCCCCTGTTGGAAACTCCAGTCCCTTCTGTGGTTCGGTTGGTTTGGTTTTCTCACCCACTCATTCTCCGTCATGCCTCAGAGTAGCATGGTGTGGTCTTTGTAGGCGAAGAGAACATTTTGGAAAATAATGGCCCTGTGAGCTCCGGCATTTGTCTTTCACTGAGACTGGTCAGGAATTGATGGGCTGATTCTCACTTCCAGGGAAATGATTCTGCCCTGCCAGGATTGGATTAGGTACCAGTTCTCCTCTATCAGGAGAAGTTTCTAGACCAGCTGGAATCCTGATTCAGGCAGCTACTGTCAGGAGGGCCCTGAGCTGACATTTCCTGCTCCAGAACGTGACTGTCCTGCTGTCTGCTAGTGTGACCGCAGTGTCCGCACACATGGGGCGAGCTGCTTGGAGACAGTCTGGACGTTATGCTCCATTCTCCTTGTAAAGGCTTAGCTACTTACCCACGTGTCTCTTCCTCAAGCTAACGTGCACCCTGTCCCTTCCTTCCGCAGCGGATTCACCCATGTGGAAGGCGACAGTACGAGCATTGTAGGTGTGGAAGCCAGAAACATTGGGACAAGTATTCTGAGGTCCTATTGCTTCAGAGTACAGCGTGGCTCAGATGACTGCATCGATTGAAGATCTCACTTTGGTGAAGAGCTTGTCTACATACAAACTAAATGATTATTTATCAACATTGAGACAGAAATGAGCGGTTCTCGGATGCTTGTTACTGGCCAGGCGCGATGCTATGTGACTTTTTTTTTTTTTTTAATTCTCGCAAGCCAGTGAAGGAGGTATGATGTCTCCATTTTTCAGACGAGGAACAGGACCAGTAATGGGAGGGTGACCCATTATGGCCTGTTGTCCAGTTGCCATGCCACCTGCCCACGCTTGTGCAGATTGCAAGTGGCAGAGGGGAGTGGATGTGAGAAGGTCCAAGTACAAGGTGGGGGGGTTGTATTCGGACGATGCTGTGGTTCAGATATGTAATGAAGTAAGGAAATGGCTCTTCCCCCCACTGTTACGTGCTTTAGACACACATTAATAAATGGTCGTGTGGCACCACAGTGCCTAACTGCAGGGATGCCATTCTGTATCTTGTGCGATGGCATCCCTGGAGTCGGTCCACAGGGAAGCCCGGCTGCTTTGGTGGCCGTCTCATTGGAGTTCTCAGCTGCAGGCAACAGGGACCGAACTAGCTAACTAACACTAAGGAATGAATTTACTGGGAGGAGATAGAGCAGTGCACTGGGGCAGTGGGGAGGCGGGAGGAACAGACGGAGCCACAGGAAGCAGGGCCCTGTTCCAGCGAGGTGTGGCCTGCCGCGTCCCTGACACGTCCATGCCATTGCCACTGCACATGTGCCACTGACACCATCTGAAAGCTTCCCAGCTGCTCCTGGGGAAGGGGGACTTCGAGGCTAGGAACACCAGATGTGAGTGTGATTTTCTGAGTTGGCCGCAAGCCCATGCCACCTGGGCTGGGATGGGAGAGTTTGGCCCTTTGAGCTTCCCTAGAGCAGCTCCCAGTCAGGACTCACGCTATGAAAAGTTCTTCAGAACGAGGAAAGGTTCTCACAGAGACCGACAATGAGGAGGAAAAGCTTGCTACTGCAGCCTGCCGCTTCAGCGGCCCGGTACCGATACCCCTTCCCCAGTACGCGGGCTTCATACCCAGCATGGCACCCGTGTCCCATGCAAGTCCAGATGCAGTTATTTACCCACAAGGAGAAGATCTATACCCTCCCCCTGTTTAAGATCTAAGGTTTATTTGGGGATAATTTTTCAGAAAAATCGGCAGAAGCAGTACAGTGGATCCCTGTATCCTTTGCCCAGCCCCCTCGTGTGAACACCTCACATAGTGTGTGCACTGGGAAACGCGAAGTCTTTGTCAGCTGGAAGTCAGAAATCTCTGTTTGTCCCACCACAGTCCGATTTGTGTTCAGCGGTCCTAGTGCATCCTGCTTGCAGCCATGGGGAGAGGGAGAGGAGGCGAACAATTCGCTGAAAAAAAAAAAACAAAAAAACATGACACAGCAAGAAAGGAAATAGCTGTTCAGAAGATAAAGGAGATTCAGGTAAGTTGAGATAGAAGAGTTTTTGCTGAAGACACAATAAAGGGGTTGGAATGTTGGCGAAAGGGGGGAGGTCCGATAAGGGAATGTTGAGGGTACAGGCCACCCGAGAGGCGTGGACATGTGGCAGCTGGGGAAGCAGTGTGGTCAGCGCTTAGGGAAGGCAGCCCGCCAGGCCCAGGTGTGTGCTGGCAGCAGCACTGGATGATGTCACGTCTGGGTGCAGTGGCCCTGCCCAGGCCGGCTCTGTGGTACGGAAGGTTTAGGAGGAGAGCCGCTGTAATGGAGGGAGCATGGGAGACCCTGGCAGATGGACTCCTTAGGGAAAAGCCTGGGGGAAACAGAAGTGTGTCATGCTCCCAGGTCCTCTCAACCGAAGCTCTAAGGCTTCTTTCCCCTCAAGGGCTGCCGCTCCCAGGGAAGCATGAGGGCCTTAGCAGCACCTCTGGTTCCTGCCAGCGGCCGGATCTCAAACTTCCTCAGAGCCTCTGTTACTCCAGGTGCAGCCCAAGATAGTCTGTATTAAGTAGAGATAGAAGATACTGAAAACTTTTCCCTAGTTCTTGGCCACAGGTGAAGCCTTCACAATCTCTAAAATACTAATTGCTACGATAATAATTCCTTTTTAAAAGACAGTCACCACAGACACACACAGTCACTCTTAAAATTCACTTTTATTTTAAAGTTTGTTTTTATTTATTTTGAGAGAGAGAGAATCCCAAGCAGGCTCCATGCTGTCAGCGCAGAACCCAGCACAGGGCTTGAACACACAAACTGTGAGAACATGACCTGAGCTGAAACCAAGAGTCAGATAGATGCTTAACTGATTGAGCCACTCAGGCACTCCTAAAATTCACTTTTAAATAATAGATGGGTTAAGTAGAAAATCTAAGTAGAAATTATAACAAAATAAGAATATTCTTAACTGGATAAAGGGAATATGAAATAGCAAATATGCTTAAAGATGTGTAACCAGAAATGTTACCACTGATGCTGGAAACAAGTGTGACATTGATCACTATAATTAAGTATTCCCCTGGAGAGGGAGGAGTCAACAAGGTGGAGAAGGAGTGGGACCTGAAGTTCCCTCATCCCTGAAACACAGCAGTATTGAGGCCAGAAGACTTGGGGTTCCAGGCTACAGAGTGACCGAAAGCTCTCCATGGGCTCGTGGGGACAGCTTGGCAGGCCATAGGTGCATGATTGTGAATTGGGAGAGATACAACAGACAGTGTAGGCATGGAGGGGAGGGACCCCTTCTGTGAAAAGACAAAGGGAAGAGAAAGAGAAGCTGCCGAAGTGTAGGATTGTATTTGGACAAGAGAAAAACCTCTCCAGACCACGTCCTCGGGAACAGAAACAGAGAAAGAACCAATTCTGACACGATCCAGGGTTTCAGGGCTTTCTCTGGACTGGGGCCTGCTGCCCTACACACATGCCCTGGGGGAAGGGGGAGGTCGGTGGCCAGCTCGGAGGTGCGTTCTGACAGAGCAGTCCTGCCCTTTGAGCACTGTGGGAAGAAGGTATATAGCCTCCAAGGACAAAAGATTCTGCAGGCGCGCACCAGCCAGAAGCCCTTCGTATGCTGGCTGGGCAGAGAGGCACAAACTCCAGAACTGGGGGTTGTGGGGCAGGATCCCTTAAGACATCAGGGTTTGAATCCCAGCCGAGCACCTGGAAGGTGCAGCAGACTGTGGAGCGAGACAACCTGGCCTGCTTGTCCCCCTGCAGCACTGTGAGGACGGCCTGAACAGAGCAGTCTGGGACACCCAGTCCAGGAAGGAGAGACTGAGGTTTCACCATTTTTCTCCCCATTCGCAAGATGGGACTTCACGGAAGTGACAGCGAGCCCACAGTGAAGGCAGGACTTGCCTCCACAAACCACACCCCCTCTGTGCCTGGTAACAAGAGCAGGATTGATGCTAATGAACCAAACAGCCCCTCCTCCAGACCAGCACAGCCACCAGCTCCAAGGCACAGATAATCAGTCCAGCGGTTTTGCATTTTCTGATTTGATTGTTGGTCTCTCTCTCTCTCTCTCTCTCTCACACACACACACACACACACACACACACACACACACACATTCTTCCATTCTTTCATTTCTCCTCTATTCTGGTTGTTCATTTGTATAAGCAGACACTTTTAATCTAGTCTTTTTACACCTCTTCTGTATCTCCTCCTTTCTCTCTCTCTCTCTCTCTCTCTCGATTAAACCATATAGTTTCTCTGATTCTCTGGTCAATCAGAGAATTTTGGTCAATTGTTTTTTCTTCTTCCCTGCCCCTGTCATTTCTCTTTTTCTATGGGTTAAGGCTTCTTTCACCATCAATTCTCTTTTAAATTTTTTTCCAGGGTTTCAACAAACAATTCAAACCACACCTGGTGGAGGGTCCAAACCAATACCAGGAGTAAGAAGATAAAGCATCCAGAGTCACAACAACAAAGAGCATGCAACACACTCCAAAAACACCTCCTGAAGGGCCAGGCCCTGGACAGTGTATGACCCCTCTTTAATATAGTGCTTGCTGGTGCAGGACACATAACAAGTAATTAAAACACATAAAGGACAGAAAACTAACCAAAATGACAAAATGGAAGAATTTTCCTCACAAGAAGTTCCAGGAAAAAATGCCAGCTGGAGAATTGCTCAAAACAGATATAAACAATATATCTGATCAAGAATTTAGAATAATAATCATAAAATTAATAGCTGGGCTTGAAAAAGCATAGAAGACAGAGAATCTATTGCTGCAGAGATCAAGGAACTATGAAATAGTCACGACAAATTAAGAAATGCCATAAATGAGGTGTAAAATAAACTAGATGCAATGATAGCAAGGATGGAGGAATCAATGGGAAGAATAAATGATATAGACGATAAAGTTATGGAAAATGATGAAGCTGAGAAAAAGAGAAGAAAACACTAGACCACGAGGGGAGTATTAGAGAACTAAGTGATTCGGTGAAATGTAATAATACCCAGATCATAGGAATTCCAAAAGAAGGAGAGACAGCAGTTTACTTGAACAAATTATAGTTGAGAACTAACCTAATCTGGGTAAGGAAGCAGAAATCCTAATCCATCCAGCACAGAGAATTCTCTTCAGAATCAAAAATAGGTCTTCAACATGGCATAACATAGTGAAGCTGTCAAAACACAAAGCTAAAGAGACTTCTGAAAGCAGTTAGGGACAAACGGGCCTTAACCTATAAGGATAGACACATAAAGGTAGTAGCAGACCTGTCCAATGAAACTTGGCAAGTCAGAAGGGAATGGCAGGAAATATTCAGTGCTGAGTAGGAAAAAATTGCAGCCAAGAATCCTTTATCCAGCAAGGCTGTCATTCAGAATAGGAGGAGAGAAAAGGCTTTCCCAGACAAAAACTGAAGGAGTTCATGACCACTAAACCAGCCCTGGAAGAGATCCTAATCTCTGTAAGATACTCTGTGAGTGGAATGCTACAAAGGCTACAAAGGACCAGAGACATCACCACAAACATGAAACCCACAGATAACACAATGACAATAAATCCCTATCTTTCAATAAGAACTCTGAATGTAAATGGACTAAAGGCTCCAATTAAAAGACAGGGTATCAGAATGGATTAAAAAAAAAAATCCATCTATATGTTGTCTACAAGAGACTCATTTTAGACCTGAGGACACCTTCAGATTGAAGTGAGGGAATGAAGAACCATCAGTCATGCTATTGGAAGTCAAAAGAATGCTGGAGTAGCCATTCTTATATGAGACAAACTAGATTTTAAGCTGAAGACTTATGAGATGAAGGGCATTATATCATATTTATGGTGTCTATCCATCAAGAAGAGCTAACACTTGTAAATGTTTATGCACCCAATTTGGAAGCACCCAAATATATATATGTATCAAAAACATAAGCAATCTTATGGATAAGAATACAGTAATTGTAGGTGACTTTAATACTCCACTTACAGCAATGGGAAGATCCGCTAGGCAGAAAATCAATAAGTAAACAATGGTCTTGAATGATACACTGGACCAGATGGACTTGACAGATATATTCAGAACTTTTCATCCAAGCGCAGCAGAATACACACTCTTCTTGAGTGCACATGGAACATTTTCCAAGATAGATTACATACTGGGTCACAAAACAGCCCTCAATAGATATAAAGAAATGAGATCATACCATGCATATTTTCAGATTACAACGCTATGAAACGATATCAACAACCACGAGAAAACATTTGGAAAGCCTCTGAATGCATGGAGGTTAAAGAACTCCTAGGTCAAGAAGGCAATTAAGGAAGAAATTGAAAAATATATGGAAGCAAATGAAAATGAAAACACGACAGTCCAAACCCTTTAGGGTGCAACAAAAGTGGTTCTAAGAAGTAAATAAATTGCAGTCCAGGCCTATCTCAAGAAAGAAGTAAAATCCCAAATACAAACTCAACCTCACTCCTAAAGGAACTAGAAGCAGAGCAGCAAAGAAAGCCCAAAGCCAGTAGGAGAAGAGAAACAATAAAGATTGGAGTAGAAATCGTATAGAATCCAAACAAAAAACAACCACCAGCGTAACAGAGCAATTAATCTAAGAGCAGGGTTTTGTTTTTTTTTTTTTTTGAAAGAATAAACCTAATTGATAAACACCTAGCTAGACTTTTAAAAAAGAAAAGGAAGGTAATCCAAATAGATAAAATCATGAATTAAAGAGGAGAAATCACAACCAACACGACAGAAACACAATTATTAGAGAACACTATGAAAAATTATATGCCAACAAACTGGACAACCTGGAAGAAATGGACAAATTCCTAGACACCACACACTACCAAAACTCAAACAGGAAGAAATAGAAAATTTGAACAGACCATAACTGGCAAAGAAATTAAATCAGTCATCAAAAATCTCCCAAGAAATGAGAGTCCTGGGCCAGATGGCTTTCCAGGGGAATTCTACCAGACATTTGGAGCAAAGTAAATACATTCTTCATAAGCTGTTCCAAAAAACAGAAATGGAAGGAAAGCTTCTGGACTCATTCTATGAAGTCAGCATTACCTTGATTCCCAAACCAGAGACAACATTAAAAAGGAGAATTGCAGGCCAATACCCCTGGTGAACATGGATGCAAAAATTCTCAACAAGATACTACCACATCGAATTCAACAGTATACTAAAAGAATTATTCACCATGATTAAGTGGCTTTCATTTTGGGCTGCAGGGCTGGTTCAGTATTGCAAATCAATCAATGTGACACATCACATCAATTGAAGAAAGGATATGATCCTGTCAGTAGATGCAGAAAAAGCATTTGAGAGCATACAGCATCCTTTCTTAATAAAAGCCCTCAAGAAAGTTGGGATAGAAGGAACATGCCTGAACATCATAAAAGCCATGTATGAATGGCCTACAGCCAATACCATCCTTAATGAGGAAAAACTAGGAGCTCTCCCCTTGAGATCAGGAACATATGGGGATGTCCACTCTCACCACTGTTGTTTAACATAGTGTTGGAAGTCCTAGCCTCCACAATCAGTTAACAAAATGAAATAAAAGGCATCCAAACTTTTCATAGATGACGTGGTACTCTACATGGAAACCTGAAAGACTGTACCAAAAAACTGCTAGAACTGATCCGTGAATTCAGCAGAGTCATTGGCTGCAAAATCAATGCACAGAAATTGGTTGCATTTCTATACAGCAATAATGAAGGGAAAGAAGAGAAACCAAGAAATCGATGCTATTTACAATTCCACCAAGAACCATAAAATACCTAGGAATAAACCTAACCAACGTTGTAAAAGATCTGTATGCTGAAAACGTTAGAAAACTTATGAAGGAAACTGAAGAAGACACAAAGAAATGGAAAAACATTTCATGCTCATGGTTTGGAAGAAAAAATATTGTTAAAATGTCAATACTACCCAAAGCAATCTACAGATTCAGTGCAATCCAAATCAAAATTGCATCAGCATTCTTCTCAGAGCTGGAACAAACAAACTTAAAATTTGTATAGAACCACAGAAGACCCCGGATAGCCAAAGTAATCCTGAAGAAGAAAACCAAAATGGGAGGCATCACCATTTTGGGCTTTAGTCTTTACTACAAAGCTGCAATCATCAAGACAGTATGGTATTGGCACAAAAACAGACACATAGACCAATGGAATAGAATAGAGAACTCAGAATTTGACCCACAAATGTATGGCCAACTAATCTTTGACAAAGTGAGGAAGAGCATCCAATGGAAAAAAGCCTCTTCAACAGATGGTGCTGGGAGAACTGGACAGCAACGTGCAGAAGAATGAAACTCAACACATTTTTTATTTTTATTTTTTTATTTTTTTTACAAATAGTTTATTGTCAAATTAGTTTCCACATAACACTCAGTGCTCATCCCCACAAGTGTCCTTCTCCATGCCCATCCCCCCCTCCCCCCCACATCCATCAGTCCTCAGTTTTTGTCAGCATTCAAGAGTCTCTCATGGTTTGCCTCTCTCCCTTTCCCCCACCATTTCCACCCTTCTTCTCCCCCTTGTTCCTCCGTCAAGTTCCTCCTAATCCTCCTATACGTGCAAACATATGATATTTGTCCTTCTCTGCCTGACTTATTTCGCTCAGCATAACACCCTCAAGGTCCATCCATGTTGCTACACATGGCCAGATTTCATTGTTTCTCATTGCCATGTAGTATTCCATGGTATAGATAAACCACATCTTCTTGATCCATTCATCTGTTGATGGACACTTAGGCTCTTTCCATGTTTTAGCTATTGTGGAGAGTGCTGCTATGAACATTGGGGTACATGTGCTCCTATGCATCAGCATTTCTGTATCCCTTGGGTAAATTCCTAGCAGTGCTATTGCTGGGTCATAGGGGAGTTCTATTGTTAGTTTCCTGAGGAACCTCCACACTGTTTTCCAGAGGGGCTGTACCAGTTTACATTCCCACCAACAGTGTAGGAGGGTGCCCGTTTCTCCACATCCTCGCCAGCATCTAGAGTTCTCTGATTTGCTCATTTTAGCCACTCTGACTGGCGTGAGGTGGTATCTCAGTGTGGTTTTGATTTGTATTTCCCTGATGAGGGATGCTGAGCATCGTTTCATGTGTCTGTTGGCCATCTGGATGTCCTCTTTGGAGAAGTGTCTGTTCATATCTTCTGCCCATTTCTTCACTGGGTTGTTTGTTTTTCGGGCGTGTAGTTTGGTGAGTTCCTTATAGATTCTGGATATTAACCCTTTATCTGATATGTCATTTGCAACTATCTTTTCCCATTGCGTTGGTTGCCTATTAGTTTTCTGGGTTGTTTCCTTGGCTGTGCAGAAGCTTCAACACATTTTTTAAATGGAGTTTGACAACGTGGAAATGCAGAGGGCTAAGATTAGCTAAGAAACAGTAAAAAATGGTACTTAAAAAAAAATTTTTTTTTTTTTTGAAACACAGCATGAGCTTGGGAAGGACACAGAGAGAGGGAAACACAGAATCTGAAGCAGGCTCCAGACTCTGAGCTGTCACCACAGAGCCTGATGCATGACTTCAACACACGAACCATGAGATCATGACCTGAGCCGAAGTCGTATGCCCAACCAACTGAGCCACCCAAGCACCCCGGTAGCAGTAAAAAATGAAATTAAGGTGTAGTATGAACATTTGTTATGAAGAAGATTAAGATAGTACAGTATTGGTGGTGGGATGAGGATGGTGAGAGAGATCAAGGAAAGAAGGGAAAGCCCAGAAAGAGATCCATGGACATACTAATACAACAGAACAGGAAGTGGCAGGGAAGTATAATTTTTAGAAATAAATAGTGTTGGGATAATTGGGTAGCCATCTGGGGAAAAAAAGCTAGAATTCTTCTTCAAACCATATGCAGGGATCAACTCCATGACACATGGAAAGTAAACCATAAAGCATTTAGAAGAGTGAGCATATGGAAGAGTTTGTTTTTACTGTGTGGTATGTTAGGATTGCTTAAATCAGTCTTAAAAGAACTGCCCATTAAAGAACAGATTTATAATTTAACTACATTAAAATTTAAGTTCTTTGAATTAAAAGCACTATTTAAAACTTGAAGGGATACATAAGGAGTGTCAAAATGTTTGCAACGGATACACATAAAGGGTTAAAATGTAGAATATATATATATATATGTTTGTATGTATACACACACACACACACACACACACACACACAGATTCAAAAGTCTCTACAGTGAGAAAGGGCAAAGAATAGAAAATAGATGGGAATATATACATGAAAATGGCCAAATATTAAAATTTACTTAAAATTATTATTCAGAAAATGTGTATCAAAGTATGGTGAGATACCACTTTAAACCCTCAGAGTAGCAAGAAACTTAGAAAGGTTAAAAAGAATGAGTAGTTTAAAAAATTTGGGGTGGCTGGCCAGCTCAGTCGGTTAAGCGTCCGACTTCAGTTCAAGTCATGATCTCACAGTTCATGGGTTCGAGCCCCACATCGGGCTTTGTGCTGACAGCTAGCTCAGAGCCTGGAGCCTGTTTCGGATTCTGTATCTCCCTCTCTCTCTGACCCTCCCCTGCTCACACTGTTTCTCTCTCTCTTTCAGAAATAATTAAAACATTAAAAAATTAAAAAAAAAAAAAAGAAACTTAGAAAGCTTGAAAGTAACAAATGTTGAAGATATGTCACAACAGTAACTCATCACTGGAGGCAGTGCATATTAATTAGTCTGTCCCCTTGGAAAAATTTTTATTAAACAGAAAATTTTTATTAAATAGTAAAGTCAGAGATACTTCTATCACCACTCCTAGGAATATATACCTTTAGAAGCTCTTGCACATGTGAACCATGACATATGAACAAGATTGTTCATAAAACTGTTTAGGAGCTCTATATTAGAAAAAAATTCAAGTGTTCAAAAATAGAAATAAATATACTATGGTAGAGTTATACAACAGGAATAATAATACAAATAAACAGACTACTACATGCAACAACACTGATGAATTTTACAGAAGGTTGAGCAAATGAAGATATAAAAGAATATGCCTAATACAGTTACACTTTAGATACAATTCAAAAATAAGCAAAACGAAATGGTATTGCTTACAGATGTAGACATAGGAGGTAAAACCATGAAGCAAAGCAATGATTACCATGAATTCAAGATTCAGGATTGTGATTACATATAAAGTAGATTAAGAGCGTTCTGATCATGAAAGAACACATATGTTCTTTCTGGGGACCTACAGTTTTCTATTTCGTAACATGAATAGTAACTGCATTAGTGTTTGCCTTATAATACTTTGTTAAATTGAACATCTAGTTTTATCCATTTCTTTGTATGTAGTTTCACAATAAGTTTTAAAATTGTATATTGTCTGTTGTATAACAAATTACCACAACATTTAGCAGTTTAAGCAATCAAATATTTATTATTTCACACAATTTCTGAAGGTCAGGCTTCTGGGAGTGGTACTGGCCAGGGCTGTGGTCATCTGACTAGGACTGGAATCCACTTCCATGATAGCTCACTCTCAAGGCTGTGGGTGGGAAGTCTCAGCTCCTTAGCACACAGGCCTTTTCACAGGACTGTTTGAGTGTCCTCACAATGTGATGGTTGGCTTTCTCCAGAGTGAGTGATTTGAGAGAGAGGACAAGTTTGCAGTGCCTTTCCTCACCTAATATTGGAAGTCACACAGTGTCACTGCCACATTCTCTGCATAAAAGGAAGTCATTCAAACTCCAATCATGCTGAAAGACAGGGATTAATAAGATCAATTTCTTCAAGGGAGAGGTATCCAAGTATTTGTGGGCATACTTAAAATCACCATAAGTTTTATAGAAAGCCTACTATAAACAAAAGTGCTTGCAACATATATGAAGCAGAAGACTTATAAACAAGGACAAAGACCCAATATTCACACTGACAAAGTTCATAAAACACATTCTAGAGAAGATATAAAAGAAACTATTGAGAAACATTGCTAATAAAAATACCTGGGGGTGCCTGGGTGGTTCAGTTGGTTGAGTGTCCAGCTCAGTTGGTTGAGTGTCCAGCTCTTGGTTCTGGCTCAGGTTATGATCTCATGGTTCCTGGGTTTGAGCCCCACAACGGGCTCTCTGCTGAGAGTGTGGAGCCTGCTTGGGATTCTCTTTCTCCCTCTCTGTCCTTCCCCCACTTGTATATACATGTGCATGCATGCTCTCTCTCTGTCTCAAATAAATAAACTACAAAAATTTAGAGTCTCTTGTGGTTTGTTTACCTCTCTCCTTGATTCGCATCCCTTCCCATATGTTCACCGCTTTTCTTTCTTAAATTCCACACTTGAGTGAAATCATTTGTATTTATCTGATTGACTTATTTTCTTAGCACAATACATTCTAGCTCCATCCATGTTGTTGCAAATGGCAAGATTTCATTCTTTTTGATAGAAAAGATTTGATACACACACACACACACACACATCTTCTTTACCCATAATGTTGATGAACATTTGGGCTCTCTCCATATTTTGGTTATTGTCGATAATGCTGTAATGAACATCAGGGTGCATATACCCCTTTGAATCTGTATTTTTGTATCCCTTGGGCAAATACCTAATAGTGTAATTGCTGGGTTGTAGGGTAGTTCTATATCTAGTTTCTTGTGGAACCTCCATACAGTTTTCCAGTGTAGCTGCATCAGTTTCCATTCCCACCAACAGGGCAAAAGGGTTCCCTTTCTCTGAATCCTCGCCAACATCTGTTGTTTCTTGCATTGTTAATTTTAGCCATTCTACCAGGTGTGAGGTGATATCTCGTGGTGGGTTTTGATTTGTACTTCCCTGACAGTGATGTTGAGCATCTTTTCATGTGTCCGTTAGCCATCTAGATGTCTTTGGAAAAGTGTCTATTCATGTCTTCTGCCAATTTCTTAATTGGGTTGTGTTTTGGGCATTTAGTTTGATAAATTCTTAATAGATTTTGGATACGAACCATTTATCTGATATCATTTGCAAATATCTTCTCCCATTCTATAGGCTGCCTTTTAGTTTTGTTGTTTCCTTTGCTGTGTAGAAGCTTTTCATCTTGATGAAGTCCCAATAGTTCATGTTTGCTTGTTTCCCTTGCTTTTGGCAACATGTTTAGTAAGAAGTTGCTCTGGCTGACATCAGAAGATGCTGCAAGTCCTCTCCTCCGGGATTTTGATGGTTTCCTGTCTCACATTTAAGTCTTTCATCCATTTTGAATTTATTTTTGTGTATGGTGTAAGAAAGTGGCCTAGTTTCATTCTTCTCCATGTTGCTGTCCAGATTTCCCAACACCATTTGTAGAAGAGACTTCTTCCATTGAATACTCTCTCTTGCTTTGTGAAAGATGAGTTGACCACGTAGTGGTGGGTCCATTTCTGGGTTTTCTATTCTGTTCCATTGATCTATGTGTCTGTTTTTGTGCCACTACCATGCTGTCCTGATGACTACAGCTTTGTAGTATAGCTTGAAATCTGGAATCGTGATGCCTCCAGTTTTGTTTTTCTTTTTCAGGATTACTTTGGCTATTCAGAGTCTTTCATGGTACCATAAAAGTTTTAGATTTATTTATTCTAGCTCTGTGAAAAATACTGGCAGTATTTTGATAGGGATTGCATTTAATGTGTAGATTGTTTTGGTTAGTATAGACATTTTAACAATGTTCTTCCAATCCATGAGCATGGAATGCTTTTCCATTTCTTTGTATCCTCTTTAATTTCTTTCATAAGTGTTCTATGGTTTTCAGAGTATAGATATTTTACCTCTTTGGTTAAGTTTATTCCTAGGTATCTAATTGTTTTTGGTGCAATTGCAAATGGGATCTATTCCTTGATTTTTTGTTATTGTTGTTGCTTCATTATTGGTGTATAGAAATGCAACAGATTTCTGTACATGGATTTTACATCCTGAAACTTTAGTTAATTCATGTATTAGTTCTTGCAAGTTTTTGTGGGTTTTTTGTGTGTGTGGAGATTTTCAGGTTCTCAACATAGACTTTCATATCATCTGTGAATAATGAAAGTTTGACTTCTTCCTTGCTGATTTGGATGCCTTTAATTTCTTTTTGTCTGATTCCTGAGGCTAAGACTTCCAGTACCATGTAAAAAGTAATGGTGACAGGGGTACCTGGGTGGCTCACTCAGTTAAGCCTTTGATTTCGGCTCAGATCATGATTTCACAGTTCTTGATTTCAAGCCTCGTGTCGGGCTCTGTGCTCAGCTCAGCTCTGAGCAGTCTGGAGCCTGCTTCAGATTCTGTTTCCATCTCTCTCTGCCCCTCCCCTGCTCATGCTCTGTCTCTGTCAAAAATAAACAAACATTAAAAAAATTTTTTTTAAAGTAATGGTGACAGTGAACATCTGTGTCTTGTTCCTGACCATAGGGGAAAGGCTCTCAGTTTTTCCCTGCTGAGGATGATATAAGCTGTGGGTCTTTCATATATGGTGGTTCTGATGTTGAGGTATGTTCCATCTCTCTCTCTTTTTTTTTTTTTTTAATAATAATGGGAGCTGTATTTCTCAAATGCTTTTTCTGTAACCATTGATAGAATCATATATATGGTTCTTTTCTTTTATTAATATGGTATATCACACTGATTGATTTGTGAATAACAAACCAACCCTGCAGCCTAGGGAAAGACCCACTTAATCATGGTGAATAGTTCTTTTTATGTACTCTTGATTTTGATATACTAGTATCCTGTTGAGAATTTTTGCATCCATTATCATCAGAATATTGGCCTGTAATTCTCCTTTTTAGTGGGGTCTTTGGTTTTGGAATTAGGGTAACGATGGCCTCATAGAATGAGTTTGAAATTTCTGTTTTTTAGAACAGTTTGCAAAGAATAGATATTAACTCTTCTTTAAATGACTGTTAGAGGGGCCTAGGTGGCTCAGTTGGTTGAGCCTCCAATTCTTGGTTTTGGCTTAGGTCATGATCTCACAGTTTATGGAATCAAGCCCTGGGTCAGGCTCTGTACTGACAGTGCAGAGCCAGCTTGGGATTCTCTCTCCCCCACTCTCTCCCCCTCCCCCCACTTTCTCTCTCAAAATAAATAAACATAAATAAATACCCGGTAGAATTCCCCTGGGAAGCAATTTGGCCCAGGACTCTTGTTTGCTGTGAGTTTTTTGATGGCTCACTCCATTTCTTTGCTGGTTATGGGCCTGTTCAAATTTTCTATTTCTTCCTGTTTCAGTTTTGGCAGTGCATGACTTTCTAGAAATTTGTTCATTTCTTCCAGACTATCCAGTTTGTTGGCATATAATTTTTCATAGTATTCTCTTATAATTGTATTTCTGTAGGGTTGGTTGTGATCTATCCTCTTTTATTTGTGATTTTATCTGTGTACTTTCTCTTATTGATAAGTCTGGTTAAGGGTTTATCAATGTTTATTCCTTCAAGGAACCAATTATTAGTTTCATTGATCTGTTCTGTTTTTGTTGTTGTTTGTATATCATTTATTTCTGCTCTAATCATTATTTCCATTCTTCTTCTGGCTTTAGGCTCTATTTGCTGTTCCTGTCCTAGTTCCTTTAAGTGTAAGATTAGGTTGTGTATTGTGGACCTTTTTTGCTTTTTGATATAGGCCTGTATTGCAATATACTTTCCACTTAGGACTGCCTTTGCTGCATCCCAAAGCGTTTGGGCTGTCGTGTTTTTGTTTTCATTTGCTTCCATGTATTTTTTAAACTTCTTTAATTTCCTGGTTAACCCATTCATTTTTTTTTTTAATGTTTTTTATTTATTTCTAGGAGAGAGAGAGAGACAGCGTGAACAGGGGAGGGTCAGAGAGAGAGGGAGTCACAGACTGAAACAGGCCCCAGGCTCTGAGCTGGCAGTCAGCACAGAGCCCGACGCGGGGCTCGAACCCACGAACCGCGAGATCATGACCTAAGCGAAAGTCGGACGCTTAACCGACTAAGCCACCCAGGCGCCCCAACCCATTCATTCTTTAATAGAATGTTCTTTAAACTCTCAACAGTGTTGAGAGTGGATATCTTTGTCTTATTCCTGACCATAGAGGAAAAGCTCTCAGTTATACTCTACTGAGGATGATACTGTGGGTTTTTTTTTTTTTTTTTGTATATGGCCTTTATGGTGTTGAGGTATGTTTCCCTCTATCTGTAAGTTGTTGAGGATTTAATAAAAAATAGATGCTGTATTTTGTCAAATGCTTTTTCTGAATCTATTGACAAGATCGTATGTTAGTTATCCTTTGTTTTATTAATGTGGTGTATCATGTTGGTTGATTTGCAAATATTGAACCATCACTGCAACCCAAGAATAAATCCCACTTGATCATGGTGAATGATTTTTTTTTTAAGTTTATTTATTTATTTTGAGAGAGAGAGAGAGGGAGAGCAGGGGAGGGCAGAGAGAGAGAATCCCAGGTAAGATTCACACAGTACAGAACCCGATGTGAACTCACAAACCATGAGATCATGACCTGAGCAAAAATCAAGAGTCAGACACTTAACTGACTGAACCACCAGGGTCCTCATGGTCAAAGATTCTTTTAATATACAGTTGGATTCGACATGCTAGTATGTTGAGATTTTTTGTGTCCATGTTCATCAGGGATATTGGTCTGTGGTTCTTTTTAGTGAAGTCTTTATCTGGTTTTGGAATCAGGGTAATGCTGGCTTCATACAATGTCTTTGGAAGTTTTCCTTCCATTTCTATCTTTTGGAATAGTTTGATAAGACTAGGTATTAACTCTTCTTTAAATGTTTGTTTGAATTCCCCTGTGAAGCCACCTGGCCCTGGGCTTTTGTTTGTTGGGAGACTTTTTATTAAGGATTCAGTTTCTTTGTTGGTTATCAGTCTGTTCAGTTTTTCTATTTCTTCCTGTTGCAGTTTTGGTAGTTTATATGTTTCTAGGAATTTCTTCATTTCTTCCAGATTTTCCAATTGTTGCCATATAATTTTTCATAATATTTTCTTATATTTGTATTTCTGTGGTGTTGGATGTGATTTATCTCACATTTATGATTTTATTTATTTGGGTCCTTTCTCTTTTTGGTAAGTCTGGCTAGGAGTTTATAAATTTTATTAACAGCTCTTGGTTTCATTGATCTGTTTTATTGTTTTCTTGGAGTTTCTATATCACTCATTTCTGCTCTAATTATTTACTTCTCGTGCTGGCTTTAGGCTTCAATTGTTGTTCTTTTTCCAGCTCCTTTATGTGTAACATTAGGTTATGTTACTTGAGGTTATGTACTTGAGATTTTTCTTGCTATTTGAGGTAGGCCTGTATTGCTACATACTTCTCTCTTCTGACCATTTTTGCCACATCTCAAAGGTTTTGGACTATCATATTTTCATTTCCATTGATTTCCATGCAGTTTTTAATTTCTCCTTTAATTTCCACATATTCTTTAGTGGAATGTTTTTTTGTTGAGAAACAGAATGCGAGTGAGAGCAGAGAGACAGAATCCAATGAGGGTCAGAGAGATAGCGAGGGAGGGAGGGGGAGAGAGAGAGAGAGAGAGAGAGAGAGAGAGAGAGAGAAGGAGAGAGAACTTAATGCAGGGCTCCTGCTCACATGATATGGGCTCAAGCTCACCAAAAGTGGGAGCTCACCTGATGTGGGACTCGAACTCACAAACCATGAGATCATGACCTGAGCCAAAGTCAGGTGCTTAACCGACTGAGCCACCCTAGTAGGATGTTCTCTAACATCCATGTATTTGGGGTCTTTCCTAAATCTTCTTGTGGTTGAATTCAAGTTTCAGAGCATTGCGTTCTGGAAATATGCATGGTATTATAAATTCAATCTTTTTGTATTTGTTGAGGCCTGATTTGTGACCTAGTATGTGATTGTTGTGGAGAATGTCCCATGTGCACTTGAAAAAAAAAGTGTATTCTGCTGCTTTAGGACAAAATGTTCTGAATATATCTGTTAAGTTCATCTGGTCTGGTGTGTCATTTAAAGCAATTGTTTCCTTGTTGATTTTCTGCTTAGATGATCTGTCCATTGCTGTAAGTGTGTGTTAAAGTGTCTTAATATCACTGTATTATTACCAATAAGTTTCTTTAAGTTTGTAACTAATTGTTTTATATATTTAGGTGCTTTAAAGGTAGGGGCATATATATTTACAGTTGCTAGATCTTGTTGGATAAACCTGTTTATTATGATATAATGCCCTTCTTCATCTCTTGTTACAGTCTTTGGTTTAAAATCTAGTTCGCCTCATATAACTATGGCTACTAAGGCTTTCTTCTGATGTCGTTTTGCATGGTAAATGTTTCTCCATTTCCTCATTTTCAATCTGCAGGTATATTTAGGTCTAAAATGAATCAAAATGATTCTCTTATAGGTAGCATATAGATGGGTCTTTTTAAAAATTCTTTCTGGGGCGCCTGGTGGCTTAGTCGGTTAAGCGTCCGACTTTCGCTTAGGTCATGATCTCGCGGTTCGTGGGTTCGAGCCCCGCGTCGGGCTCTGTGCTGGCTGCCAGCTCAGAGCCTGGAGCCTGTTTCAGTCTGTGACTCCCTCTCTCTCTGACCCTCCCCTGTTCACGCTGTCTCTCTCTCTCTCTCTCCTAGAAATAAATAAAACATTAAAAAAAAATTCTTTCTGACATCCTATGTCTTTTTTTAAGTTTTATTTATTTTTAAAGAGAGAGAGGGAGAGAGAATCCCAATCAGGCTATGTGCTGTCAGTGCAGAGCTGTTCGTGGGGCTCAGTCTCACAATCCATGAGGTCATGACCTGAGCTGAAACCAAGACTCAGACACTTAACCAAGTGATCCACCAAGGTGCCCCCACCCTGTGTCTTCTGATTGGTGCATTTGGTCCATTTACATTCAGAGTAATTATTGATAGATATGTATTTAGTGATATTTTATTACTTGTTTTGACATTGTTTCTGGATATTTTTCTCTCTTCCTTTCTCGTCTTTGTTGCTTTTGGTCTGCCTTTCCCACTCAAAGAGACGCCTTTAATATTTTTTGCAGGTGGGTTTAGTAGTCATGAATTCCTTTAATTTGTGTTTGTCTGAGAAATTCTTTATCTCTTCTCTATTATAAATGATAGCCTTGCTGGACAGAGTATTCTTGGTTGCAGATTTTTCCCATTCAGCACATTTTCTGTATCATGCCACTCTATTCTGGCTTGCCAAGTTTCTGTGGAGAGATCTACTGGTAACCTTATTGGTCTTTCCTTGTAAGTTAGAGACTTCTTTTGTCTTCCTGGGTTTAGGATTTTTTCTTTATATTTTGCAAATTTAACTACAATATGTCTTTGTTGGCCTGTTTTTGTTGATTTTTCTGGGAGTTCTCTGTGCCTGCTGGATTTGGATATGTTTCCTTTCCAAAATTAGAAAAGTTTTCAGCTATCATTTCCTCAGATAACCCTCCCCCTCCCTTTTCTCTCTCCTTCTCCTGGGACTCCTGTGGTATGAATGTTATTACATTTGCTGGAGTCACTGAGTTCCCTAAGTCTATTTTTGTGATCCAAGATTTTTCTCTCCCTTTTTTGCTCAGCTTCATCATTTTCCATAATTCTACTTTCTGTATCACTTATTCATTCTTCTGCTTCTTCAACCCTCATGGTCCTTCCATCCAGTTTCAAATCTTGGTTACCGTATTTTTTTAAAAATTTCATCCTTCCTGGTTTTTAGCTCTTTTATCTCTGGAGTAAGGAACTCCCTGGGAACTTCTACGCTTTTCTCAAGCCCAGGTAGTATCCCTATGATTGTTGCTTTAAATTCCAGATCAGGAATATTACTTATATATGTTTCAGTTAGATCCCTGGCTGTGACATTTCCTTATTCTTTGTTTTGGGATGAATTCCTCCATCTTGGCATTTTGTTTAGGTCTCTGTCTTCTTCCCTGTGTTAGGAAAGTTTTTCATGTTTCCTGCTCCTGAGTAATGGCTTTTTGAAGAAGAGGTCATATAATATCCAGAACCTGGAACTGCAGGGAGTGTCTCTGGTGTGTGCTACGTGCACTCTGCTGCTGTTATGGCTGCTCTTTTCCTAAGTCAGTGCTCTGCTGAGTTTCTTGTCTGCAATGGATCTTGGCCTCAGAGTGGTGAGTCTTAATTAGGTGTGCTTTGTCTGCTTTAAAAGAGACCTGATGCTATTTCCGCTAGAATTGAAGCTTTGCAGAACTCTGATCAGTAGACATGGTGTGCACAGGGATTTGTGCCTGTCTTCTAGGGAAGAGGCCTGCTGCACTGGTCCTAAGGCACACCTGCCAGAGAAAAGCAGCATTAGCAAAGCATGCGGGGATGGGGGTGGGGTGGTGGCACTTGGTGTAAGCAGGTCAGGCAGCCAGTGTTGGCTCTTTGCTATTTACTGAAGTTTGTTTATGTGGGGGTCGGGGAGAGGATGGGAGGGAAATGGCACTAGCCATCTCCTTTATCCTTAAAGAGGGGAGTTCATGCTTACACCGTCAGGGAAGCCCTCCCAGAAGAGCGAATAATTTCCCCTTATGCATTTTATGCACTTTTTTTTTTTTTTAATTTTATTTCTAGGAGAGAGAGAGACAGCGTGAGCAGGGGAGGGTCAGAGAGAGAAGGAGTGACAGACTCTGAAACAGGCTCCAGGCTCTGAGCTGGCAGCCAGCACAGAGCCCGATGCGGGGCTCGAACCCACGAACCGCGAGATCATGACCTAAGCGAAAGTCGGACGCTTAACCGACTAAGCCACCCAGGCGCCCCTCTAGGCACTTTTAATATTGCTCTTTTCACACTGTCCAGTTTGCTTGCCTGCCTGAAGCAGCTCAGTGTAACTTGGGCTCTATCTCAATCAGACCAGCTAACTTTTAAAACTCCAAACTTCAGGGACCTGGTATGGTGGGGAACTATGATGGTCTTCTGGGAAAGTGTCTTACTGAGCTGGGACCAATGCAGTCTGACCCAGAAGATCTGTTGCACCAGAGCACAGAAGCATGGGATTTGGAGCAAAGCACATTAAGCAGCCAGTGTCTGGGTTAGCCACCCTCAGCAGGTGTCTCTGTACCTATACTGAGGGTTGGGACGGGGGGGAGTGGGGAATGGTACCCACCGGCTCTTTTGTCTCCAAAGAGGCAATGCCATCCCCTCAGATGTGCTCTAAGAGGGAACAGTCTCTCCTAGCGTATCTTAGATGGTCCATAAATTGTGCCATCTGTCCCTGGGTTACTTGCCTGCCTTCTCTACTGGAGCCCTGCAGCACCCTCAGGGCTATATACCAGCACACTGCAGGCCTCTTAAACTCAAGTCTTTGAGTCCAGCCAGTTGCAAAAACTCATGAAAATCAGCTCCTCTCATTTTCCCAGTGATGACTTTGAGGAAGTATTCTCCTTGGATGTTCCCCTATATGTTCTCTCACCTTTCTCTGTGATCAGAGCTCCCTCCCCTCCACAGAACCAGTGATCCATTTCTTCCCCAAACGACGCCTCCACACCTCCTACCTTCCACAGTGTGGCCTCTTCTTTCCCTCTAGTTGTCAACTTGTTCTATCAGTCTTCAGATCAATTTCTTGGATATTCACAATGACTGGGTATTTATCTAGCCATGCTCAAGGGATGAGGAAAGACTGGAGTCCTCCTATTCCGGTACCATTTTTGCGCCTCCTCCAGGACATGCCTGTACTTTAATGACCAAGGGAAGGATATTCTCAGAATCTCCAAAGTTCACACACTGGTTGGTTGAATACCTAATAAACTTTAACACAATGTGTTTTGCAAGGGACCTTATTTTGACAGACACCATAATGAATGTTGACTGTATGATATTACTGTCTTCATGAAATTTATTATGTTACTTATGAATTATGGATAATTCATGGAACATGCATATTTGCTTTGTAATCTCAGTGATAATCTTTCCTCTCAGAACAAAAATTGTGTCAAAGAAACCTTGGTTACATTAGATTCCTATAGAAATAGTCAATAATGATAATCTAACAGATGTGAATATTCTTACTAACTCCTATTATGAAATATTTTTCACACTTTATATCAATATAAAGTGTGTGTGTGTATGTGTGTGTGTGTAGGAGGGAGGGAGGGAAGGAGAGGGAGACAGAAATTGGCTTTCAACTTCCACAAGTGACCTAGATTTGTTTTCATGTGCTTGTCTTGTATTACAGAAATCTGAGTCACTGTAAAATATTTTAAAGTGAAAATGATAGTGATTTTGAGGCTCAAGATGATTCAGGGATGATGTTTACCAAATATTCCTTTCACATTAACAGGTTTGAAAAATTGCTCAGTGTAAACTTATTTGTCAGTCTTCAATTTTTCCTACAAATGTAGAGCTTTGAGTTCTAGTATACAAGATAATTTATTAAATTCTGTTTTTTAATATGTAAATAATCACAGGGATGGTTAGGTGTCACATGTTTGAAGCCCTGACACTAATGTTAAGAAACTGAGCTGGAGGGATATTTGTTTATCTCAGGAAATTTCAGTCAAAGTAGCATCCACAATTAAGATTTAATTTATCACTTGTTTGCATTCTCCCCAGGTAGAAAAACTCTCCACATGGCCCTACATTGGTGGTTCTAGTAAAGCAAATTATTTGAATTTTGATGCTATAAAGTCAGTGAACAGTTTACACAAACTAAGTATTGGTCATTTGAAAGAATCCTCTTGTTTCTGAGTATTGTGCTTTGTTTTGTATTTCTGATGATACTTATAACTCCCCACTCATATAATTTTTTGAAGGTGCTAAAGTATGTAATAGAGTATGGGATAGGCATATGGCATGAAGTTTGTTATTTAACTTTTTTCATTAAAGTGCATTTGTATACACTTCTTAGCAATTATTCTGAATCAAACGGTTTCATTTGTACACTGCCTTTGCCATTATTTTGGAAATACACTCTGTCTTATTGCCATTATTATCCCTGAAATTCTTCAAGAACTTATATTTTTTCTCAGGTTTAGCTGTGCATACTTTGATTTTATAATTTTATGTGGGCAGGAAAGCCACTTTTCTTCCTGTCATGAAATTTAGCCAGCACACATAAAGATGTAAAATTTTATGAGATTTTTTTCGAAGAAAAAAACTAATAATACACATCTTTCTCTTCTTCCCCAGACATTCCATTTTGAAGGAGGATTAGTACACTAAAGAAGAATAATGATGCTAACAGCTGTTTTCCTTGATAAATTTGAGAGAGAAAAAATAGAAGAATGAAGAACAGGTGAGGTAAGATTGTATTTTTGTATGTTATTTCCATAGTACTGAATCTCAGTATTAAAAATACTTGGCACTAAAGCATTATATTCCTTATGGGAGGGATTATACTCTCCTTGTGGATGTTTTATTGTACCTTTAGTATTAATTTTTTAAATGTTTATTTATTTATTTTTACAGGTTAAGTATTATCTTTATTTTGTCTAAGGCAGAATTTACAATGCATTTTTTAAATTTATTTTACAAATAGTTTATTGTCAAGCTGGTTTCCACATAACACCCAGTGCTCATCTCCACAAGCGACCTCCTCCATGCCCATCTCCCCCCGCCCCCCCACACACACCCATGAGTCCTCAGTTTGTTCTCAGCATTCAAGAGTCTCTCATGGTTTGCCTCTCTCCCTTAATGTTTATTTTTTGAGAGCACGAGTTGGGGAAGGGGTAGAGAGGGAGACACAGAATCTGAAGCAGGCTCTAGGCTCTGAGCTTGTCAACATAGAGCCTGATGCAGAGCTCAAACTCATGAATTGTGAGACCATGACCTTGGTTGAAGTTGGACACTCACTGACTGAGACACCCAGGTGCCCCTTTATTGTACCTTTAGAACTATAAAGATTATAACTGAGATTATAATTTTCCTGTCATGATAGGAATTACTTATCTCTACTTTTGTCTGAGTCTTCCACTTTTCTACCAATGTTTCTTATTTTCCATTAATTTTCAGGAGTTGTTTACATATACTTGCAATGAGCCTTTTGTGACTTAATATGTGTTACCAATATTTCTTAACAATGTAGAAATATTAGAACTTACAACTATTCATTCAATTTTTGGTGACATATCACAGTTTTTAAAATTTTTCTTTCCATTTAATGTATGTATGTATGTGCTGAAGTCAGTTAACACATAGTGTAGTCTTGGCATCAGGATTAAAACCCAGGGATTCCTTACTTACAAATGATACCCAGTCCTCATCCCAAAAATACCCTCCTTAATGCCTATCACCCCTTACCTGCACCCCTCCAGCAATCCTGTTTGTTCTCTGTATTTAATACTCTATATGGTTTGCCTCCCTCTCTGTTTTTATCTTATTTTTCCATACCTTCCCCTCCCCTATGTTTCTCAAATTCCACATATGCGTGAAATCATATAATTTGTCTTTTTTTGACTTATTTCACTTAGCATTAATATACTCTAGTCCATCTACATTGTTGTAAATGGCAAGATTTCATTCTTTTTCATTGCTGAGTAATATTCCTTTGTATATATCTACCACATCCTCTTTATCCATTCATCAGTTGATGGGTATTTGGGCTGTTTCCATAGTTGGGGTATGTTGATAGTGCTGCTATAAACATTGGGGTCCATGTGCCCTTTCAAATCAGCATTTTTAATATCTTTTGGTTAAATACCTAGTAGTGCAATTGTTGAATCATAGGGTGGTACTATTTTTAATTTTTTAAAGGAACCTTATACTGTTTTTCAGAGTGGCTACAGCAGTTTGCATTCCCAATAGTGCTAAAGGGTTCCCTTTTCTCGGCATCCTCACCAACATCTGTTGTTTCTTGAGTTGTTAATTTTAGCCATTCTGACAGGTATGAGGTGGTATCTCAGTGTGGTTTTGATTTGTATTTCCCTGATAATGACCGATGTTGAACATCTTTTCATGTGACTGTTAGCCATCTGGATGTCTTCTTTTGAAATGTGTCTATTCATGTCTTCAGCTCATTTCTTCACTAGATTATTTGTTTTTTGGGTATTGAGTTTGGTAAGTTCTTTATAGATTTTGGATATGAACCCTTTATCTGATATGTCATTTGCAAGTCCCATTTTGTTGATTGGTTTCCTTCACTGTGAAGAAGTTTTTATCTTAATGAGGTCCCAATAGTTCATTTTTGCTCTTGCCTCTAGAGACATGTCAAGAAGTTGCTGTGGCCTAGGTCAAAGAGTCAAAGTTGTTAGCTCTTTTCTCCTGTAGGATTTTGATGGTTTCCTATCTCACATTTAGGTCTTTTAGCCATTTTGAATTTTTTTTTTTAGTATGGTGTAAGAGTGTGGTACACTTTCATTCTTCTGCATGTTGCTGTCCAGATCTCCCCCAACATCATTTGCTAAAGAGATGGTCTTCTTTCCACTGGATATTCTTTCCTGCTTTGTCAAAGCTTAGTTGGCCATATATTTGTGGGTCCTCTCTGCGTTCCCCATTCTATTCTATTGATCGATTTGTCTGTTTTTGTGTGCCAATACCATACTGTCTTGATGATTACAGACAGCTTTGTAATACAGCTTAAAGTCCAGAATTGTGATGCCTCCATCTTTGGTCTTATTTTTCAACATTACTTTAGCTATTCAGGTGTCCTCTGGTTCCATACAAATTTTATGATTGTTTGTTGTGAAGAATGCTGGTGTTATTTTGATAGGGATTGCACTGAATGTGCAGACTTTTGGTAGTATTGACGTTTTAACAATATTTATTCTTCCAATCCATGAGCATGGAATGTTTTTCCCTTTCTTTAGGTCTTTCAATTTCTTTTATAAGCTTTCTATAGTTTTTAGTGTACAGAATTTTCACTGGTTTAGTGGTTGGGTTTATTCATAGATATTGTATGGTTTTTGGTGCAGCTGTAAATAGAATCAATTCCTTGATGTCTCTTTCTGTTGCTCATTATTGGTGTATAGAAATGCAATGGATTTCTGTACATTGATTTATATCCTGTAACTGAATTCACATATCAGTTCTAGCAGCTTATTGGTGGAGTCTTTTGGGTTTTCCATGTAGAGTATCATATCATCTACGAAGAGTAAAAGTTTGACTTCCTCCTTGTCGATTTGGATACCTTTTCTTTTTGTTGTCTGATTGCTGAGACTAGCTAGGACGTTATGGTGAACAACAGTGGTGAGAGTGGACATCCCTGAGATTCCTGAACTTAGGGGGAACATTCTCAGGTTTTCCTCATTGAGGATGATATTAGTCGTGCGTCTTTTATATATAGCTTTTATGATGTTGAGTTATGTATCTTCTATCCCTACTTTATTGAGGGTTTTTATCAAGAAAGATGCTGTATTTTGTCAAATGCTTTTTCTGCATCTATTGACAGGATCATATGGTTCTTTTTTTTTATTTTTTTTTCTGAGTTTTACTTATTATTTTTTACAAATAATTTGTCAAATTAGTTTCCACATAACACCCAGTGCTATATGGTTCTTACACTTTCTTTTATTAATGTGGTTGATTTGTGAATACTGAACCAGCCCTGCAGCCCAGAAATAAATCCCACTTCATCCTAGTGAATAATTATTCTAATGTATTGTTGAATTTGATTTGTTAGTATCCTGTTGCGAATGTTTGCATCCATGTTCATCAGGATTATTGGCTGGTTTTGAAATCAAGGTAATGTTGGCTTCATAGAATAAGTTTGGAAGCTTTCCTTCCATTTCTGGTTTTTGGAACAGTTTTAGAAGAATAGGTATGAACGCTCCTTTATTTTTTTTCCAATTTATTTATTTTTAAATGTTTATTATTTATTTAATAGTTTATTGTTAAGTTGGTTTCCATATAACACCCAGTGCTCATCCCCACAAGTGCCCTCCTCCATGCCCATCACTCCCATCTNCTTCTGATGAACTCTCCTTTAAACATCTGGTAGAATTCTCCTGGGAAACCATCTGGCCCAAGATTCTTGTTTGCTGGGAGATTTTTAATAACCAGTTCAGTTTCTTTGCTGATTATGGGACTGTTCAAATTTTCTATTTCTTCTTAAGTTTTGGTAGTGTGTGAATGTCTAGGAATTTGTCCATTTCTTCAGGTTTGTTGGCATGTAATTTTTCATAGTATTCTCTTAAAATTGTTTGTAGTTTTGTGGTGTTGGTTGTAATCTCTCCTCTTTCATTTGTGATTTTATCTCTTTGGGTCCTCTCTGAGAAGCCTAGTAAGAGGTTTATCAATTTTGTTTATTCTTTGAAAAAGCAATCATTTAGTTTCATTGATCTGTTCTACTGGGTTGTTTTTTTTTTTTTTTTTTTTTTAGTTCTGTTATTTATTTCTGCTCGAATCTTTGTTTCTCTTCTGCTGGCTTTGGGCTGTATTTGCTGCTCCTTTTCTAGCTCCTTTTGGTGTTAAGATTAGGTTGTATATTTGGGACCTTTCTTGCTTCTTGAGATAGGCCTGAATTGCAATGTATTTTGCTCTTAGATCTGACTTTGCTGCATCCCAGAGGGTTTGAACTGTCATGTTTTCATTTTTATTTGCTTCCATGTATTTTTTAATTTCTTCAATTTCCTTGTTAATCCATTCTTTAGTAGGATGTTCTTTAACCTCCATGTATCTCTGGGCTTTCCAAATTTCTTCTTGTGGTTGATTTCAAGTTTGATGGCACTGTGGTTTGAAAATATGGTTATGATCTCAATTTTGTTGTACTGGTTGAGGCCTGATTTGTGACCCAGTATATGATCTATTCTGGAGAATGTTTCATGTGCACTCTAGAATATGTATTCTGCTATTTTAGGATGTAATGTTCTGAATATATCTGTTAAGTCCATCTGATCCAGTGTGTCAAGCAGAGCCGTTGTTTTCTTGTGGGTTTTTTGCTTAGATGTCCATTTCTGTAAGTATTAAAATCTTCTACAATAATGGTATTATCAATAAGTTTGCTTATGCTCGTGATTAACTGATTTATATATCTGGGTGCTCTCAAGTTGGGGGCATAACCATTTACAATCATTAGCTTTTTGATGGATAGGTCACTTAATTATGATACAATGCCCTTCATCTCTTGTTACAGTCTTTATTTTAATACCTAGTTTCCTCATATAAGTATGGCTACTCTGGGTTTCTTTTGACATCCATTAGCATGATAGATGGTTCTCCATCCCCTCACTTTCAATCTGCTGGTGTCTTCAGGTCTAAAATGAGTCTCTTATAGGCAGCATATCCATGGATCTTAGTTTATATCCATTCTGATATCCTATTTCTTTTGATTGGAGCCTTTAGTCCATTTACATTGAGTGATTACTGAAAGATATGAATTTAGTGTTACTGTTATCCGAAGACTTTGTGTTTCTGGTTATGTTCTCTGCTCTTTGTAGTTGTGCTTCTTTCCACTCAGAGAGTCCCCCTTAAAATTTCTTGCAAGATTGGCTTGGTGGTCATGAACTGCTTTAGTTCTGGCTTGTCTGGGAAAGTCTTTATCTCACCTTCTATTCTGAATGATAGCCTCACTGGTTAAGGGATTCTGGGCTGCATACTTTTCATGTTCAGTATATTGAATATTTCCTGCCATTACTTTCTGTTCTGCCAAGTTTCAGTGGACAGGTCTGCTGCTAACCTATGCGTCTACCCTTGCAGATTAAGGGCCTTTAGTCCCAAGCTGCTTTCAGAATTCTCTCATCTTTGTATTTTGCAAGTTTTACTTTGATATGTCTTGGTGTTCTGTTTTTTTATTTTGAAGGGAGTTCTCTGTTTGGACTTGCCTATTTCCTTCCCCAGATTAAGAAATCTCTCAGCTATAATTTGTTCTAATAAACTTTTTTTAAAAAATTTTTTAATGCTTTATTTATTTCTAGGAGAGAGAGAGAGAGAGACAGCGTGAACAGGGGAGGGTCAGAGAGAGAGGGAGACACAGACTCTGAAATAGGCTCCAGGCTCCGAGCTGGCAGTCAGCACAGAGCCTGATGCAGGGCTCGAACCCACGAACCGTGAGATCATGACCTAAGCGAAAGTCGGGCGCTCAACCGACTAAGCCACCCAGGCGCCCCCGTTCTAATAAACTTTTTGCTCCCTTTTCTTGATCTTCTTCTGGAACTCTTATGCAGATATTGTTTTGTTTCATACCATCACTTAGTTCTTTAATTCTCCCCTTGTGATCTCGTAATTCCCTTTCCCCTTTTTTCAGCTTCATCACTTTACATAATTTTATCATTTCATCTGTTCTTTCCTCTGCTTCTTCTATCCTCGGTGTCACTGTCTCTAGCTAATTTTGAATCTCGGTTACAGTGTTTTTAAATTCATCTTGACTAGTTCTTGCACCTTTGATCTCTGCAGCAAGGCTTCCTCTGGTGTCTTCTATGCTTTTTTAAAGCCTGGCTATTAGTCTTATAACTGTTGTTCTAAATTCTTGTTCAGATATATTGTTTATATCTCCTGTGGGCAATTCCCTGGCTATGACTTTTTCTTGATCTTTCTTTTGGAGAATTCCTCTGTCCTGTCATTTTGACTCAATTTCTGTCTTTTCTGTGTTTTAAAAGCTTGTTATGTGTCCTGCACCTGAGAGTACTACTCTGTTAAAAAGGTGTCATACACTGTCCAGAGCCAGTCACTCCAGGAAGTGTTCCTGTTGTACGTTGCATGCACTCTGCTGTTGCATTTGGTTGCTCTATCCCACTGCAGTCTTCTGCAGAGTTTCTCCTTGCTTGCAATGGTGGAGTGTTTGGACCTTTATCTAGGTGTGCTTTGATTTGTTGAAGTAACCTTGGGGGGAAAAGGTGGGGTGGGGGGAGCCTGATCCCATAAAAACAGAAAAAATAATGGGAGAAAAGAAAACCAGAGAATCAAAAAACTATAAGGCTAATTCACAGTAAAGGAAAATAAGAGAAAAGCAGAAGAAAAAAGAAGGAACAAGAATAGAAGTAAAAAGCCTGATAATATATATTTCTGACTAGATATAGATATAGTAAGAAATGACAAAACAACAACAACAAATCAGAGACTATGAGCCTGATTAAAAGAAGAAAAAGAAGAGGGAGGAAAGAAAGAAAAGAGATAAAAATTGTTGGTGCCTGGGGCTGGTGGTTGTGCTGGTCAGGAGGAGAGGCTGGCTGCCTTGGGTCAGTCAGTCGTGCTCCAGTAAATAAGCAATTGCCAGCACAGAGGGGTGGGGTTTGGTATAAATATGTCTCACTTCCACTGGGGACTGCTCTCTGAAGTTCCACTGTGTTGGTTTTGGGAAGAAAAATGACCATCACTCCAATCTCTCCTCCCTTGACTGGGGCTCTCAACCCATGTTCTTCAGGCACCCCTCACAGAATAGTGAGGGCAGTCAGCTTGCCCCATGCCACAGTTCTCCTGAGCTTTCCTCTTGGCGCTCAACTGGGATTCAATACCAAATGTCTTAATGGACCCAGCACCACATGGATCTACTCCTGTCCTCTGGAGTACAGCCTTTCCACCACACTGACGAAATGCCTTTAGCTGACACCTGCAGGGTCTTTTGTTCTTGGGGAGGCAATAACTTCTCTTCCCATAGTACTCTGGGGAGAGGACTGTTCTCTCTCAGTGTGCCCTGGAGATTGCTACACCATGCTATGCACTCTGGAGCCAGCTCCCTCCTCCCCAGGAGTGCATGCCATGGCTCTGCTCCAGATAACGTTGCACACTTTCAAAACTACCAAGTTTCAGCTCCCAAGGCTGTTTCCAAAAAAGAACTGGCAGTCTCCTTACTTCTTATTCCCCAGTCTGTGGTCCAGAGAGGTTTTCTTCTTGTGCTAACTCAATGCTGCACTTTCACAACCTCTTTCTCTCCCTGTCTCTCTTCACAGAAAGGGTTACCTCCTTCTGTGGCTATGTCATATCTCCTCCAATTCACATACATGCATCTCGATCCCACCAAGCTATCTCCCTTCAACTGTGGAGATCCTTCTGCTGCTCTGCAGATAATTTTCCTGAGTATTCCAAGTGACCTGACTTCAAAACACCTGTGTTTGAAGGACAAGAAAAATTTCAGCCCCCCTACTTCTTCACCATCTTAACTTAGAATTGACATATTTCAATGTTTCATTTTCTTTTAAAAACTGAGGTGAAACACACACACACCTTCCTTATCAATTTATTCATCTATTGATGGACATTAGATTGTAATAAATATTCTGTCTATTGTAAGTAATGTAGTAAGTATAAGGGTGTGGATATCTTTTCAAATTAATGTTTTCATTTTCTTTAGGTATTATTGAATCATATGGTACATTTTTAATTTTTTGAGGAATTTCTATGCTGTTTAACACAGTGGCTGTATCAAATTACATTCTGACCAACAGTGCACAAAGATTCCCTTTTCTCCACATCCTTGCCAACATTTGTTATTTCTTGTCTTTTGATACTAGCCATTCTGACAAATGTGCGATATCTCATTGTGAATTTGATTTGCATTTCCTTGATGATGAGTGATGTTGAGCATTTTTTCATGAGCCTGTTGGCCATCTGTATGCCTTCTTTGGAGAAATATCTATTTTGGGTGCTCTACCCTTTTTGAATCAGATGATGATGATGATGATGATGATGATGATTTTGCAGGTGAGTTGTATTCTGGATACTAACCCCTTTTCAGATATATCACTTGCAAATGTCTTCTCCCATTAAGAGGTTGCCTTTTTATTTTTTTGATATTTTCCCTCACTATGCAAAAGCTTTTTATTTTGATGTAGTCCCAATAGTTCATTTTTGCTTTTGTTTCTCATGCCAGAGGAGACATAACTAGATGAATGTTGCTATAGCCAATGTCTGAGAAATTACTCTGTTCTCCTCTAGGAAAGATTTTTATGGTTTCAGGTCTCACATTTAGATTTTTAATCCAAATTGTTTCTTATTCTTATGACTAGATTCCAGCACCATTTATGAAAGAGGTGGTCTTTTCCCCCATTGTATATTCTTGCCTCTTCTGCAATAGATTGACCATACTAAGTGTGGGTTTATGTCTGGGCTTTTTATTCTGTTCCACTGATCTACGTATTTGTTTTTGTGCCAATACCATACAGTTTTAATTACTATAGCTCTGTAGTATATCTTGAAACTTGGGGCTATGATACCTCCAGCTTTGTTTTTAATCAAGATTGCTTTGGCTATTCAGGGTCTTTTGTGCTTCCATGAAAGTTTTAGAATTGTTTTCTAGTTCTGAGAAAAAATACTATTGGTAGTTTTATAAGAATTCCACTGAATCTGTATATTGCTTTTAACAATATTAATTTGAACAATATTAATTCTTCCAATCTTTGAGCATGGAATATCTTTCCATTTCTTTGTGTCATCTTCAATTTATTTCATCAGTTTTTATATTTTTCAGAGTACAAGTCTTTTAATTCTTTGGTTAAATTTATTCCTAGCTATTTTATTCTTTTTGGTACAAATGTAAATGGATTTTAAATTTTTTTCTTTCTGTTTTGTTATTAGTGTGCACATTTCTGGATATTAATTTTGTATCCTGCAACTTTACTGTGTTTTTTATTCTAGAACTTTTTTGGTGGAATCTTCAGGGTTTTTCTGTGTATAGCATCATGTCGTCTGCAAATAATGACACTTTAACATCTTCTTTATCAATAATAATATGTCTTATTTCTTTTTCTTGTCTGATTGCTGAGTGTAAAGCGTTTAGTACTAGGTTGAATAAACAAGGCAAGAGTGGACATTTTTGCCTTGTTCCTGATCCTAAAGAAAACCTCTGTTTTTACAGAGTATGGTGTTAGTTATGGCTTTTTTTTTTAATGTTTTATTTATTTCTAGGAGAGAGAGAGAGAGACAGCGTGAGCAGGGGAGGGTCAGAGAGAGAGGAAGCCACAGACTGAAACAGGCTCCAGGCTCTGAGCTGTCAGCACAGAGCCCGACACGGGGTTCGAACCCAGAAACCGCGAGATCATGACCTAAACGAAAGTTGGACGCTTAACCGACTAAGCCACCCAGGCGCCCCTAGTTATGGCTTTTTAAAAAAACATTTATTTGTGAGAGCACAAGTGGGGGGGGGAGGGACAGAGGATCAGAAGCAGGCTCTGCGACAGCTTTGGTGCTGACGGCAGCGAGCCTGATGTGGGGCTTGAAATTACAAACTGTGAGACCATAATCTGAGCCTAAGTCAGACACTCAACTGACTTAAGCCACCCAAGTGCTCCAACGGGTTTTTCATATATGGCCTTAATATATTGTTATGTTCCCTTAGTCCACATTGTTGGAAGTTTTTGTTTTTTTTTATCATAGATGGATGTTTTGTTAATTTTTTTTTCTGCATTTATTGAGATGATTATATAAAATTTTCCTTTGTTTTATTGATGTAGTGTATCATGCTGATTGAGGGGCAAATCAGTATCATCCTTGCATCCCTGGAATACATCCAACTTGATCATGGAAGTGTCCTTTTAGTATATATATATTTTTGCCAACTAACATCCTCTTTTTTCTTCCAAGATACTACTTAAATTTACCTTAGTTAACATATTGTATAGTATTGGATTCAGAAGTAGAGTTTATGGGCGCCTGGGTGGCTCAGTTGGTTAAATGTCCGACTTCGGCTCATGTCATGATCTCAGTTCGTGGGTTTGAGCCACGCGTTGGGCTCTATGCTGACAGCTAGCTCAGAGCCTGGAGACTGCTTCGTATTCTGTGACTCCCTCTTTCTCTGACCCTCCCCTGCTCACACACACTCTCTCTCTCAGAAATAAAACATTAATTTTAAAAAAGTAGAGTTTAGTGATTCATCACTTACATATAACACTCAGTGCTCATCACATGTACTATCCTTAATGCCCATCACACATTTAGCCCATCTCCCCACCCCCTCTCCTCCAACAACCCTCAGTTTGTTCTATTATATTTAAGAGTCTGTTATGGTTTCTCTCCCTGTTTTTATCTTATTTTTCCTTCCCTTCAACTATGTTCATCTGTTTTGTTTCTCAAATTCCACGAGTGAAATCATGTATTTGTCTTTCTCTGCCTTATTTCACTTGGCATAATACACTCTACTTCCATCCAGATCATTGCAAATGGCAAAATTTCATTCTTTTTGATGGGTAATATTCCATGTACATATACACCACACCTTTATTAATTAATCATTTGATGGACATTTGGGCTTTCTCCATAGTATGGCTATTTATTTATGTTTATTTATTTTTGAAAGAGGGAGAGCACAAATGGGGGAGGGGCAGAAAGAGGGAGAGAGACACAAAATCCAAAGCAGGTTCCAGCCACTGAGCTGTCAGCTCAGAGCCCAATGAAGGGCTTAAACCCACAAACATGAGATCATGACTTGAACCAAAGTTGGATGCTTAACAAATTGAGCCACCCAGGCTATTGTTGATAATGCCGCTATAAAAATTGAGGTGTGTGTGTCCCTTCAAATCTTTATTTTTCTATCATTTGATAAGTACTTAATAATGCAATTGCTGCGTTGTAGGGTATTTCTATTTTTAATTCTTTGAGGAACCTCCATATTCTGCAGAGTGGCTGCACAAGTTTGCATTCCCATCAACAGTGTAAGAGTTTCCCTTCCTCCACATCCTTGCTAACATCTGTTGTTGAATGAGTTCTTTTTTGCCATTCTGACAGCTGTGAGGTGATAACTCATTGTGGTTTTGATTTGTATTTCCCTGATGATGAGTGATGCTGAGCATTTTTGCTAAGTTCTTTATAGATTCTGGATACTAACCCTTTATCAGATATATCATTTGCAAATATCTTCTCCCATTCCGTAGGCTGCCTTTTAGTTTTGTTGATCGTTTCTTGCACTGTTAAGAAGATTTCCATATTGATGAGGTCCCAATAGTTCATGTTTGTTTTTGCTTCCCTTGCCTCTGGAGACACGTCTTCTAAGACATTGCTCTGGCCAAAGTCAAAGAGGTTACTGCCTGCGTTTTCCAGGATTTTGATGGTTTCCCATTTCACATTTAGGTCTTTCATCCATTTCGAATTTATTTTTGTGTATGGTGTAAGAAAGTGGCCTAGTTTCATTCTTATCCGTGTTGTCATCCAGTTTCCCCAACACCATTTGTGGAGGAGACTATCTTTTTCCCATTGTATACTCTTTTCTGCTTTGTCGAAGATGAATTGACCACATAGTTGAGGGTGCATTTCCAGATTTTCTATTCTGTTCTGTTGATCTATGTGTCTGTTTTTGTGCCAGTACCATACTGTCTTGATGACTACAGCTTTGTAGTATAGCTTGAAATCCAGAATCGTGATGCCTCCAGTTTTGTTTTTCTTTTTCAGGATTACTTTGGCTATTCAGAGTCTTTCATGGTACCATGAAAGTTGTAGGATTGTTTGTTCTAGCTCTGTGAAAAATACTGGCAGTATTTTGATAGCGATTGCATTCAATGTGTAGATTATTTTGGGTACAACAGACATGTTAACAATGTTTTTCCAATCTGTGAGCATGGAATGCTTCTCCATTTCTTTGTATCCTTTTCAATTTCTTTCATAAATGTTCTGTGGTTTTCAGAGTACAGATATTTCACCTTTTTGGTTAGGTTTATTCATAGATATCTAATTGTTTTTGGTAGTTGCAAATAGGCTCTATTTCTTGATTTTTTTTCTGTTGCTTCATTATTGGTGTATAGAAATGGATTTTATATCCTGCGACTTTACTGAATTCATGTATTAGTTGTAGCAAGTTTTTGGTGGAATCTTTTGGGTTTCCTATCTAGAATATCATGTCATCCTCACATAGTGAAAGTTTGACTTCTTCCTTGCTGATTTAGATGCCTTTTATTTCTTTTGTTGTTTCATTACCAAGGCTAAGATTTCTAGTGCTATGTTAAATAGATGAGAGTGGACATCTGTGTCTTGTTTCTGACCACAGGGAGAAGGCTTTTGTTTTCCCCATTGAGGATGATATTAGCTGTGGGTCTTTTGTATATAGCCTTTTTGATGTTGAGGTATGTTCTATCTATTCTTACTTTGTTGGGGTTTTAATAAGAATGGCTCCTGTATTTTGTCAAATACCTTTTCTGCATCCATTGAGAAGACGATATCATTCTTATCCGTTTTTTTTAATGTTTATCTTTGAGAGAGAGAGACACAGAGCATGAGCAGGGAGGGGTGGGGTAGAGAGAGAGGGAGACACAGAATCTGAAGCAGGCTCTAAGCCCCGAGGTGTCAGCACAGAGCCCAATGAGTTAAAAAATGAGTTAAAACCATGACCTGAGCCTAAATCAGACACTTAACCAACTGAGCCAACAAGCACCCTTATAGTCTTTTGCTTAAAAATCTCGTTTGTCTGATATAATAAGTATAGCTACTCTGGCTTTCTTGGCATCCATTCTTGTGAAAGCTGGTTTTGCATGCCCTCACTTTCAATCTTTAGTTCTAAAATGAGTCTTCTGTATGGAGCATACAGATAGGACTTATGTTTTTTGTTTTTAATCTACTCTGATACCCTGTGTATTTTGGTTGGAACATTTAGTCCAGTTACATTCAGAGTGATTACTGAAAGATATGACTTTAGTGCCATTGTATTACGCCTAAAGTTGGTGTTTCTGGTGATGTTCTGTTTCCTTCTAGTTTTTGTTGCTTTTAGGGGTTTTTTTGGTCCCCACTCTAGGAGTCCCCCATAAAATTTCTTGGAGATCTGGTTTGTGGTCATTAAATTCCTGTACTTTTTGTCAGAGAAACTTCTCTCCTCTTAGGAATGACAGCCTTGCTGGATAAAGTATTCTGGCTCTGTATTTTTCCCATTCGTGTGTTGAATATATCCTGCCCCTCCGTCAGGCATGTTAAGTTTCTGTGGACAGATCTGCTGTGAATCTGATCTTCCCTTTTATTTTTCTTTCATAGTTTATTGTCAAGTTGACTTCCATATAACACCCAGTGCTCATCCCAAGTGCCCTCTTCCATGTCCATCAACCCCCTTCCCCTCTCCCCCACCCTCCTCTGCCCTCGTTTTGTTCTCAGTATTCAAAGGTCTCTCATGGTTTGCCTCCCTCCCTCTCCCCAACAATTTTTTCCCCTTCTCCTCCCCGATGGTCCTCTGTTATGTTTCTCCAGTTCCACTTATAAGTGAAAACATGTGGTATCTGTCCTTCTCTGCCTGACTTATTTCACTCAGCAGAACACCCTAAAGGTCCATCCACATTGCTACAAATAGCCAGATTTCATTCTTTCTCATTGCCATGTAGTATTCCATTGTATAGATAAACATCTTCTTGATCCATTCATCGGTTGATGGACACTTAGGCTCTTTCCATGTTTTCGCTATCGTTGAAAGTGCAGCTATGAACATTGGGGTCCATGTGCCACTATGCATCAGCATGCCTGTATCACTTGGGTAAACTCCTAGCAGTGCTATTGCTGGGTCATAGGGGAGTTCTAGTGTTAATTTTTTGACGAACCTCCACACTGTTTTCCAGAGGGGCTGTACTAGTTTACATTCCCACCAACAAGTGTAGGAGGGTGCCTGTTTCTCCACATCCTCACCGGCATCTAGAATCTCCTGATTTGTTCATTTTAGCCACTCTGACTTGCCTGAGGTGATATCTCAGTGTGGTTTTGATTTGTATTTCCCTCATGATGTGGGATGCTGAGCATCGTTTCATGTGGCTGTTGGCCATCTGGATGTCCTCTTTGGAGAAGTGTCTGTTCATATCTTCTGCCCATTTCTTCACTGGGTTGTTTGTTTTTCGGGCGTGTAGTTTGGTGAGTTCCTTATATATTCTGGATATTAACCCTTTATCTGATATGTCATTTGCAACTATCTTTTCCCATTCCGTTGGTTGCCTATTAATTTTCTGGGTTGTTTCCTTGGCTGTGCAGAAGCTTTTAATCTTGATGAGGTCCCAACCGTTTATTTTTGCTCTTGATTCCCTTGCTTTTGGGGATGTGTCAAGTAAGAAATTGCTGCGGTGGAGGTCAAGGAGGTTGTTTCCTGCTTTCTCCTCTAGGGTTTTGATGGTTTCCTGTCTCACATTCAGGTCCTTTATCCATTTTGAGTTTATTTTTGTGTATGGTGTGAGAAAATGATCTAGTTTCATTCTTCTGCATGTTGCTGTCCAGTTCTCCCAGCACCATCTGTTAAAGAGGCTGTCTTTTTTCCATTGGATACTCTTTCCTGCTTTGTCAAAGAGTAGTTGGCCATATATTTGTGGGTCCAATTCTGAGTTCTCTATTCTATTCCGTTGGTCCATGTGTCTGTTTTTGTGCCAATACCATACTGTCTTAATGATGAAAGCTTTGTAGTAGAGGCTAAAGTCTGGGATGGTGATGCTTCCCGTTTTGGTTTTCTTCAATATTACTTTGGCTATTCGGGATCTTTTGTGGTTCCATACAAATTTTAGGATAGTTTGTTCTAGCTTTGAGAATGCTGGTGCAATTTACATTGGGATTGCATTGACTGTGTAGATTTCTTTGGGTAGTAATGACATTTTAACAATATTTATTCTTCCGACCCATGAGCATGGAATGTTTTACCATTTCTTTGTGTCTTCTTCAATTTCCTTCATAAACTTTCTATAGTTTCCATCATAGAGATCTCTTATAGCCTTGGTTAGGTTTATTCCTAGGTATTTTATGGTTTTTTATGCAATTGTGAATGGGATCAGTTTCTTGATTTCTCTGTTGCTTCATTGTTGGTGTATAAAAATGCGACCGATTTCTGTACGTTGATTTTGTACCCTGCAACATTGCTGAATTCATGGATCAGTTCTCGTAGGCTTCTGGTGGAGTCTGTTGGGTTTCCCATGTAGCGTATCATGTCATCTGCGAAAAGTGGAAGTTTGACTTCTTCTTTGCCAATTTTGATGCCTTTTATTTCCTTTTGTTGTCTGATGGCTGATGCTAGGACTTCCAGCACTATGTTAAACAGCAGTGATGAGAGTGGACATTCCTGTCGTGTTCCTGATCTCAGGGGGAAAGCTCTCAGTTTTTCCCCATTGAGAATGATATTAGCTGTGGCTTTTCAAAAATGGCTTTTATGTTGTTTAAGTAAGTACCTTCAATTTTTAGAGGAGAGTTCTTCCATTTCGTCATTTGGCTAGCTTTCTGTCCACTGTCAATTTTAAAAGTTTATTATGTGCTCTGCACCTGCGAGTACTGCTTTATTAAAGAAGGCTCACTGACTGTCCAGGGCCTGTCCATTCAGGAAGTGTTCTTTTAATGGTATCTCTTGGTCTCTCTTGTTGAGACTTTGGTTATCTTATTTCCCTACTCGTAGTGATATTTGGGACTCTCCACCATGTGTACTTTGGCTTGTTTCTTGAGGTAGCCCTGAAAAGGAAAACAGGCAAACACACAGGGAACAAAAGCATGCAAATGCACAGACAAATCCAACAAAGAAACAAACCGAAAGGGAAAAAGAAAAAACAAAAAACAAAAGACAAAGGATAGTCTAAAAGCATAAAACCAGAATTCCCAGCTACAAATAAAGAGCAGGATGTATGCAGTGCTGATGGAAGAGCATATACAAAGAAACAAATGACAGGAGTGGGGAGAAAGCGAAATTGGACATTGACCAGGCAGAGAGACTAAGGGGCTTAATTCAGAGAGAGAAAGAGGAGAATATGGTAGGAACCGAGGAGAAAGAAATGAAGATAATGTTCCCCAAAGAAACTAGTTAGTCTGATTATTCTAGAGAGAGACAGAAAGGAAGGTAACAACAGAGGTATAGAATATGCATCCAGAGAATGGATTAAATGTGATTGTTTAAGCAAACCAATGACCAGAGTGCCCAGTCCAGTAAAAGGGAAAGATAAGAATGAGATAAGGGAAAATATATTTCAAAAGCAAGAATTGATTTAGAGTTAATCACGGGAATGCATCAATGTTGGTCTTGCCCCAGGCTCTGGTAAAAAAAAAACAAACAAAAAAACAAACAAAAAAACCCTCTCCACTGCGTATGTGTGTTGTTTGCTGTAGGCAGGTCTCGCCTCCGCCTCAGCTGCAGGTCCCACAGGCCATGCCTTGAGGCCTTGCCTTGGTGGTTGTGGGGAGAAAAATGGCAGCACCCAAGTCCCTTCTTGAACCAAGCGTTGCAAATCACTCTTTTGGCTCCAATCTCCCTGTGCCGTGAGTGTAGCCAAGATGGGCTGTGTTCTATGGCCCAAGCCCCGCCTCATTTCCAGATCCTAGTCCGAGCGCCTTATTGATACCACCCGAAATGTAATCCTGAAGGCCAGGCCACTTCCCAGCTGGGGACTGAGCAGGGAGAGCAGAGGAGCAGTTTCTCCTGGCGCTGCCTGCGACCAGGGCATCCAGCCCAAAGACAGCACTACAGCTAGAGATAGGATTATTCTCCAAATGCCCTGCGGTTAGGTTAGAGATGGGATGATAGGATCCTTCTCCCGGCCAGGCTGAGGTTTTTCTCTTCTCCAGGGACAGTTCTCTGAGCAGTTTCAGCTGTTCTTTCTCTTTCCCTCCTCCTTCTTGGCTCTCTGTGGAGGGGGCTCCCTCCCCTCCGGACCTCCAGGTCCTGGCCCATTTTATCTTCCCCAGTTCACAATTACACACCTATGAGGCTGTCTTCTTAGTGGACTCTGTATTTTTTCCTCCCAGACTCTTGTGATTCAGTGTCCTATGGCTTCAGGCCTTGTTTGAGAGATGTGGGCGAGTGAAATGTACAGAGCTCCCTACTTCTGCGCCATCTTGACTCCTCCCTTGATCTTCCCCTTTAAAGACTTTTTTCCTTTGCTGCTTTCAAGATTTCTTTCCTTGTGTATGTATTTTGTGAATTTGACTATGATATGCCTTGGGGATGATCAGCTTTTCTTAAACTTAATGGGACTTCTCTGTGCTTTTTGGATTTTGATGTCTGTGTCCTTCCCCAGATCAGGGAAGTTTTTTAGGTACAGTTTGCTCAAATAAGCCTTCTGCCCCTGTTTCTCTCTCTTCATATTTTGGGACTCTTATTCCATTTTAGCAGGTGTCTATGCACCTATGCTGAGAGGCAGGGTAGGGAAATGGCACCCACCAGTTCTTTTTTCCCCAGAGAGGCAATACTACCTCTGATAAATGTGCTCTAAAGAGAACAAAACAGGCTCTCCCTGTGCCACTTACGTGATCCTTAGATTGCACAGTGTGCCCTGGAGGTGTTTGCCTGCCTCTGTAACATGAATAAGGCAATATACTCACAGTTCTATCCCAGCCAAGCCAGGGAAACTCTGATACTCCAATCTTTGACCCCTGCTGGTTACAAAAAAAAATCATGAAAATCAGCCCGTGTCATTGGGGGAAGTGCTCTCCTTGTGCTTATCCCTGTCTGCTCCACTCTCTCTCGCCTTTCTCTGTGACCAGAGCTCTCTCCCCTCTGCAGCACCATAATCTGTTTCTCCCCCAAACCATTTCCTATCTTCCTCAAAGTGGCCTCTTCTCTCCTTCTAGTTGTGTAGTTTGTTCTATCACTCGCAGATTGATTTATTGAGTAGTCAAAATGATTTGATAGTTATGTGTTTGAGGGATGAGGCAAGCCTTGGGTCCTCCTACTATGCTGCCATCTTCACTCCCTTCTGATTATACTGCTTTTGTATATATCTATGTAGTTATCTTTATCAGTGTTATTTCTTCATATGGCTTTGAGTTACTGTCTTATGTCCTTTCATGTAAACCTGAAAGACACCCTTAAGAATTTATTTTGAGGGAGAGAGAGAGAAAGAGGGCAGAGAGAGCAAGAGAGAATCCCAAGAAGGCTCCGCTCAGTGCTGTCCCAGCTGGTGCAGAGCTCAATTCCACGAACTCGGAGATCATGACCTGAGCCAAAATCAAGAGTCAGACACTTAACCAGGGCACCTGGGTGGCTTAGTCGGTTAAGCGTCCGACTTTCGCTTAGGTGGTGATCTCGCGGTTCGTGGGTTCAGGCCCCGCGTCGGGCTCTGTGCTGACTGCCGGCTCAGAGCCTGTAGCCTGTTTCAGTCTGTGACTCCCTCTCTCTCTCTGACCCTCCCCTGCTCACGCTGTCTCTCTCTCTCCTAGAAATAAATAAAAAAACCTTAAAAAAATTAAAAAAAAAAAGAGACACTTAACCAATGGAGCCCCCAGGTGCCCCTGAGCTTTTCTTACAGGTCATATCCAACAGCCACACTCTCCCTCAGTTTTTGTTTGTCTTGTAATGCCTTCGTTTTTCCTTTATTTGTGAGACAGTTTCATCAGATACAAAATTATTGATCAACAGGTTTTTTTTTCTTTCAGCGATTATTAAATATGTCCTCATCCTACCTTTTGGTTAAACAATCTGCTGTGAAACTATTAATTTTATTGACCCCTTTTTATAAGATGTCACTCTGCTTTCAATATTCTTTTTGTTTTCAGCTTTTAATACTTTAATTATGCTTTGGTGTAGGACCCTTAAGTTTACATATTTGGGAGTTAACTGAGCTTTTTAGATTTAAAAATGTAGGATTTTTTAAATCACTTTGGGGAAGCTTTGGCCATGATTTATTCATAGATTCTTCCTGCTCCTTTCTTGCTCTTATTTCTGGAAGTCCTATAATGCATTGTTTGTATTCCTTTTTTTTTTTTTTTAAGTTTATTTTAAACTTTAAGAGAGGAGAGAGAAAAATCCCAAGCAGGCTCCATTCTGTTGGCACAGAGCCGAAAGCAGGGCTTGATTCCATGAACCAGGCCAAAATCAAGAGTCGACCGCATCCCCATATGTTTGTATTCTTGATGCTGTTCTTCAGGTCTCTTCTCTGTTCACTTTTCTTTTTCCTTTCTGCTTCTCAGACTTGATCATTTTCAGTTGTCCTATCAAGTTTACTGACTCTTCTTTTCAAATCATCTTTAAAATCTCTAGGGAATTTTTCATTCGTTATTGTATTTTTTAGTTCTAGAATGTTTCTTTATATAATCCTTTATATTAAGACATTTTTTCTCCTGCTTCTGTTTAGCTCTTTTGAGCGTATTTAAGAAGGCTGATTTAAAGTCTTTGTCTAGCAAGTTCAATTTCTGTGCTTCTGAAACTGAGCTCAGTTTCCCTTAATTTTTCCTGTGAATGAGCTACATTTTCTTGTAGCTTTGTCATTTTTCTTGTTGAAAACTATATTTTAAATACTACAGTTTGGTAAATCTGGACACCAGATTCTTTCCCCTCTTTAAAGTTTTTTTGTGTTATTCAATGTTGATTGTAGTAGTCTGTTTAGTGACTCAAGTAAAGTTTCTATTCTTTGTTGGATATTTTTTTTAACTTGTGGTCAGATGAATTCTGGAGGAAGGAAAGAAGGTAGGGATGGAAGGAAGAAAAGGAAATGAAGGAAGGAAAGGAGAGAATAAAAAAGGAAAAATATCAGCATTTTACAGATTGGCTTTCTGTTGGAGCATTCACTCATCACTTAATAGGCCTTTTATAACACAGAACATGGAAAAAGAATTTGAGGAAACTAGGAGAATAATGTCCTAACAAATAAAGACAAATTATGAAAAAGAATGTAAGTTCTAGATTTCAAAAGTATAACTAAAATGAAAATTTCTATACAGAAATTCAATAATCTTAAGCTGGCAGAAAAAAGAATCAGCAAATTTGAAGATATATCAACTGAGATTATCCAGTTTGAGAAACTGAATGAAAAAAAAGTCTAACCAGAACACAACCTGAGCTGCCTGTGGAATGCCATCAAGCATGCCAAAATGTACATAAATGGATATTCAGAAGGACAGTACAGATATAAAGAGGCAGAAACAATATTTGAAGAAATAGTGATGGCAAACTTTTCAGATTTGATTAAAAACATTAAAATAAAGGAAGAGAAATGGAAATGGCATAGTAGGAAGGTCCTGAGCTCACTTCATCCCACAGACACGCTGAAGCAATAACAAATATGTATTGTATTTCACTCTGAAAATTACCTGAAGACTGACAGATCTTCCACAGCTACTCACAAAGGGAAGGCCACATCAGAAATGGCAGGAGGGGCAGAGAAGTGGCTGGGAACCAAATCCCCAGGATGACTAACTGCCACACAAGGGACATCACAAGCATGGAGTAAGGGAATCAGATCCCACATTGGGCACCACTACCCTTAGAACCTACACTGGGAAGATAAGTCCTTATATGTCTGGCTTTGAAAATCAGTCTGGCTTAACTCTAGAAGTGTCTGAAAGCTACAGGAAGTCTAGCTTCCACCCTTAAAGAGCCAGCATGCTAAACAACCATACCAAGACAACCACAGAAGCGGCAGTTTCAAAAGTGCCTGAAGTATATGGGGCAATTTAGTGACTAATTTTAGGACGTGTGCTAGAGCGTCATGGATCTGCAGATTTCTCCAGGAACAAAAGTACTAGCAGGTACCATTTTTCTTGCCCTTCCCTAGCCTAGATAACTGGACCTTGTGAGAGCTAGTTCTAACATTCTCCATCTACACTGCTAGTACCACATGCCCTGCCCCAGTGTTCCTCTGCTGACCTACCCCACCCAACCCATCCATCTCAGCACATGCCCCTCAAAAGCAGTTCCTATCCTGCCATATCCAGCAGGCAACACTCGCTGGTACCAACACCCCTGTAAAACAACTCCTGTCCTGAGTATGTAGGGAGCTATCCCCAAACACTGACATGGCTGTAGCTCCCGTACCTGGGACTCTTAGCTAGGTGTGCAGTGAGCAAGTTGCCCCTGGTGTCAGAGTAGATAACTGCAGAAAAGTAGACTGAGGGCTGGTAATGCCCCAACAGCAAGCTTATGGTGGATGATGCCAGTCCTCTCAGAAGCACAGGGAGAAACTCTGCCTACTCACTGGTGAGGCAGGCAGCAGTTACAATGGACCTCTCAGCCAGTAGTGTAGAGAGTAAAGCCTGTCCACAATGTACCTTCAGCACCGAAAGGGATCATTACAGCCAGGTTTCCCACAAGTATGCACACAGCAATTATGGCTCAATCTCAACAAAATATTAGCAACCCAAATTCAACAATCCAGTAAAAGGATCATTCACCATAATCATGTGAGGTTTATTCCAGGAATGCAAGGATAGCTCAATATTCACAAATCAATCCATGGATACATCATATTAACAAGAGGAAGGACAAAAGTCACAGTTCTCTCAATAGAGAAAGAGCATTTAACAAAATACAACATTGGTTCATGCTAAAAACTCTCAACGAAGTGCACTCAGAGGGAACATATCACAACATAATAAAGTCCATACACAAAAACCCCACAGCTAACATCAGACTCCGCACTGAAAAACTGAAAGTTTTTTCTTTAAGGTTAAGAACAAGATAAAGTGTCTACTCACCACTTTCATTCAGTACATTACTGGAAGTTTAGCTGCAGCAATCAGACAAGAAAAAGAAAGAAAAGGCATCTAAATTGGTAAAGAAGAAGTTAAATTGTCACTATTTGCAGACGACATGATACAACAACCTGAAAGCCTCCACCAACATTATTAGCACTAACAAGTAAATTCATTAATGTTGCAGGATACACAGTTATATACATAAACTTACTGTGTTCCTATATACTACAAAGAGTGTAGGAGAAAGAAATTAAAACTGCCATTTGCAAATGCACCAAGAAGAATAAAATTCCTAGAATAAATGTAACCAAGGAGGTGAAAAACCTACCTCTAAAAACTATAGGACACTGATGAAACAAACTGAATATAAACAAATGGAAAGATATACCATGCTCAACGACTAGGAAAATTAATATTGTTAAGCTGTGCATACTACCCAAAGCAAGCTTCAGATTGAATGTACTTCATATCAAACTACCATTTTTCAGACCTAAAAATAAGCCTAAAATGTGTATGGAGACACAAAAGATCCCAAATAGCCAAAGCAATCTTAAGAACAAAGTTGAAGGTATCACAATCCCAGATTTCAAGAGATAATACAAATCTGTAGTAATCAAAAACAGTATGCTACTGGCACACAGACACATACCTCAGTAAAATATACAGAACAGAAGCCCAAGTTTATATGGTCAATTAATCTCCAATAAAGGAGACAAAAACACATAATGGGTAATAGACTTTCCTCAATACATGGTGCTGAGAAAATCTGATAGCTGATGCAGAAGAATAAAATTGAACCACTTATACTACACAAAAATAAACTCAAAATGGATGACTTCTGGGGAAAATGGTAGAGTGGGAGGACCCTAGGATCACCTTATCCCATGGGTACACCTAGAGAACACCTGGAGCTGAATGTAGAGAAACCACCACATCAAAGAGGATAGGAAAGGTAGAGACAGAGTCAGGAGTTAAACAGACCCATGGGACTATCCCTGGTAGGGAGGAACACCTTATATAGGGAGAGGGAAGAGAAACAGACTCTCACACCAAGCACCCCAGGGATGGAGGACCTGCATGGGTAAGATGAGTCTGTGTAATATTTAGCTTTGAAAACCAGAGAAGCCTAATATCTTGAGTTTGTATAATCTGTGGAGCTTTAAAAATCATTGGGCTCCACTCTGGAAAAGCTGGTGGGCAATAGGAAAAGGAGTCCCTGCTCTTAAAGAGACAATGGTATCATGGTGATACAGCACAGAAGCAGCAGTCTGAAAAAACATTTGGGGTATACAGAAGGGACATTTGTTTACTAATCTCATCCATGTGCTGGAGGGGCAGGGATCTCTGGCAGGCTTCTCCAAAGAAGCTGGCAGATGCCATTTCCCTCCCATGCCCCCAAGCCTTGACACATGGACACCTCTGGGAACCAGTGCAGTGCAAACACTTTCGGCCTAGCTTGTTAACAGTGCCCGCACCCTGTGTTCTCTTGTGGACTCACTCCCCCAATACACCCTAGGCCAAGCCCATCCAAAGTGGTGCCACAAGCCTGGCAGTATGCAAGCAGCCTGGAAAGGAGCCAGCACCTCTCCAAAGTGACTCTTGTCCAGGGAAGAGGGGGAAGATAACCACATACAACAGTCCAACCATGGACCCTGCTGCGTGCTAGGTCAGACATTTGTGGGGATGGCCAGACCCACCAACAAAAGCTTCTCAGGGGACAACACAGGGAAATCACTCTGCAGTTTGGTGTTACTTTATCTCTGGCAAATACTTGGTCTGATTCAACTCAAACCCACACTGGCCCACTAACAACACAGGGACCAAACCCTGCCCATGACAAAGAAAGCAACTGCAGATGACTAAAGATAAAAGTGGCTCAGCCATAACAACAGGGATGACACAACACACATAGATAACCCTGAAGCGCCAGGTTCTGGTGACCAGTATTCTTCATAAGGTCACAACTTTCAAGGGTTGGAGATAGAGCTGACCTTCCTAATACATAGAAATAGGGCACCTGCATGGCTCAGTCAGTTAAGCGTCCGACTTCGGTTCAGTCAGGTCATGATATCATGGTTCGTGGGTGGGAGCCCTGCATTGGGCTCTGCTGACAGCTCAGAGCCTGTCTTCAGATTCTGTATCTCCCTCTCTCTGACCCTTCCCTGCTCACGCTGTCTCTCTTTCTACTAAAAGACATTTAAAAATTTATATATATATATAATTAAATTAAAAAACAAAAACCTAAAGAGGCACCTGGGTAGTTCAGTTGGTTAAGTATCTGATTTCAGCTCAGGTCATAATCTCATGGTTTGGGAGTTGGAGGCCCACGTCAGACTCTGTGTTGACAGCTCAGAGCCTGGAACCCGCTTAGGATTCTGTGTCTCCCTCTCTCTCTGCCCCTCACCCACTAATGCTCTCTCTTTCACTCTCAAAAATAAAGATTAAAGCCAGATGGATTAGACAGATATATTTAGAACTCTACATCCTGAGGCCATGGAATTCACTTTCTTCTCAAGGGTGTATGGCACATTCTCCAAGATAGATAAAAAACTGGGTCATAAAGCAGCCCTCAATAAATATACAAGAACTGAGATCATACCATGCACACTTTCAGATCACAATGCTATGAAACTTGAAATCAATCACAGGAAGAAGCCTGAAAAACCCCCAAAAACTTGGAGGTTAAA
>NW_027528462.1:390212-419483 GCF_008692635.1 Crocuta crocuta
AAAAAAAAGTCTGGAAAACCTCCAAAAACATGGAGGTTAGAGAACATCCTACTAAAGAACGAATGGCTCAATCAGGCAATTAGAGAAGAAATTAAAAAATGTATGGAAACAAATGAAAATGAAAATACAACAATCCAAACTCTACGGGATGCGGCAAAGGCAGTCCTAAGAGGAAAGTACATCACACTCCAGGCCTATTTCAAGAAATTAGAAAAAGTGCAAGTACAGTATCTAACAGCGCACCTAAAGGAACTAGAGAGAGAGCAACACGAGCACCCCAAACCCAGTAGGAGAAGAGAAATAATAAAAATAAAAATCAGGGCAGAAATAAATGTAGAAACAAAAAAAAAANGATCAAGACCTAAGCGAAAGTCGGACGCTTAACCGACTAAGCCACCCAGGCGCCCCTCCTCAAGCTATTCCAAACAATAGAAATGGAAGGAAGACTTCCGGACTCAAAATATTTTATGACGCCAGCATCACTTTGATTCCCAAGCCAGAGACCCAGCAAAAAAGAGAGAACTACAGGCCAATATCCTTGATGAATACAGATGCAAACATCCTCAACAAGATACTTGCAAATCGAATCCAACAGCACATAAACAGAATCATCCACCAAGATCGAGTGAGATTCATTCCTGGGTTACAGGGCTGGTTCAATATTCGCAAATCAATCAATGTGATACATCACATCAACAAAAGAAAAGATAAAAAACATATGATCCTGTCAATAGATGCAGAAAAAGTATTTGACAAGATACAGCATCCCTTCTTAATAAAGACCCTTGGGAAAGTTGGGATAGAAGTAGGGAACTTACTTAAACGTCATAAAAGCCATCTATGAGAAGTCCTCAGCTAACATCATCTTCAACGGGGAAAACCTGAAAGCTTTCCCCCTGAGATCAGGTACATGACAGGGATGTCCACTTTCATCGCTGTTGTTTAACATAGTGCTGGAAGTCCTTGCATTAGCCGTCAGACAACAAAAGGAAATAAAAGGCATCAGAATTGGTAAAGAAGTCATCAAACTTTCACTTTTTGCAGATGACATGATACTCTACATAGAAAACCCGGCAGACTCCATCAGAATCCTACTAGAACTGATCCATGAATTCAGCAATGTTGCAGGATACAAAATCAACGTACAGAAATCGGTTGCATTTTTATACACCAACAATGAAGCAACAGAAAGAGNCCCAAAAAACCAAAGAGAGAAGGTGATATAGAATCTGAAACAGACTCCAGGCTCTGAGCTAGCTGTCAGCACAGAGACTGACGTGGGGCTCGAACCCACAAACCACAAGATCATGACCTGAGCCCTAGCTAGATGCTTAACTGACTAAGCCACTCAGGCACCCCATGATAAGATTTTTATTTATTGATTTCCCCTGATGGTTAAACCAAGTATCTTATTTTTAATAGAAAAGCAAAAAAAAAAAAAAACCAACTATGCACTGGGTGTTATATGGAAACCAATTTGACAATAAACTATTAAAAAATAAATAAAAAATAAAATAAACCTAAAAAAAAACTATGATGAAACATAACCTCATACCAGTTTGATTGGCTATTACCAGGAAGACAAAGCAAGTTGGCAAAGGGAATGCTTTCATCCTCTTGATGGGAATGTACATTGGTGCAGCCACTATAGAAAAAAGTATGGGTGTAGCTCCAAAAAATTAGAAATATAACTACCATATAATCCAGCAACCCCATTTCTGGTTATTTATCTGAAGGAAATGAACTCAGTATCTCAAATAGATATCTGCACTACCATGTTCATTATAGCACTATTTACAACAGTCAAGATATGGAAACAACCTAAGGACCCATTGTTATATAAATGGATAAGTTGTCATAGATAGATACATATATACACACATATACATGTAATGGAATATTATGCACCCATAAAAAGAAGCAAGTTCAGGTATTTGTGACAACATGGAACAGACTCTTAACTATTGAGAACAGATGGGAGGTGGGTGGAGGGATGGGTAAGACAGGTGAAGGGGATTAAGAGTACACATATCTTGGGGCACCTGGGTGGCTCAGTCGATTAGGTGTCCGACTTTGGCTCAGGTCATGATCACACGGTTCGTGGGTTCGAGCCCCACATCAGGCTCTGTGCTGACGGCTAGCTCAGAGTGTGGAGCCTGCTTCAGATTCTGTATCTCCCTTTCTCTCTGACGCTCCCCTGCTCACGCTGTTTCTCTCTCTCAGAAATAAACATTAAAAAAAAAAAAACACATATCTTGATGACCACAGAGTAACACATAGAATTGTTGAACCACTGTATTGTACACCTGAAACTAACACCGTATATTAACTATATTCAAATTAACTTTTTTAAAAGGCACAAGTTTCCAGTTATAAGTTCTGGGAATATAATGTACGGCATGGTGACTACAGTTAACAAAATTGTACATTTGAAAGTTGCTAAGAAAGCAGATCTTAAAAATTCTCATCCCTACATAATCCACCTTACAGAAGATAGAAACAATAATGAAAAAACAGCAAGGAAGATAACCTGGGAGAAAATTTATTGGTGATTACACCACCACTTCCCAAGGTACCACCCCTGAAGCTACAAAAGCTGTACAAACATTTGCCCTACATAGTGACAAGTGAAGCATGTGGTCCTACAGCAAAACACAGCAACATTCTCATAAACGGGCAAAAATGGACCAAATGTGTATACAACTGATGTCTATTTTTGAAATAACTTGGCCCACCTGTGTGAGTGGCTGAGCGTCTAATTTGGTACAGAGCTAAACTAACCTTTTTTCAAACCACCAAGAGCACCTGTGAAACTCATCCCACAGCCATGGAAGGACATCAATACTCCTTACTATAGGCAAACCCTAAGGCATAATAATCTGAGCAAGAAAGAATATACAACTGCTCACCAAACCAAACCTGTGTATGGCCTCAGCCACAGCAATATACACCTAAACAGGCCTACTCACATGCTGGGCTTCATTCTCACAACTTGACTTTGGAGCGCATAAGTGTAATAGTTCTCCCACTGCCAAAGTCTATTGTAAACCTCACTCATTGACCTGAACCTACTCCCCTCAACAGCAGCACTGAAATCCAATGAATCTGCAGGAGGCTAATCACAGAAATGTGGGGGCAGTGGTGGGCTAAGCACAAAACCCATTTAGTTGACCCAGGTGATGAGTGTGAAGTTAACACCTATGACCATTAGACCATGATTATATGCTCCTACTCCCACCACCTGGAATTTCACTCAGCCACACAAACTCACCTTTCTCAGGAACACAGAGCATACCGGGAGCAGAGGGAGTCTGGTGGACCTGAAAGAGTCAAATAGCCTAACCATCACAAGCTCTCCCCCATCCAACATTGCAAAGTACTTTCTGTACTTGGATATGGCTTAAAATCCCTTTAGATTTCTACTCAGCAAGGGAACCCCCAAGTACTTCTGTCCACAAATCACGCCAGCCAAAACTCTCCAATGCCACAAATGAGCTCTCCCAGCAGTTCCCCTGGTGCTAATCATTCTAGAATCACCAATTCTGAGGACACCAAGTGTGCTGGACACCTCACAACAATTATAAAAGCAACAGATAGCTATGTCTATGGAATTATCCACAAAAACCAAATGGTCCAGGGGCTGGAACTCTTGGCTGAATGTCTGTGTACTTCAGGACAACAGCGATTAACAACTGCAAAGCCCTAATTTCTTCTAAGTTGTTAAAGAGAGGTGGGGCCTGTGCACTCATTCACACATCTTACTGCATGTGGGTTGGTAATATTCATCAGGCTTTACGGATAGTCAGAGACATGTATCAACAGGGCCAGAATGTCATTCTACTGATTAAATAAATTAAACAAGTCAAAATTTCCATTTCTGATCTACTCCCTTGCCTGTCCCCACAGCTAGCTGTAAATGGGCTTTGAAATCCTGCTTTTGTAGGATTTGGAATGATTTATCACTGGCTCCAAACTCAGGCATTATAAGTAACACAATTTCAATTATAAAACAAACATGGAGGGGTGCCTGGGTGGCTTAGTCGGTTAAGCGTCCGACTTTCACTTGGGTCATGATCTCGCGGTTCGTGGGTTCGAGCCCCGCGTCAGGCTCTGTGCTGACTGCCAGCTTGGAGCCTGGAGCCTGTTTCAGTCTGTGACTCCCTCTCTCTCTGACCCTCCCCTGCTCATGCTGTCTCTCTCTCTCTCTCTCCTAGAAATAAATAAAAAATATTAAAAAAAAAACATGGAGCCAACAGATGGAATGTTTGGTTCATTAAGTGAACCAAAGCTGCTCCATATATTGGCTCCTATGCTGTTTATTTCTTCACAGGAGGCTGGGACCTCTTGTTCATAACATACTACTACCAAACTCAAATTTTTACATATTTTTACATATGTGTTTTAAATATAGTCCAAATAAGCCCATTTAGAGCCCACCTGCTTTGCATACCTAGTGAAACTGCACCTAACATCTGCTAGCCATAGATAAAGCAAACCCTGGGGCCAGGAAAAACCCTACACTGCTACTGCTCTTCAGAACATACGAACGTGCCAAAATTCATATGCTGTCATCTGAACCCCCAGTACCTCAGAATGGGATTTTATTTGCAGACAGGATCTTTAAAGAGCTAATTAAAGTAAAATAAAGTCATCAGGGTGGGCCCTAATCTGACACGATTGTGTCCTTAAAAGAGATGAGGACACAGACATGCACATGGACGACCCTGTGAGGACTCCCTAGAAGAGAGCCACCTACAAGCCAAGGAGAGACCTCCAGAGAAACTTTCACTGCCGACACCTTGACCCAAGATCTCCAGCTTCCAGAACGGAGAATAAATTTGTGTGTATGCCATTTAATTTGTAGTAACTGTTACAGCAGCCCAAGCAAACCAGTGCACTTCCCATCTTGTTGCTGAAGAACACTGCCTAGACATCTAACCCCCGTCCAATACTACTCCTTCCCAGCAGTTCCTGGGCCTTGTAGCTTTTCTGGGCAGTAGTCCTGAGCCACTGCCTCTGGAAGGTCTCCTGTGAGGGACTCTGCTCCTTATGCAACCTATGAAAGCACCACCCAAATAAAGCTTACTGTGTGCTACTGCTGTCTGTGGTCATGTCTTTTCCCTCGATCAGCCTTGAAATCCCCAAACTCACTACATTTTAACTTTAGATCTTTCTCATCTTTTTGTTTTTTCAATACACATATACACATTTCTGTTGCAAGTGCCTGTGATCTAGCTAAGCAGGTCATCTTATCTGAGATCCCAGAGTAATGACACACGCTAGGAGTGCAGACAGAGTCCATAATGTAATTTCTTAGCCCAGAAGCTCCAGTTGTTGCCTATTTCCAAAAGTTCCATGTATTGAAAGCCTACAATCTATTAGGTGTTGTGCTAATACATATTAGCACACATATTTCCAACACAAGAAGACATCACAACTATCTTTCCAGTGAAGTATGATTATTCCCACTGTACAGTTGAACAACCTAGGCAACTTAAGGTACACAGAGGGTATTTAGTGTTAGATAATCTGCCTAGTCTCAAATAGCAATATTTGGCAGAATCCGTGTTGGCCTGACTGCAGAGCCTAAACAGGTAATAAAGACATACGACTCAATCCCTTTCAAGAAGGAGGTTGCCCTTGCTCTGCAATCACCCAAAAAATCTATCACAAGAGGCTGCTAAGAATATACATACTTGAATAACGTGTATCTTTAAACGTGTGAGGGGCACCTGGGTGGCTCAGTTGGTTAAGAGTCCAACTTCAGCTCAGGTCATGATCTCACGGTTTGTGAGCTCAAGCCCCACGTCAGGCTCTGTGCTGATAGCTTGGTGCCTGGAGCCTGATTCAGATTCTGTCTCCCTCTCTCTCTGTCCCTCCTCTGCTCATGCTCACTCACTCGTGCTCTCTCTCAAAAATAAATAAAAAATAAACATTGAAAAAAAAATCTGAAACATGTGATTGGTAAGTCAGTCATGGCTAAACAGAAAAAGTATCCAAGCCCCTAAAGTCACCTTGTATGCATTCTGATTGCTGGATCCTTTCTCTGTGCTGTAGACACCTTCTGAAGTAGTGCTGTTTTAAGGAGTGCACAGCAGGAAGGGGCTCTGAAGATGATCCAGTCCAGTTCTAACATTACAGCCTTGGGGCACCTGGGTGGCTTAGTCGGTTAAGCGTCCGACTTTCGCTTAGGTCATGATCTCGCAGTTCGTGGGTTCGAGGCCCACGTCAGGCTCTGTGCTGACTCCCAGCTCAGAGCCTCGAGCCTGTTTCAGTCTGTGACTCCCTCTCTCTCTGACCCTCCCCTGCTCACGCTGTCTCTCTCTCTCTCTCTCCTAGAAATAAATAAAACATTTAAAAAATAAAAATAAATAAAATAAAATTACAGCCTTGCAAAATTAAGGCCTGGGAATGGAAACAGGCTTGCCTAGAAACCTAGGATGTTAGTAAAAGAACTAGGAATAGAACCAGAGCTCTATTACACAGAATAATTAAAACTGAATTACAAATTAGCTATTACTATGTTGAGGGTATCTGTAATATGCCCTGTATATACTGTACCTTATTTAACCCTTTAAGCAATCTTTTAGTGAAGGTGTTTTTCCATCTTTTCAAAAAGCCCAGAATCACACAGGAAATACATGGCAAAAAAAAAAAAAAAAAAAATTGAATCAAGTTCCTTTATAGACTCAAGATTCTAAGCTTTTCCTAATTTTTGCCTCAACTTTTATTCATGCTATTACTATAGAAAAATAATTAAAAACTCTATCAATGAGAAAAGGACAGGGGTGCCTGAGTGGCTTAGTCAGTTGAGCACCCGACTTTGGCTCAGGTCATTATCTTGTGGTTCGTGGGTTCAAGCCCCCTGTCAGACTCTGTGCTGACACTCAGAGACTGAAGCCTGTTTCAAATGCTCGCTCTCTCTCTGCCCCTCCCCCGCTCACACTGTCTCTCAAAAATGAATAAACGTTAAAAATTTTTTTTAATAAAAAAGAACAGAAGGCAAATATATGATGCATTCCACATTCAATATAAGAAAAATCTCTAAAATACCTAAGCTTTATTCTTGTCTCAAGGAAAGTCTGAACAGAAATAAGAGTATACACTGCAGTTACCACTTCAAGTTGTAAAGTTATGGGAGTTATGGGATCATCTGGAAACAACAAGGCCTTATTCTCTCTTTTGTAGGAGATATCTGTTGACTCCCTTATAGATATTCCACTTGGATATCCATTTGTATAGTCTTTTTTCCACCTTGTCTCAGTGGTTCCTTGTGGTTCTTGGGTCACACAGAGATAAGAGGGAACACAGATGTGTTTTGTATTGAGACTTTACCATAAGCTCTTCATCTGTCGTGGCACTGGTCACCAGAAGGGCAGTTGAGAAAAATAGCCAGTTGTCTTGTGAAGCTTTCCCAAAAACTTCCTCAGGGCTTCTTTTTCTTTATCAATCTCCCTGAACCGGGTATTTAAAGCCTTCTGGAGTTTCTGAATATGGAGTCTAGTCCTCTTCTCCTCTCCAAGGTTGTTCACAAGGGCCTTCCTCAGGTACATGGTGTCTCCTATTTTGAAGGTTCTCTTCTTCACTTGGTAGTCCATTCCACCCTTTGTCAAACTTTGGCCGAGGAAGGTGAAGCAAGGTAGGAGTGTGAGGTTTCCCGTAAATGTCTTAGTAAAATGAGTCTCCTACAGTTTGGAATATTAGAATCATGACACCATGGGAACAGAGACTCACAGAATCTTGGGGCTGAGTGGCATCAGAGACCCATCCGCTTAAACTGAACTTTTGCATCTGTCCATCAGAAGTTTCTAAGCTTACATATACTCTTAGTTTAGAAATAGAGAGGAGTGTTTCAATAGACCAGAGTAGCATCAGGATGCCTACTGCTGCCTTGTGGTTACACAGAGGTTGTTCTGCGCATTCATATGCAGGACAAGAATATTACAGATAGAGAAAAATTGAAAGTAGGGTCCATAATTGAGATTAGTTTTAGAAGCTGTTCTTCATTCCTTATGTGTTCCCTTGAAGTCGCTAAATGTTTGTGGTTCTCTCATTTGTCTAGGTATTGGATTGGACTTAAAAGGTAAAAACTTCCTTATGAAGTATCTACTTTTCATACAAGAAGGGGCAGGAAACAAGAAAATACACACATATCTATCACATGTACAAAAAAACCCTAAGGAAGATATAAACTAAAAACTAATGAGATGATAGTGCTGGGAAAGGACAAGAGGCTAAGATGGGAAAATGGGACTAGGGTTGAAGGAACAAAGAGAGGAACGCTTGGGTGTATCTTTTGTCAATTGGGTGGCTGACTTTTCATTTCAGCTCAGGTCATGATCTGTTTGTAAGATCAAGCCCCATATTGGGCTCTATGCTAACAATGCGGAGCCTGCTTGGGATTCTCTTTCTCCCTCTCTCTCTGCTCCTCCCCCACACATGTGCTTGCACTGTCAAAATAAATAAACATTTTTAAAAAGAGACGACAAAAAAAGCAGAGGAAGGCTTTAATGTACTCTTGTGCTGGACTGGAATTGAAGCTATCAGTAGGACATGGTTCTATGAATCAATGTGGATTCATGGTTCTGTGAATCAGTACAAATTCATAGTTCCATGAATCAGATGAATCTACAGTTCTACAAATCATTATGAATTCTTGTGGAGAGTGGACCATTAGAAACACTGGTCTTCAATGATGACTCAAAGACTTTATAACTCTCCCCAACATGGTTTGAGCCCCATTTATTCCTGAACTCAAAATTCCTTCTGGAAAGGGCAGATAATAGGTTTTATAGCTCTGTTTTTAGATTTTAGCTAGGACTTCTTTTACTAATTTATTTTCAAGTTAGTTAACATAGAGCGTAGTCTTGGCTTCAGGAGTAGAACCCAGGATTCATCTCTTACATGACACCCAGTGCTCATCCCGGAAAGTGCCCTCCTTAATGTCTGTCACCCATTTAACCCACCCCCCACCAAGCAATCCTCAGTTTGTTCTCTGTATTTAAGAGTCTCTTATGGTTTGCCTCCCTGTTTTTATTTTTCCTTCCCTTCTTCCCCTATGTTCATCTGTTAAGTTTCTCATATTCCACATGAGTGAAATCATATGGTGTCTTTCTCTATTTCACTTAGCATAATATCCTCCAGTTCCACCCATGTTGTTGCAAATTACACGATTTCATTCTTTTTCATCACCAAGTAGTACTTCATTGTATGTCTATATATCTATATCTATAGCACATCTTCTATAGCCATTTATCAGTTGACAGATATCTGGGCTATTTCCATAATTTGGCTATTTTTGATAGAACGGCTATAAACATTTGATGATATTACTTTATTCCTTTTACCCTCATCAGGAGAAAATACATGTATATTTGTTCTAGTCCTCTTTAATCAGGGGCAAGAAACCTGAGCAATGTGGAATGTTTCTAATTAATAGGAAAGCACATTTTTTTCTTCTAACAAGAGAATTTTACTAATTTTCAACTTTGAACTGTAATCTTTGGAAATCATTAAAAGATTTAGCAAAACTTGTTTGTATTATCAACTAACTACTAACGAGTACAAATACTGATAGCCCAATGAGACCGCACTCTCAGGGAGTCTGATGGGTCCACACTTTTGGAAGAAGCAAAGGGATCTTTACAAACAGGACATACCAGAAGAGATGATGAGTGTGGAAATGATCTTTTGGCAGAGAAGACTTGGACAAGATATTGCCTTCAAATAACTCAAGGAGTATCATAAAGACTGCATGTACCCTGACAAGAGAACTAGTGTTAGCTGGTAGAGATGGTAGATTACAGCTCAGGGTAATAAGCAACTCTCCCAGCATCTGGAGGTGACCATTAGTAACATATTTGTCACTAGAGATGTTCAGGAAAAGTCACCATAAGCGTGTGTTACACAGCAACCACTCACATTGTATTTTGGAATATATTTCTAAGATCTCTTCTATATCTGAAATAAGGATGATAATGATCAGTACCCCATCATTCACAACAACCCAGTGGCAGGAAAGTATTATTGTTGCTGTCTTACATGTGAGGAAACTGAAGCTCAGAGAGTTGAACTCTGTCCAAAATGGACCTCTAACTCCACCGTGACTCCTTGCAGCCATTATTCCATCTGCAGAGCCAGAAGCATACATAGTTGTGTGAATTCATCAAAGCACTTCTGGATACACAGATGCAAGCAGCACATGAACAAACCTGACCTTCATGCACAAATGGGGATTTACCCATGCAGACATTCATGAACTAAGACAAACTAGGACAAGTACAAACACGTGGGTGCACAAATATATACTCTAGAGCTTGGCTGTCCTGTAGAAGTTTCTGTAGTAATGAAAATGTTCCATATATGTGCTGTCCAATACAGCAGCCACTACCATATATAGATTGAGCACTTTGAAATGTGGCTGGTGTGACCGAGGAGCTAAATTTTAAATTTCATTTAATTTTAACTAAATTTAAATTCAAATGGCCCCATGTGACTTGTGGGTATTGTACTCACAGGTCCAGTACAGGTGATGAAATATGCGCATGTCCTTAGGTCTATGGCATGCTGGAGACAAGCAGTCACACAGAGGCCCTTGTGCCGTCATGCACACAATCACAACCAGACACCCCTCAATCCCTCAGGTATGCACACACAGAAACATATGTGCACCCACGAACACAAATGGGCAGAGTCAGCATCATCCCTTCCCTGGAAGACACTCCCCCAACTCCACTAAAGGGGGAGGAGGCACCCCATCCCAGGACATGCATTCCTGCAGATTTGTCCTGGCCTAGGAGAGAGCCATGAAAGTGCTTGCAGGGCAAATGTGTGCTTTAAAAGTTGCTCTGTGCAAGTTAGAGAGGATGGCTAATGTTTTAACAACTATATGCTGTCACTTGTGTCGAGGTGGCATTTTCTGTAGTCCTCACAGGCTCCTCAAACCCAGTAATATCTTGGGGTGCCTGCGTGGCTCAGTCGGTTAAGTGTCTGACTTTGGCTCTGGTCATGATCTCACAGTTCGTGGGTTGGAGCCCAGAGTCAGGCTGTGTCGACAGCTAGCTCAGAGCCTGGAGCCTGCTTTGGAATCTGTATCTCCCTCTCTCTCTGACCCTCCCCTGCCCACGCTGTCTCTCTCTTTCAGAAATCAAAAAACATTAAAAATTAAAAAAAAAACAGTAATATCTCCCTGGTAACGTGTGTCCATTAAGCAGGATCTAAACTACATAGCTTTTACTACTGCCAACAGTGAAGGGCTGCTGTACCTCACCATGTCCCAGTGCCTCCCTGGCCTATGCATGGTCCTGCATCTCTTCTGACCCTTAAACCTTTCTGTGTCTGCTTGTGCTCACCCTACCCCCCTACTCATCCACATTCCGCAGTCCCTGCAGCCTGACCACCAAGCCCTCTGTCACTCAAAGCTGCTATGATAGAGGTTAAAGTCCAGCTTTTGGAGAATGGGGGGAGTTCATACAAGGTTCCAGGAGTCGTCATAAGGTCTGGTAAGAAGGAACGTCAGAAGTGTGTGTATGATCCCAGCCTGTCCTTGACCAGGGCTAAATGGACCTCACATGATTCTTGCTAGAGGCAGGCCAGGGTGATCAGATAGCACCTGGGGGATGGTGGCGGCTGAGGAACCTGACCAGATACCAAGGGTGGGGACTCTGGTTGAACTGACTTAACAGGACTTTTGCTAAAACTGGACAGTGCAGAGAACTCAGAAGTTAAGCTGGTTGGAAAGTTTAGAAAAGCCTGAGTAGCATCTTCCCAGGACAGAATCTTTGTCAAAGGAAAGGGGCACTTCATTCTTATCCGCTCAAGATACCTGAGGACATTTCTCAGCTGCCTTAAGATCACAAATCTCCTTGTCAATGTGTCTGGGCACCCTAAATGCCACAGCCCATTAGCATACTAAGAGTCTTCCCCCTCCAAACTACTGTTGCAAAATCAGGATGCTGCCATCACTGGTCTCCTGGATGCTGACCCCAGCCCATCTGAGGCTGACTGCATCTAATAAAGGGTGGTCAGCACTCACAGCAGGGACCACTCAGGAGCTAATAGGTGATCACCTCCCCCCCAAAAGGGGGGGCAGCTGGGGGCAGACAGATAATAATGAAAGAAAAAAATCCTACACACCTAGAGTTACAAGCCATTCTAAAAGATTTTGTTACCCACAAACTGAATGATCATGACCTGAGCCAAAGTCTGATGATCAACCAACTGAGCCACCCAAGCACCCCATACCAACTTTACATTTTTAAGGGTAGCTCATTAAAGTAGCTGATGTCATCTAACTCTAATTGTCTGATCTCCAGACCTCCTCCCATCTTCACTCAAAATAGAGCTAATTTAATTTCTTGTTGCCCATGTCCTCAGCTCACATCTCTGTTTTTTGTTTTTGTTTTTTTTATAGTTTATTGTCAAGTTGGTTTCCATATAACACCCAGTGCTCATCCCAAGTGCCCTCCTCCATGCCCATCACCCATTTTCCCCTCTCCCCCACCCCCATCAACCCTGTTTGTTCTCAGTATTTAAGTCTCTTGTGGTTTGCCTCCCTGCAACTAATTTTTCCCCTTCCCCTCCCCCATGGTCCTCTGTTAAGTTTCTCCTGCTCCACATGAGTGAAAACATGGTAGCTGTCCTTCTCCACCTGACTTATTTCACTTAGCAGAACACCCTCGAGTTCCATCCATGTTATTACACACGGCCAGATTTTATTCTTTTTCATTGCCATGTAGTATTCCATTGTATAGATAAATCACATCTTTTTGATCCATTCGTCCGTTGATGGACATTTAGGCTCTATCCATGATTTGGCTATTGTTGAGAGTGCTGCTATGAATACTGGGGTACATGTGCCCCTATGCATCAGCACTCCTGCATCCCTTGGGTAAATTCCTGGCAGTGCTATTGCTGGGTCATAGGGGAGTTCTACTCTTAATTTTTTGAGGAACCTCTACACTGTTTTCCAGAGCAGCTACACACTGACAGCTCAGAGCCTGGAGCCTGCTTCAGATTCTATGTCTCCCTCTCTCTCTGCCCCTCCTCTACTCATGCTCTGTTTCTCACTCTCTCTCTCAAAAATGAATACACATTACATTTTTTAAAATGTAAAGTTGGAGCTAATATTCTTAAAAGTCAACTTAAGTATTTGTTCACTGTAAGATGGTGTTTTAAATAATGGGGGAATAAAAGAGAAAATAGAAAGTATTAACATTGCTTTTCCTTGTGATGCCAGAGTATTGGATTTTAAAAATATAATTTAAATTTGTGCCTTTTTAAATGAATCAATGCCCTTGATGCAATCAAATAATAATTTTGTATTAATGGGTTAATAAAATGATTCAGTGCTTTCTCTTTTTTAAGTACCTCAATTGAATGTACTTTTGTCTTCAGATCTTTTTTGATTATTTTTTTGCTATTACTTTTGTAGGAACTTCTTTATTTCACTTTCTACCATAACCAATTATTTATAAGATTGTCTTTCTAGAAAAATCATGAGTATTTGAAGGCATAGTCTATATCCCACTCACTTTCCCTCCCACATCACCTAGTAGAGTGCCAGGAAATTAGAAATAACTCAATAAATATATCACGGATGAATGCATGCGTGAAATATGGCTACAACAATTAAAATAAAACTTAAAATATAAGAAAGCATATTAAAAATACTTTGGTCCTGGGGCACTTAGGTGTCTTAGTCGGTTAAGCAGCCAACTTCGGCTCAGGTCATGATCTCACGGTTCATGGGTTTGAGCCCTTCATCGGGCTCTGTGCTGACAGCTAGCTCAGAGCCTGGAGCCTGCTTCTGATTCTGTGTCTCCCTCTCTCTCTGACCCTCCCCTGCTCACGCTGTGTGCCCCCCCCTCAGAAATAAACAAAAACATTAAAAAAGTTGTTTTAAATATTTTGGTTCTCATGCTATATATGTCACATTTCAATTCCAGAAGGCCATATTAATATATATCAAATATTTTTAATTTTGTAAACTGCCATTACCTCTTCAAATGTAACAGTTTATTGTTGCATAGAAAATCACTAAGCAGACAGTATGGTATATGCATCACAGTTGACTTTTGATCATGGGTTTGAACTACTCAGGTCCAATTACACACAATTTTTTTTTTATATAGTACAGTGCTGCAAATGTACTTTCTCTTATGATTTTAATAACATTTTCTTTCCTCTAACATACTTTATTGTAAGAGTACATATAACATACAAAATTTGTGTTAGTCGACTGTTTATGTTATCAGTAAGACTTCTTGTCAACAATAGGCTGATGGTTAAGTACTGGGGGAGTCAAAAGTTATATGAGAATTTTTGACTGCATCAGGGTCAATACCCCTAACCCCAAACACCCCTCCCTTGTTCAAAGGCCAACTGCATTTGCAATTCTGAAGGGAACTCAGAACTACAAACCATTAATTATTTTGCCAATGACCTACTGAAAGAGAGTTGTGAATAATACCCACTCTTACTGCAAATTGTTTCTCTTACCTCAGAACTCTTGCTATTGCTATCAAAAACCAATTATTGGTTCATTATACAGATAAATATCTAGATAAATAACTGTTATAGAGTTAAATAACTGATAATTCATCCTAAAAATGGTGAGGCAAATGGAATGTTACAGGAATAGGAAATAGCGATATAAAGGGATCTAGAGGTCAATTCGGTATGCCACAGTTTTGTTTGGTATAACCACAGAAACATCCAAAAGACCATTGTAGTTGCTAATCGTATGCAAAACCAACAGTGTAGGAGGGTGCCTGTTTCTCCACATCCTCGCCAACATCTAGAGTTCTCTGATTTGTTCATTTTAGCCACTCTGATGGGCGTAAGGTGGTATCTCAGTGTGGTTTTGATTTGTATTTCCATACTATTTTCTATGATGGCTTCACCAATTTACAATCCTACTAACAGTGCACAAGGGTTCCTTCTTCTCTACATCCTTACCAGCACTTGTTATTTCTCAGACAAAATAGAGTTTAAATAAACAATTACAAGAGACAATGAAGGACATTATATATTAATAAACAGTTCAACACAGCAAAATAAAACAATTGTAAACCTCTATGCACCTAATAAGAGATCATCAGAGTATATGAAGCAAAAACTGACCTGAAGGAAGAAACAGTTCTATAATAACAGTTGGAGACATCAATACCCCTCACAATAATGTATGAAACCACCAGACAGAACATAAGGAAGCAGAAGACTTAACATAATAAACCAACTAAATCTAACATACACAGAACACTGTGCCCAACAACAAATGCATACACATTTTCCCTCAAGTGTCCATTGGGCATATTCTGGGATAGTCCCTATGTTATGAACAAAATTAAGTCTCAAAATTTAAAGAAATAGACATCATACAAAGTATCTACTCTAATCACAGCGGGATGAAGACAGAAATCAGTAACATAAAAAATGAAAAATTCACAAAATTGTGGAAATTAAAGTTTTCAACAACCAGTGGATAAAGAATAAATCACAAGAGAAATTAAATAGTACTTAGCTGTGAATGAAAATGAAGATATAACATAACCAAAACTTATGACATACAATGAAAATAGTGCAAAAATGGTAAATCTAACTGTAAACACTTACATTAAAACACAAAAGGGATCTCAAACCAACAACCTAAATTTACAACTTAAAGACCTAGAAAAAGAACACAGATGCTTGGATGGCTTAGTCTGTTAAGTACCTGACTCTTGGTTTTGGCTCGGGTCATGATTTCATAGTTTAGGAGTTCAAGCCCCACACTAGACTCTGTGCTCATGGTGCAGAGCATGCTTGGGATTCCCTCTGTCCCTGACTCTCTACCCCTCCTCTTTAAGAAAATAAACAAATCTTTTAAAAAGAGAAAACTAAACCGAAGCTGGCAGAAGTAAGGAAATGATAAAGAGATAGAGAATAAAAGAATTGAAAAAAAATCAACAAAATTGATAAACATTTAGCTAGATGGACTAAGAAAAAAAGAGAAGACTCAAATAATCGGAAGTAATAATCAGAAATGAAAGTGGGGACAATACTACTGACATTACAGAATTAAAAAGGATTATAAAAGAATAAAAAGAACAACGGTAACACACAAAAATTAGAAAAGTCATATGAAATGGACAAATTCTTAGAAACACAAAACATACCAAAACAAAATCATGAAGAAACAATCTGAACAGATCTGTAACTAGTAAGGAAATTACTAATAAAAAAATGTCAAAACAAAGAGAACCCTGGACCTGATGGCTTCACTGGTGAATTTTACCAGACATTTAAAGAACAATACTCAATCCTTCTCAAACTTTTCCAAATAATTGAAGAACAGGGAATACTTCCTAACTCCTTCTGTGACGTCAACATAACCCTGATACCAAAGCCAGACAAAGACACAGAAGAAAACTAGAGACTACTATCTTTCAGAAACACTTAAAAATCTCAACAGCAAACAGAATTCACCAGCATACTGAAAGGGCTATACAACATAACTAAGTGGGATTTATTCCTGTAATGTAAGGATGGTTTAACATAGAAAAATCAATCAATACACCAAATTAACAGAATGAAGAAACCCACATGATCATCTGAATTGATGCAGGAAACACATTTGACCAAATTCAACACTTTTTCATGATATCAACACTTAACAAGACAGGAACAGAAAGAAACTACCTCTACTTAATAAAAGCCGTATAGGAAAACCCCAAACCAAACATAATCCTCAAAGGTGAGAGACTGGAAACATTTCCTTTCAGATCAGAAACAAGGCCAAGATGCTTTTCACAACATGGCACTGGAAGTCCTATCTAGAGCAATCAGGCAACAAAAAGAAATAAAATTATCTCTGTTTGCAGAGTACAAATTATATGTAGAAAACCTTAAAGATTCCACAAAAATTGTTAGAATAAATGAATTCAGCAATGTATTATGATATAGAGTCAACACACAAAAACCAGTTGCATTTCTACACACAAAAATGAGCACTCTGAAAAGGAGATTACAAAAATGAGTCCATTTACAATAGCATCAAAAAGAATAAAGTACTTAGGAATTAACTTAATCAAGGAGACAATGAAAGACAATGAAAACTCCAAGACACTGCTGAAAGAAATTAAGAAGACATAAATAGAAACACATCACAGGCTCATGGATTAGAAGATTTAATATTATTAAAATGTCAATATTACCCAAAGTAATCTACAGATTCAATGCAATATCTACCAAAGTATCAATCATGTTTCTGCTGAAATAGGAAAACATACCCTAAAATTCATATTTATCTCAAGATTTCCTGAATAGCCACAACAATCTTAAGAACAAAACTCACACTTCCTGATTTCAAAACCTACTACAAAGCTACAGTAATCAAAACAGTGTGGTATTGGCATAAAGAAACCACATATGGACCAATTTAATCAAATAGAGAGCCCAGAAGTAAACCCTTGCATATGAAGTCAAATGATTAAAAAAAAACCTTTTTTTAATATTTGCTTTTGAGAGACAAAGAGAGACAGACAGAGCATGAGTGGCAGAGAGAAAGAGGGAGACACAGAATACAAAGCAGGCTCCTGGCTCTGAGCTGTCAGCACAGAGCCTGATGAGGGGCTCGAACTCAAGAACTATGAGATCATGACTGAGCCAAAGTCAGACACTTAACGGACTGAGCCACCCAGGTGCTCCAAAGTCAAATGATTTTTGACAAGACTGCCCACACTATTTAATGGAGAAAGGACAGCCTTTTCAATAGAACTAGATATTCACATGCAAAATAACGAAGCTAAACCCTTACCTAACACCATGTACTAGAATTAACTCAAAATGGATCAAGAACTCAAATGTAAGACCTTAAATAAAGCTCTTAGAAGAAAACATATGACTAAAGCTTCATGACACTGGCATTGGCAATGATTTTTTGGGTAAGGTAACCAAAGACATAGGAAACAAAAAAATAGACAAATTGGAGACATTATGAAAATTTAAAAATTTTGACATTAAGAGGTACTATCCACAAAGTAAAAAAGGCAACATACAGAATGAGAGAAAACATGTAAATTATGTATCTGATAAAGAATCACTATCCAGAATATACAGAGATTTCCTAAAACTTGACAGAAAAACAAAACAAAACTGATTCAACAATGGGCAAACAACTTGAATAGAATTTCTCTAAAAAAGATAAACAAATGGGCAATAAGCATGTGAAAAGATGCTCAATATCACTTATCATTAGGTAAATGCTAATCAAAACTCCAATGAGATACTACCTCACACCTATCAGGATGGCTACTGTAAGAAAAAAAAAAAGGATTTGGCAAGGATTTGGAGAAATTGGAACTCTTTTGCACTGCTAAGAATATAAAATGAAATAAGCCAGTCACAAAATATAGACAAATACTGTTAAGATTACATTTATATGATGTATATAGAATAGTCAAAATCACAAAGAAGAAAAATAATGGTTGCCGGTGTGGGGAAGAGAGAAGAATGGAAAGTGAATAGGTATAGATTTTCAGATTTAAACTATGAAAAGATCTTCAGCAAATGGTGTTGGGAAAATTGGACAGCTACATGCAAAAGAATGAAACTGGACCATTTTCTTACAACATGCACAAAATAAGCTCAAAATGGACTAAAAACCTAAATGTGAGATCTGAAACCATAAAAAGCCTAGAGAAAAGAATAGGCAGTAATGTCTCTGACATTGGCTATAACAACTTCTTTCTAGATATATCTCCTGAGGCAAGCAAAACAAAAGAAAATTAACTATTAGGACTACATCAAAATAAAAATATTGAGCATAGCAAAGGAAACAATCAACAAAAATAAGACAACCTACAGAATGGGAGAAGGTATCTGCAAATGACATCTCTGATGATAAACAAATGACTTATACAACCCAACACCAAAAATACAAATAATCAAATTTAAAAACGGGCAAAACACATTTCTCCAAAGACATACAGATGGCTGACATATGAAAATGTGTTCAACACCACTCGTTATGAAAAACAAATCAAAACCATGATGAATTATCAACTCAAACCTGTCAGAATGACTAAAATCAAAAACACAAGCGTTGGTAAGGATGTGGAGATAAAGGAGCCTTTATGCACTTGGAGGGAATGCCAACTGATGTAGCCGCTGTGGAAGACAATAGGGAGGCTCCTTAAACAATTAAAAATGGAACTACTCTAGATGTCTGCCATGTCTATTCTTACTCCAGCAGAACACTGGCATTTTATTCTCTGAAGAGGTTTCTGTACTGCATGCATATATCCTAATTCTAAACCCAAAGCTAACCATCTGGAGAGGTCTGAGCTGCAAAATACAAGACACATAGCCTAACCCTAACTGGAATACTAACCTGAACACTAATCCTAACCCCTAAAAGCTAACTCTTAACCATAACTGACTCTTTGATTTCAGCTCAGGCCATGATGCTAGACATGGAATCTGCTTGGGATATTCACTCTCTCTCTCTCTCTCTCTCTCCCCCCCACCTTTGCCCCTCTCCCTAACTCGTTGTCGCTCTCATGCTTCACACACACCACACACCACACACCACACACACACACACACACACACACACACACCAGTGGTTAAATTCTGGTAAATGCTTAATAAATATTTTTTTTTTAAATGTTTTATTTATTTCTAGGAGAGAGAGAGAAAGACAGCGTGAGTAGGGGAGGGTCAGAGAGAGAGGGAGTCACAGACTGAAACAGGCTCCAGGCTCTGAGCTGGCAGGCAGCACAGAGCCCGACGCGGGGCTCGAACCCACGAACCGCGAGATCATGACCTAAGCGAAAGTCGGACGCTTAACCGACTAAGCCACCCAGGCGCCCCTGGTAAATGCTTAATAAAATGATCTTTAGGGGTAGGTGGTAAAGTGTTAATTTGTGGCATTTAAGAATTTACCTGGTGTTCATATTCTCAGCATGACTAATTCTGCCTGGTGTCACAAAACTGGGAAGAAATATGCACCATTAATTATCCCAAGCTAGTACAAGCCAGTTCCAGTGCACTCTATCCTCATTCACAAAAACATGTGCACATAATTCACTTATATCCCAAGTGAATTATATACCGTAAACTCTTACCCCAATATACAAAATAAAAACCACGTTATGTATCTCCACAACACACAATCTTTCATACACCTAAATACATGTATACAATTGCTACTTGCACCCTGAATACACTACAAACCACCTCTTACTAACCAGATTTTTACAGACAAAACCCTACTCACCTCAAATACTCACATGCCACAACTACAAGTATATACACACATACAACTGTTGCCCAAATACAAACATGAACAATGAACATGCTTTGAATGTTTACAATGAATACCCTAAAAAGACACATAGGCTCTCAAAAACTACCATGTACACAGTTGTTTCATGAACCACCCCAAAATATTCCCATAATCTCACAGGTCTAAAATGCACATACTCTACCATTCCTGAACACACAACCTACTCAGACTTTCAAAATATGTATACTGAACCTCCTACATCTCATAGAATACACACCTCATAAGTCGCCATGAACTCAAATACACACACAGTCACAACTTAATTTACCAAATCCATAGACTACCCCACAAATGCCAAAAGCATGCATATAAGCAACCTTGCCAAATTCTTCAACCATTACTTTCCAAAAGTGACACACACGGATCCCTGAACCTATTAACACACACCCTCACAAACTAGCCATGAATTTAAATATACACAGAACCTGCACAGATAACACACAAAACACTACCAATCATTGCACTTTACACTCACACCTCAACACACCCATGAACACACACACAAACGCACACACACACTCTAAATCTCTAAATGCAGACATCATCCAAAACACTATGCATCATTCTCACATTTCCAGACTACAGCATGACCACCACAATCCCCAAACAATCCCCAAAACATACAAAAACCCTAGCATTCTCCAAAGGAAATCACTTTGACTATTTCGGACAACCCCAAACCCTATGTTTATGAATAAACTTATAAAATTCACCTGTGTGCTGATAAATGTACATACAAATCAGTATACACTCCTAGAACACAAGGAAACATCTGTGGCACATCATACACAAATACACATAAAACCCTTTCAAGTCCCAAATGAAAGGTCTCAAATTTCCACATTCCTCAACACTCACAAAGCCATATTACATACTACCAGTACACACAGATACAGTTCTCCAACTCCCCTGTATAAACACATAACCCCATTACTCTATCAGTACAAAAATGTTCCCAGATACATACTAATAAGCCCTTAATGAAAAACGCAAACACCCACCATAAAAATACTCATCCAATCTGACATGCTCCTTGAATACAATAACACACATTTCTCACGAGCTCCAAATATACCTCAAATTACCCAGCACACTACAAATGTGAAAATAGACCACCTTTTACTCCCCCATACACATAAAGCTTCAGATAACCCATATACACATAATCATGCTCTCAAATACTCAGTAACTCTACCATATTCCATAATACAAATTACACCTATTCATCTGCACATATCTGACATACCACCAGTCATACCTATAAAATGGTCACAGACTGTCCCCACCCCCCCGATATGTGCTCACAGCTCCTGAAAAATCACCAAAATAAACCACATGTAACCACACAGCATGCCCTGAGTTCACAAAGGATCTGCCCACATTTCAAAACGTCAACCTTAAAAATAGCCAGTCATATTACCAGCAAAATGACTTTATTCAGGAATAGCAAAGGAAGTGCAATTTGGAACATGCAAACTATGGCAAACCATAGGCAGGTCCAGAGAACAAAAAGGTGCTTCTTTTTATAGAAGGAGTATGTTGGGACAAGTGGCTTGGATCAAAGTTCATTGAAGAAGATCAAGAGTTTGATGTGGTGGCTGTTTTCCACTAGCTGGGCTGTTGCTGGGCAAGGAGAAAATCTTCCATTGCTGGAGTAGTCAGGTATGCTTCTTCCTACTCTGTCTGCAAGCGGGAGTGACTGGTAGTGCCTGAGAGCTCCCCAAGAGCAATGTAAATAAGGTTTCCTTTGCTTATTTTCATAGAAAATATGCAAACAGACCCTACACCAGAAGTAACATACACACTCTTCCCACTGTTGCCAGTGTGCACAAGCAACGAACCCTTCCAAACCTGACATACACACTGCCAACATTGGGGGAATAACACACAAACAATCCCAAAGTCCTAAGTTACAAACACATAACCCAAACACCTGAACTATACCTGAATTACAACTCAAACCCTCTAAATAAACGTAACCCCACCCTGAAAAACACACTCATAGCTCCACTTAGCCCCAAACACCCACAGACATCACCAACACACACGCAGATGTACTAATCACATTCCCATCAACTCTATAAAAAGACAAACCTCAACTAAGAATTCATAACACATTTCCAACACTCCCTAATATGACAGGCACAAAACCACCAATGTCCAAGAAATACTAAAATCTGCATGAGACCCACAAACACACATATACCACATGCATTTCTAGATACAACCATACATAACATCCCCAATCGCCAAAAACAAGCACAAAACTTCACATCTCAAACACTGAATCTCAACACTCATGAACACATATACATACACCTTGCAGTACAAACTCACCCACACAGTCCCCTCACTCCCACAGAACACAGGCAGAAACCACCTTCAATCCCAAAGGAACAAGCAGTCCAGCTCTCCCAGGCCCAAAAGAGTTAACAGATGAATATATACACCCATATTTCACTTTAATGATATGATGGGTGTGCAGCATATAATTTACAATTAGAGAGAAAACAATACTGTTCCTTGTGAATCCCACCTACTCAATGGACTCGTACCTACTGCTGTTGGTTTTTCCTTCACTCTCCCATCAGTGCCACCTGCGCTCCACTTCCCTCGCAGCCCTGCACCCTCAGACGCCAACCAGACTGATCCTCGCCACCCGCCCATCCCACGCACCAGACCTCACACCCACGTCCACCCAGGACCCCACCGCCACCGACTCCCAAGAACCGGCCTCAGACCCGCAGAGTCCAGACGCTGGGACGTGGACCCCAGACCCATGGGGACCCCACAGACGACGCTGACTCCCAAAAATCGGTTTCAGCCCCGCACTGGCACACCGCAGGTGTCCACACCCACACACCACTACCCACCTGAAAACCTCCCACGTCAGCTCACCATCATGATGGCAGTAACCGAATGTCCACACCCCCAGCAACCACACAACTCGTGCGCACACAACTATGGTGTTAACAACACAAAATGCAGGGACACCTGAGCTAACAGCGCACCAACACTTACCTTGAATTTACGTCACCCTAGCAAAAGGCTGCCATGCACGGCCCCACCCCCACGTGCACGCACACACTGGGACCCTTGGGGGGCGTGTCCAGGAGCACTTCAGCCCCGCCCCCAGTGGGCGTGCGCATGCGGGCAGGATCAGGCCCAGAGGTCCCTTGGGGAGAAGAGACCAGGGGACCCTCTTGTGCTGGGAAGCTACTCAAGTGACACTGGCTTGGCCTGGATGGATGCTATGGCTGTGAAGCATTAAAGCCAGCGCCTATGAAGCCAGCACCGCAGTTCTAACATTGCAGACACGCGCTCCGCGCCCTCTGCCCAGCTCATCTCAATGAGTTACAGATCAGGTGCACCTGCAATCCGATGGCCTCGTGTGGGGCCAGGGCCGCTCTCCCCCGGGACCACGTTTCCCACTTCTCATCCCCGCCTGTTCCACAGGAACAGTTCAGGCGGAGAATGCAGGCCTGGGGAACACTCCAAGGGGCCCTCCCCGCCTCCTTTCCCAGAGCTTCCCCAAGGCACTGCCTGTGCCACGTTAGGTTCCTCAGTGTAGCTGCTGATGCACGGGGGCTGCTCAGTACGTGTGACGCACCGCCGTTTTCTTGCGAGGCTTGTCTGTGGTTCGCGTGAATCACTCTCAGCTCGTCTCCCCAGCTCATGTCCAGGAAGCATGCCCAGGGCAGCTGCCACGAAATGGGTGCGTGTGGAGAATCCCTGCCCGGCCGCAGTGTGAGAGGCCTGGGGAATGTGCCGAAGGGCTGCTCGCCCGCTTCGGGTGGCCGGTGGTACACGCCAGAAGCACTGATAGAAATATTCCCTGGGCCCTGTCAGGGTGGGAGTTGGGAGAAAACTTAGAAATCCTGAGGAGATTGCACAGGAAGTGAGAAATGACTCTCTTACATGACCGTGGCCCGGGGCAGGGGGAAGGAGGAGCTCCGGGTCCTGGACCGGAAGCCCAGCGCCCTTCCGCCTCACGGTGGCCACTGTTTTCACACAGTGGAGGCCTTTGAAGTCAGCCTTTCCCTACAGGGGGCAAGGAATTGTTTCAGTGCCTTAACCAGGAGTCTCTTTCAGTGCATGATGAGTGTGGAGCTGTCCTTCTAAACGTCCCCTTCCTTCCCCAACACCTGCCTTCCCAGGAGCTTTGCTGCTGTGATAGCAGAGGTGATGCTGCTCTCCCAAGAGATTGGTTCCAACCCCTGAGGTTCTCACCCCTTGTCACCTTTGGCCAAGCTCCCACGAGTCCTTTCTTCTCACAACACAAACACACCAATGCCCTTTCATATCATTCTGTTCCCAATCAACTGACGATGTGCAATATGAAAGTCAGAATCCAACGAGACTTTTAAAGAGGTGCTACCATGATTCTCATGGAGATGGGACCACACACACCGATGAGCATGGATTCCAAAGAATAAGTGTCTCTCATGCCGACAGGAAATACAATGTCTCCTGAGCATGGCGTCCAGGCTAGCATCACCAGTTAGAATTTAGAGGGAGCTGGTTGTGTGAATGGGGATTGGACATGAGTGGAGAGATTCCCGGCTTTGTCTCCAGCTGCACGTCCATTTCAGGGACGTTGATTTTAACAACTAGAAAAACCATGTCTGTAAGATGTTAAGGAGGGGAAGGTTTCCTATCTCTTACTTCTGTCCTTATTCCCATTAATCCCAGACACTCAGTGCTGTATATGGCTCTTCCAAATTCCATATCACCTAAAGAGCCTATAGACAGTGTGTGTGTGTGTGTGGCAGGGGGGAGGGGGCAAATGATTTTGTGGGAGAGCCAAGATACACTCTGGAGTCTCCTTAACCAAGTTCTCTTCCTCACAGAATGACTAATAACAACTGAATATATTACAGTTTCTGGTAGAGATGCTATATAAAATACAGAACCCCATCTAAATGCAAAATTCAAATAAACTAGGAACAAATTTTCATTAGAAGTATATCCAAAATATTACATAGGACACAATGATTCTAAAAACGGATCCCTGTTTATCTGAAATTCTAACTCAGTTGAGCATCCATTATTTTATATGCTAAATCTGGCCACCCCATTCTACAGGGTCTATAGAACTATAGGGTCTTGAATTTTAAAATGCATTCCCAGGGCACCTACGTGGGTGAGTCAGTTTAGCATCCAACTTTGGCTCAGGTCATGATCTCATGGTCCATGGGTTCAAGTCCCGCATTGGGCTCTGTGTAAACAACTCAGAACCTGGAGCCTGCTCGGATTCTATGTCTACCTCTCTCTCTGCCTCTCTCCCACGCTGTCTCTCTCTCAAAAATAAACACACATTAAAAGTTTTGTTTTAGGGGGGCACCTGGGTGGCTTAGTCGGTTAAGCGTCCGACTTTCGCTTAGGTCATGATCTCGCGGTTCGTGGGTTCGAGCCCCGCGTCGGGCTCTGTGCTGACTGCCAGCTCAGAGCCTGGAGCCTGTTTCAGAGTCTGTGTCTCCCTCTCTCTCTCACCNCATTTTAAAAAAATAAATAAATAAAAGTTTTGTTTTAGGGGCACCTGGGTGGCTCAGTCATTAAGTGTCCGACTTTGGCTCAAGTCATGATCTCACAGTTTGCAGGTTCGAGCCCCACATCGGGCTCTGTGCTGACAGCTCAGAGTCTGGAGCCTGCTTCCCATTCTGTGTCTCTGTCTCTGCCCGAACTCTGCTCATGTTCGTCTCTCTCAAAAATAAATGTTAAAAAAATTTTTGTTTTAAATTTAAAAAAATGACTTCCAAGCATCCCCATATCCCACAAAAAAAAACCACTCAACCCCATAAAACCCCCAACACAATGCACACAAATCCTCCAATAACTGAATGCATTAAAACCAAACTCACATACTTAATATTACACACAATCCTCTAATCCCAAATATACCACATACAGTCCCCTATAACCGTGAAAATCCACATATGTTTGCCTCCAAAGCTCAGACAAACACATAACTACCCTCAGAAAGACACACGGATTCCTACCTTCTCCTCAACTGTCACTCCCCAAAACAAACAATGACCTTACCACCCTGATACAAACATACACCCGACTCCCTCTTGAGAACCTATAAATGGCATGTCTATATCCCCCAATTATACACACACAACTCACAATACCCCAATATAATAACGACCCTAATCTCCCAAATCCCTCCACTCCCTAAATTCTTACCCTGACAGGATGGATGAGTACAGGTATAAAAACTGAAAATACATACAACCAACATGTAAGGGATTAAAATGTAGAACTATACCTCTTCTAAAATGCACAAACACATATTCACTATAGTCTCAAAATGCACAGAACCAGCCACACCACCCAGCCACCCACACACACCATTCCACACCAGCTGTATACTCCCAGCTCTCTTTGCCCCCAAAATCACACATATACAATCCCCACACATTCTTCAAATTACCCCCAAACCATCCCATACCCCCAAACATATGTTACTCCCACAACCTTGTGTGTCATGATCCATGTTGCTTCCCCCCAAATTACTTCCAAATACAAAACACACACACATACAATCATCTCCTCAACCTATCCCCACTCATGGCCTCCAGAAAAAATACAGAAAAAAAAGATACTGAATATACATATATATATACATAACATATACATATACATTTCCCAGCCCCTTAAAACTCTCAAAATACACATGAACCCTTCAAAATTCCTCAAACACACTCTGGACCCCTTGCATATAAAACTATACACACACGCACCCAGAACATATATAAGCAACCCCCAATTCTCAAACGTATATATTTGAACACTCTCTAGGATTTCACTCATACGTGGAACTTAAGAAACAAAACAGATGAACATACGGAAAGGGGAAAAAGAGAGGGGGAGGCAAATCATAAGAGACTCTTAAGACAGAGAACCAAAATGAGGGTTGATGAGGGTGGGGTAAATGGGTGATGAGTCCTAAGGAGGGCACATGGGATGAGCACTGGGTGTTCCATGTAAGTGATGAATCACGGAATTCTCCTCCTGAAATCAATATTGCACTGTATGTTAACTAACTAGAATTCAAATAAAAATTTAAAGAAAAAGATTACTCACTAAACACTGAATTCACACACACAACTCAATCTGTACTATACACACTCAACACACCACACAAACTTCCGACTAACACCCTGAATATTCACAAGAATTCACACAACCCCAGCACATATACAACCTCATGTCACTGGCACACACGTGTGTACAGGGATCTAATCTCACGATGAGAAAACAGCCATTATGAGGTGCTGTCCACACATTCTATAGCAGGACAACCTGCTCACACCCAGTCTGGACATTTCGATTAGGACATAAGCTTAGAATTCCCACCCCAAGCTCCCTGCTAAGGCTGTGTGGATATGACCTGCTGAAGGAGGTCTTCATACAAGATGGATTCTTAATACAACAGACCAGCTCAGGATCCCCAACACTCGTCAGCACAACATACAAGGGCCATCTCAACCTCCTTCAGACACAAGTGCAAACCTGCACACTCCCCGACTTCACTCACAGAAACTCCATGCTCGTAAAAACATTCACAACATTCACAACACTAGTGCGCATTACACGATTTCCACCATCTTGAAGACACTCCCACACTCTATGTATAGAAACTGCAATGGGGAGGAGTCTGGTGACAATGGCGCGTGTCACCTGGATCTCACCTCAGGGAAGGCCTTGTGTCCTGAGCTGACAAGTGTGCCTTCGGGAGGCAGTGACCACTCCCACCTCCTTCAGTGACTGCCCAACTACAGACAGTGGCCTTACCTGGGAGCATCCCCTATCCAGGAAGGCCTAAGTCCCACAGGCTGATGGAGGCTTGGCCAATTTCTTCCAACTGAGGACAGCTCTGAAAGAGAGCTCAGTGGGGGAAGCACAGGCTGTGCTGCACTCTGGGCGAGACACCAATCGGCCCAATCCTGCTTTCTGTTCCTTCCCTCACAGGGGCTGTTTAGCAAACATCCTGTTCCCTCAACTATGTGTCCATAGTTTAGAAAACTATGTCTGTTTACTAAAGAACCCTAGTATGACGTGTATTTATCAAGCATCAATTAGCACAGTAAAGACCCCTCTTCTGGCTCATACATTCAGGTGCAGAAGACAGACAATAAACACAGAGTTGCATCATGGACACGGACACACACACATACACACACACACACACACACACAATGCATGCACAGCATTAGCCATTGTCCAGTCAGCCCTTGACCAAGGACTCTGATCTCCGCAGATGGAAGTAGGAGAGGGTACAAACATAGATTTTCAAGTTATTAAAATATGGTTAGTTTGTTCTAATTATGTTTCTGGAGTGTTCCCAGAGAGAGGGCTTGAGTTTACTTAAATGCTGCAATTATAACTAGGATGCACCACGGACATGTTTGTTATTTAAAGCGTGAGAAAGCCTCTAGAAGGAGCTTGATCCCCGTCCTCCAAGCTAACATTCTTTCAGCATCCCCAACTACTAGCAGCCACAGGAGTCGAGTCCAGCCGAGGGGTGATGATGGAGGACCTCATCTCCTGACCTGCTCCCCCCTCCTCTCCCAAAAGTCAGAGCCTGCCTCCGGCCCTGTCCTGATTCCCAATCTCTCCCTGCTCTGTTCCTACTGCCCCACTGACCCTGTTCTGCCTTTCCCAGTGTCCGCAGGCTGTAGGCCTCCTCTCTTGGACCCGCGGCTCCTACAGCACACATCAGAGCAGCCTCCTTTGTAGAAGCCACTTGTAGGGTGTCCTCAGACCCACTCCTGTGTCGCTGCAGGGCCCTAGGCTCCCAAAACCCAGTGTGGATGAGAGGGTTCAGGTCCTTTATCCCCTCNACTCCATTAGTCAAACAAACACACTTTGAATGCTCCTAAAAACGTGACGCCTTAGGAACAACCGTGGATAATCCCTGTAGCTGCTGAGGGATA
>NW_027528463.1:0-519 GCF_008692635.1 Crocuta crocuta
ATGTTTTTGGAGGTTTTCCAGACTTTTTCCTGTGCTTGATTTCAAATTTTATGGCATTGTGATCTGAAAGAGTGCATGGTATGATCCCAATTCTTTTATATTTATTGAGGGCTGCTTTATGACCCAGTATGTGATCTCTCTTAGAGAATGTGCCATGCGCACTTGAAGTGAATTCAATGCCCTCAGGATGTAGAGTTCTAAATATATCTGTCAAATCCATCTGGTCCAATGTGTCATTCAAGTCCATTGTNCCATTGTTTCTTTACTGATTTTCTGTCTAGTTGATCTATCCAATGCTGTGAAGTTCCCTGCTATTAGCACATTCTAATCCATAAGATTGTTTCTGTTTGTGCTTGTTTTATGTATTTGGGTGCTCCCGTATTTGATGCATAGACATTTATAATTGTTCTTCCTGATGGATAGACCCTGTAATTATTATATAAAGCCCTTCTTCATCCCTTGTTACTGCCTCTGCTTTGAAGTCTAGTTTGTCTGATATAAGTATAGCTACTCCAGCTT
>NW_027528464.1:0-435 GCF_008692635.1 Crocuta crocuta
AGTCTCTCATGGTTTGCCTCTCTCCCTTTCCCCCACAATTTCCCCACTTCTTCTCCCCCATGGTCCTCAGGTAAGTCCCTCCTAATCCTCCTATACGTGCAAACATATGGTATTTGTCTTTCTCTGCCTGACTTATTTCGCTCAGCTTAACACCCTCAAGGTCCATCCATGTTGCTACACATGTCCAGATTTCATTTTTTCTCATTGCCACTTAGTATTCCATGGTATAGTNGTATAGTTAACCACATCTTCTTGATCCATTTGTCCGTTGATGGACACTTAGACTCCTTCCATGTTTTAGCTATTGTGGAGAGTGCTGCTATGAACATTGGGGTTGATGTGTTCCTATGCATCAGCATTTCTGTATCCCTTGGGTAAATCCTGGCAGTGTTATTGCTGAGTCACAGGGGAGTTCTATTGTTAGTTTCCTGAGGA
>NW_027528465.1:0-551 GCF_008692635.1 Crocuta crocuta
AAACTTGGCAGGCCAGAAAGGAATGGCAGGAGATCTTCAATTTGACGAACAGTAAAAATATATAGCCAAAAATCCTCTATCCAGCAAGCCTGTAATTCAAAATAGAAGGAGAGATAAAAACCTTTCCAAATAAACAGAAATTGAAAGAATTTGTCACCACTAAGCCATCCCTACAAGAAATCCTGAGGGGGATGCTCTGAAGGAAAGGTTGCAAGGANACAAAGATACCAGAGACAACACCACAAACATGACCCCTAAAAAAGATACAAGGACTCTAAACCCACATATTTCAATAATAACACTGAATGCAATTGGGCTGAATGTTCCAATCAAAAGACATAGGGTAGAAGAATGGATAAAGAAACAAAATCCATCTATATGCTTTCTACAAGAAACTCATTTTAGACTGCAAGATAGCTTCAGATTAAAAGGGGATGGAGAAATATCTATCATGCTACGGGATATCAAAAGAAAGATGGAGTAGCTATACTTAGACAAATTTGACGTTAAATTATAGACAATAACAAGAGATGAAGAAGGGCACTACATAA
>NW_027528466.1:0-531 GCF_008692635.1 Crocuta crocuta
TTTCGAGTTTCATAGCATTGTGATCTAAAAGTGTGCATGGTATGACCTCAATTCTTTTATATTTATTGCGAGATGCTTTATGTCCCAGTATGTGATCTATCTTGGAGAACGTGCCATGCGCACTTGAGAAGAAAGTGAATTCCATGGCCTCAGCATGTAGAGTGCTAAATAGATTTGTCAAATCCATCTGGTGCAATGTGTCATTTAAGTCCATTGTGTCTTTGTTGAATTTCTGTCTAGTTGATCTGTCCATTGCTGTTAGTAGAGTATTAAAGTCCCCTGCTATATTAGCACGTTCTTATCGATAAGAGTGTTTCTGTTTGTGATTAATTGTTCTTTGTATTTAGGTGCTCCCATATTTGGTGNACATTTATAATTGTTAGCTCTTCTTGATGGATAGACCTTGTAATTATTATATAATGCCCTTCTTCATCCCTTGTTACTGTCTTTATTTAAAGTCCAGTTTGTCTGATATATGTATAGTTACTCCAGCTTTTTTTTTTTTTTTACTTCCAGTAGCATGATAGATAT
>NW_027528467.1:0-438 GCF_008692635.1 Crocuta crocuta
AAGAGATACCATTCAAAAAACACTCTCTGAAAGGATAGGCCTCGAAAGTCAAAGAGTCTTCTTGGAAATACCAGCGCTCATAGATACAGAGAGCATAACAGGTCTTTGAAACCAACAAGAGCCGGAAAGCTAACTAAAATGACGAAACGAAAGAGCTCTCCTCCAAAGAAACTCCAAGAAGAAATGACAGCTAATGAACTGNGACAGCTAATGAACTGCTCAAAACAGATATCAGCGGCATCACTGAACAAGATTTTAGAATAATAACGGTAAAATTAATAGCTGGGCTTGAAAAAAACAAGGGGACATCAAAGAAACTATGGCTACAGACAGAATGGAAAATAAAAATAGGCATGAAGAATTAAAAAATGCGATAAATGAGATACCTCAGGTCATAATAAATTAGAGGCCTCCAATGCATGGATTGGAGAGGCAGAA
>NW_027528468.1:0-208 GCF_008692635.1 Crocuta crocuta
ATCAGGAAGAACTAACAATCATAAATGTCTATGCACTGAATAAGGGAGCACCTAAGTATCTAAAACAATCAGAAACAGAAACAAACTTATAGATAAGAATGTGCTAATAGCAGGGGACTTTAATACTCCACTTACAGCAATGGATAGGTCAACCAGACAGAAAATCACTAAAGAAATAATGGACTTGAAAGACACATTGGACCAGATG
>NW_027528468.1:459-751 GCF_008692635.1 Crocuta crocuta
CTTCTAAAGAATGAATGGGCCAATCAGGCAATTAGAGAGGAAATTAAAAAATATATGGAAACAAATGAAAATGAAAACACAACAATTCAAAATCTATGGGATGCGGCCAAGGCAGTCCTAAGAGGAAAGTACATTGCTCTCCAGGCCTATTTCAAGAGATTAGAAAAAGCGCAAGTCCAAAATCTAACAGCTCACCTAAAGGAACTAGAGGCAGAGCAACAAGAACGCCCTAAACCCAGCAGAAAATGAGAAATAGTAAAAATTAGGGCAGAAATAAACAGCATAGAGACCA
>NW_027528469.1:0-806 GCF_008692635.1 Crocuta crocuta
CAGTTCATTAGCTGTCATTTCTTCTTGGAGTTTCATTGGAGGAGATCTCTTTCGTTTTGTCATTTTAGTTACCTTTCTGGCTTTTGTTAGTTTTAAAGACTTGTTATGCTCTCTGCACCTATGAGCGCTGCTTTATCCAAGAAGACTTTTTGACTGTCCAGGGCCTATCCTTTCAGAGAGTGTTTCTTGAATGGTATCTCTTGGTCTCTCTTGTTGGGACCTTGGTTATTTTATTTTCCTATTTGTAGTGATATTTGGGACTCTCCACCTTCTGNTTGGGACTCTCCACCTTCTGTACTCTGGTTTGTTTCTTGGGGGTAGCCCTGGAGAAGAAAACAGACAGACAAAAACACAGGGAGCAGGAACACACAAACGCACAGACTAATTCAACTAACATGTAAACTGAGAGGGAAAACGAAAAAGTTAAGACGGAGGAGGGAGAGTGAATAATAGGGAGTATAAAATACATAAAAGGGTCAAAAAGGAGGAAAGAAAAGGAAAAAAGAAGAAAACCCATGGACAAAGAACGGTTTAAAGCATATAACCGGATTTCCCAGCTACAGTTAAATAGCCGTGTGTATGCAGTGCTGGTTGAGGAGCATAGANTAGAGAAAGAGAGAGAAGACAGGGCGTGGTGAGGCAAAATTGGAAATAGAATAAACAGGCAGAAGGGATAAGAAGCTTTTTTCAAAGAGCTAAAGGGTGGAATATGGTTGGACAGGTGAGAGAAGGAAGCTGGTGTTATCCAGAGAAACTATATCGTCTAATTACTCCTGAAAGAAAGAGATGAAAAGGTCGGTAGGTGT
>NW_027528470.1:0-195 GCF_008692635.1 Crocuta crocuta
TAGAACTCCCCTCTGACCCAGCAGTAGCCCTGCTAGGAATTTACCGAAGGGATACAGGAGCGTTGATGTCTAGGGTACATGTACCCCAATGTTCATAGCAGCACTCTCAACAACAGCCAAAACATGGAAAGAGCCTAAATGTTCATCAATGGACGAACAGGTCAAGAAGATGTGGTTTTGTCTATACAATGGAAT
>NW_027528470.1:235-531 GCF_008692635.1 Crocuta crocuta
GTAGCATCATGGATGGAACTTGAGGGTGTTATGATGAACGAAATAAGTCAGGCAGAGGAGGACAAATACCATATGTTTGCACGCATAGGAGGATTAGGAGGAACTTAACAGAGGACCGTGGGGGAGAAGAAGGGGAAAATTAGTCAGGGAGAGGGAGGGAGGCTAACCATGAGAGACACTTGAATGCCAAGAACAAACTGAGGGCAGATGGTGTTGGGGGGGAGGTGAAGGGGGGTGATGGCATGGAGGAGGGCACTTGTGGGAATGAGCACGGGGTGTTATATGGAAACCAACTT
>NW_027528471.1:0-296 GCF_008692635.1 Crocuta crocuta
CTGATCCCATTCACAATTGCACAAAAAACCATGAAATACCTAAGAATAAACCTAACCAAGATATAAGATCTGTATGGTGAAAACTATGGAAAACATATAAGGAAATTAAAGAAGACACAAAGAAATGGAAAAACATTCCATGCTCATGGGTCGGAAGAATAAAGACTGCAAAAATATCATGATTACCCAAATCAACCTACACATTCAATGCAATCCCAATCAAAACTGCACCAGCATTCTTCTCAAAANTGGCAAGGAATTTACTTTCTTCTCAAGTGCGCATGGCACATTCTCCA
>NW_027528472.1:0-555 GCF_008692635.1 Crocuta crocuta
TTCTATTATTCGCCCTCCATCCTCTGTCTTTTCTCTTAACTTTGTTGCTGTCCCTCTAGGTTTGCATGTTCTTCGGATTTGTCTGTGCATTTGTGTGCCCCTGCTCCCTGTGTGTTTGTCAGTCTGTTTTCCTCTCCAGGGCTACCTCAAGAGAAAAGCCAAAGTACACATGGTGGAGAGTCCCAAATATCACTACGAGTAGGAAAACAAAATAACCAAGGTCTCAACAAGAGAGACCAAGAGATACCATTCAAAAAACACTCTCTGAAAGGATAAGCCCTGGACAGTCAAAGAGTCTTCCTGCATACAGCAGCGCTCACAGNCACAGGTACAGAGAGCAAAACAGGTCTTGAAAACTAACAAGAGCTAGAAAACTAACGAAAATGATGAAACGAAAGAGCTCTCCCCCAAAGAAACTCCAAGAAGAATAGACAGCTAATGAACATCGCAAAACAGATATCAGCATCATAAATGAACAAGATTTTAGAATGATAATCATAAAATTAATAAATGGGCTTGAAAAAAACATAGGGGACATCAAAGAAACTATGGCTA
>NW_027528473.1:0-481 GCF_008692635.1 Crocuta crocuta
CATTCCTTCGGTTGCCTATTAGTTTTATTGATTGTTTCCTTTGCCGTGCAGGTTTTTATCTTGATGAGGTATCAATAGTTCATTTTTGCTCTTGATTCCCTTGCCTTTGGGGATGTGACAAGTAAGAAATTGCTATGGCTGAGGTCAGGGAGGTTGTTTCCTGCTTTCTCCTCTAGGGTTTTGATGGTTTCCTGTCTCACATTCAGGTCTTTTAACCATTTCGAGGTTTTTTTGTGTGCGTATGGTGTGAGAAAATGATTTAGTTTCATTCTGCATGTTGCTGTCCAGTTCTCCCAGCACCATCCGCTAAAGAGGCTGTCTTTTTTCCNTAAAGAGGCTGTCTTTTTTCCATTGGATACTCTTTCCTGCTTTGTCAAAGATTAGTTGGCCATATATTTGTGGGTCCCATTCTGAGTTCTCTATTCTATTCCTGGTTTATGTGTCTGTTTTTGTGCCAATAGCATACTGTCTTGATGATGAC
>NW_027528474.1:0-544 GCF_008692635.1 Crocuta crocuta
TTTCCTGTGTGACTCAGTTGGTTAAGTATCCAACTTGATTTCAGCGCTGGTAATGATCTCAGGGTTCTGAGATTAAGCCCTGAGATGGGCTCCATGCTGGAAGTGGATCCTGCTTAAGATTCTCCCTCTGCCCCTCCTTGTGCTCGCTTGCTCTCTCTCTCTCTCTCTCTCTCTCTCNAATAAGTAAGTAAGTAAATAAATAAATCGAATGGGAGCTCTGATGGTGGGGATCCTCTCTCTTTCATCTGGGACCATCCAGTATACAAATTCTAGTATATTTATAAGCTTCTCTTACTTAGGGGGGTGTCTTAGCTCATCTTTCTTCTTAGCAATCTAGAAAAGAACTGAGGTTGAAATAATCAAGTGAATAATGTAAATTTTATAAAACTATGCAAATTTTAATGAGCTTGTAAGTGGTTTAGAAAAGGAGCTGGAGATTAGATTGCACTACCACTAGTATTGGGAACTCAGGTATATAATCAAACATGTCTTTGTTTCGATCTCTATAAATGGTGATATTTACAGTACCTACCTCATAGGGTTG
>NW_027528475.1:0-500 GCF_008692635.1 Crocuta crocuta
TATGATCCTATCGATAGATGCAGAAAAAGCATTTTACAAAATACAACATCCCTTCTTAATAAAGACTCTCCAGACAGTCGGGATAGAAGGAACCTACTTAAACATCATAAAAGCCATCTATGACAAGCCCTCAGCTAACATCATCCTCAACGTGGAAAAACTGAGAGCTTTCCCCCTGAGATCAGGAACAAGACAGGGATGTCCACTCTCACCAATGTTGTTTNTAACATAGTGCTGGAAGTCCTAGCATCAGCCATCAGACAACAAGAGGAAATCAAAGGCATCAGAATTGGCAAAGAAGAAGTCTTTCACTTTTCGCAGACGACACGATACTCTACATAGAAAACCCGACAGACTCCACCAGAAGCCTAATCAAACTGATCCAAGAATTCAGCAAAGTAGCAAGGTACAAAATCAACGTACAGAAATCGGTTGCATTCATATACACCAACAAAGAAGCAATACAAAGAGAAATCAAGAAACTGATCCCATTCACAATT
>NW_027528476.1:0-1099 GCF_008692635.1 Crocuta crocuta
AGCATCCCTTCTTAATAAAGACCCTTGAGAAAGTCAGGATAGAAGAAACTTATTTCAACATCATAAAAGCCACCTATCAGAAGCAGTCAGCTAACATCATCCTCAATGGTGAAAAACTGAGAGCTTTCCCCCTGAAATCAGGAACATGACAGGGATGTCCACTCTTACCACTGTTGTTTAACATAGTGCTGGAAGTCCCAGCGTCAGCAATCAGACAACAAAAGGAAACGAAGGCATCAGAATTGGCAAAGAAGAAGTCAAACGTTCACTTTTCACAGGCGACATGATATTCTACATAGAAAACACAGACTCCACCAGAAGCCTACTAGAAATGATCCATGAATTCAGCAAAGTTACAGGGTACAAAATCAACGTACAGAAACTAGTTGCATTTTTATACACTAATAATGAAGCAAGAGAAAGAGAAATCAAGAAACTGATCCCATTCACAATTGCACACACACACAAAAAACATAAAATACCTNCAGAACAAAGTGTCCTAAAATTTGTATAGAACCACAAATGAACCCGAGTAGCCAAAGTAATATTGAAGAAGAAAACCAAAACGGGAGGAATAACCATTCCAGACTTTAGTCTCTACTACAAAGCTGTCATCATCAAGACAGTATGGTATTGGCACAAAAACAGACACATAGACCAATGGAATAGAATAGAGAACTCAGAATTGTTCCACAAATGTATGGCCGACTATTCTTTGACAAAGAGGGAAAGAGTATCCAGTGGAAAAAAGACCGCCTCTTTAACAGATGGTGCTGGGAGAACTGGACAGCAACATGTAGAAGAATGAAACTAGATCATTTTCTCACACCGTACACAAAAATAAACCCAAAATGGATAAAGGACCTGAACATGAGACAAAAAACCATCAAAACCCTAGAGGATAAAGCAAGAAACAACCTCCTACTCCTCAACTGCAGCAACTTCTTACTTGACACATCCCCAAAGGCAAGGGAATCAAGAGCAAAAATGAACTGTTAGGATCTCATCAAGATAAAAAGCTTCTGCACGGCAAAGGAAGCAATCAATAAACTAATAGGTGACTGACGGAATGGGAAAAGATAGTTGCAAATGACATATC
>NW_027528477.1:0-811 GCF_008692635.1 Crocuta crocuta
TTTCTTGATTTCTTTCTGTTGCTTCATTGTTGGTGTATAAAAATGAAGCCGACTTCTGTATATTGATTTTGTATCCTGCAACTTTTGCTGAATTCATGGATCAGTTCTAGTAGGCTTCTGGTGGAGTCTGTTGGGTTTTCTATATAGAGTATCATGTCGTCTGCGAAAAGTGAAAGTTTGACTTCTTCTTTGCCAATTCTGATGCCTTTGATTTCATTTTGTTGTCTGATGGCTGATGCTAGGANCTTCCAGCACTATGTTAAACAACAGTGGTGAGAGTGGGCATCCCTGTTGTGTTCCTGATCTCAGGGGGAAAGCTCTCAGTTTTTCCCCATTGAGGATGATGTTAGCTGAGGGCTTCTTATAGATGCCTTTTATGATGTTTAAGTAAGTTCCTTCTATCCCGACTTTTTCGAGGGTCTTTATTACGAAGGGATGCTGTATTTTGTCAGATGCTTTTTCTGCATCTATTGACAGGATCCTATGGTTTTTAATCTTCTCTTTTGTTAATGTGATGTATCACATTGATTGATTTGTGAATATTGAACCAGCCCTGCAACCCGGGAATGAATCCCACTTGATCATGGTGGATAATTCTTTTTATATGCTGTTGAATTCGATTTGTGAGTATCTTGTTGAGGATTTTTGCATCTATATTCATCAAGGATATTGGCCTATAGTTGTCTTTTTTTTTGGTGGGTCTCTGTCTGGCTTGGGATTCAAAGTGATGCTGCCTTCATGAAGTGAGTCCAGAAGTTTTCCTTCGATTTTCTATTTTTTGGAATAGCTTGAGAAGAATGGGTATTAATTC
>NW_027528478.1:0-1268 GCF_008692635.1 Crocuta crocuta
TGTTCATGTCTTCTGCCCATTTCTTCACTGGATTATTTGTTGGGTATGCAGTTTGGTGAGATCCTTATAGATTTTGGATACTAGCCCTTTATCTGATAGGTGATTTGCAACTATCTTTTCCCATTCTGTCAGTTGCCTATTGGTTTCATTGATTATTTCCTTTGCCGTGCAGAAGCTTTTAATCTTGATGAGTTCCCAATAGTTCATTTTTGCTCTTGGTTCCCTTGTCTTTGGGGATGTGTCAAGTAAAAAATTGCTGTGGTTGAGATTAAGGAGGTTGTTTCCTGCTTTCTCCTCTAGGATTTTGATGGTTTCCTGTTTCACATTCAGGTCCTTTATCCATTTTGAGTTTATTTTTGTGTATGGTGTAAGAAAATGATCTAGTTTCATTCTTCTGCATGTTGCTGTCCATTTCATTGGTCTCTACTCCATTTCATTGGTCTAAGGTCTGTTTTTGTGCCAATACCATACTGTTTTGATGATGACAGCTTTGTAGTAGAGACTAAAGTCTGGGATTGTGATGACTCCCATTTTGGTTTTCTTCTTCAATATTACCTAGGCTATTTGGGGTCTTTTATGGTTCCACACAAATTTTAGGATAGCTTGTTCTAGCTTTGAGAAGAATGCTGGTGCAATTTTGATTGGGATTGCATTGCATGTGTAGATTGCTCTGGGTAATAATGACATTTTAACAACATTTATTTTTCCAATCTGTGAGCATGGAATGCTTTTCCATTTCTTTGTGCCTTCTTCAATTTCCTTCATAAATTTTCTATAGTTTTCATCATATAGATCTCTTATATCTTTGGTTAGGTTTATTCCTAGGTATCTTATGGTTTTTTTGTGCAGTTGTGAATGGGATCAGTTTCTTGATTTCTCTTTCTGTTGCTTCATTATTGGTGTATAAAAAGATAATCGATTTCTGTACAGTTGATTTTGTACCCTACGATTTTACTGAATTCATGGATCAGTTCTAGTGGACTTCTGGCAGAGTCTGTCGAGTTTTCCAAGTATAGTATCATGTCATCTGCGAAAAGTGCAAGTGACTTCATCTTTGCCAATTCTGATGCCTTTTATTTCCTTTTGTTGTCTGATTGCTGATGCTAGGACTTCCAGCACTATGTTAAACAACAGTGGTGAGTGTGGACATCCCTGTTGTGTGACTGATCTCAGAGGAAAAGCTCTTTGTGTTTCTCTATTGAGGATAATATTAGTTGTGGGCTTCTCATAAATGGCTCTTATGATGTTTAAGTAAGTTCCTTCTATCC
>NW_027528479.1:0-213 GCF_008692635.1 Crocuta crocuta
GACCTCCACCGCAGCAACTTCTTACTTTACACATCCCCAAAAGCACGGGAATTGAGAGCAAAAATAAACTATTCAGACCTCATCAAGATTAAAAGCTTCTGCACAGCAAAGGAAACAACCCACAAAACTAATAGGCAACCAACGGAAGAGGAAAAGATAGTTTCAAATGACATATCAGACAAAGGGTTAATATCCAAAATCTATAAGGAACTC
>NW_027528479.1:277-466 GCF_008692635.1 Crocuta crocuta
GACACATCTCCAAAGAGGACTTCCTGATGGCCAACAGACACAGGAAACGATCTCAGCATCCCTCCTCATCAGGGAAATACAAATCAAAACCACACTGAGATACCACCTCACGCCAGTCAGAGTGGCTAAAGTGAGCCAATTAGTAGACTCTAGATGCTGGCAAAGATGTGGAGAAACAGGCACCCTCCT
>NW_027528480.1:0-947 GCF_008692635.1 Crocuta crocuta
ATTAATAGTTATTACAAGATTGAATGGGATAATTTATACTGGGTACATGAAATGTGAGCTACATGAGTGATCAGTGAATAGTAGCTGAGACATTTTTAAGCATCTTCATCATCACCAATGCCACTAAAATCAATGCAGTAATCATCATATTATTTAAATCCACACATCAGTCATTCTTAGATTTCTCAGTGACATTGTTCCCAAAATTTTCAATGCACTATTTGATTTTCAATAAATATCCGAGGATGCTAACACAGATGTAATTTTTATTTACCTGGAAATTTAGTGGTATGCAAAGAGGTTTGTTTTTTTTTTAATGCAATGTTAAAAACAGAAAATAATACAACTGGGAAATTTTGTGTTAAAAAATAATTACAACACATCCACTCTACTTACAAATACCTGAATTATTTCCAAAAGGTGTCATTTACATAGAAAATACACTACTGTCTCCATAGAAGATATATTTAGTTATTGCTAGTTGACTTTTATTATAAATTCTAATACTTTTGAATAAAACATAGGCAAGAAATCATTTAATTAGAAAAGACAGATTCATATAAATAAAAATATGCATAAGCAATAATAAATTTACATTGGGGACCATTTAACCACCTTGTGCTCATTGTCAAAATAACTCTTTCACCCCCAATCCAAGGAAGAAATAGGAAATGCTATTGATGATGTGGATCCCTACATGCTAGCAGTATTCTTTGAGTTTCATGTGAGTCCTTCTAAATATGACTCAAATCTGTCTCTTAACAAAGACCCTCATTTTCTTCCAATCCAGAGAGTATGTTTATGAACTAGTTCCAAAACCACTTTCTTTTTTTAAATTAATTTATTCATTTTAGAGAAAGAGAGAGTGTGAGCAGAGGAGGAGCAGAGTGGGAGGGGGACAGAGAATCCCTAACAGGCTCCACTCTATCAGCATGGAGCACAACACA
>NW_027528481.1:0-460 GCF_008692635.1 Crocuta crocuta
TGTAATCAGTCCATTTTCATTCATGATTTTGTCTATTTGGGTGTTTTCTCTTTATTTTTTGAGAAACCTGGCTACAGGTTTGTCAATTTTGTTTAGTTTTTCAAAAAACCAACTCTTGGTTTCAGTGATGTGTTCAATTGTTTCTTTGGTCTCTATGTTATTTATTTCTGCTTTGATTTTTACTATTTCTCTTCTTCTGCTGGGTTTGGGACATTCTTGTTGCTCAGCCTCTAGTTCCTTTAGGTGAGCTGTTAGATTTCGCACTTGCACTTTTTCTAATTTCTTGAAATAGGCCTGGAGTGCAATGTACTTTCCTCTTAGGACTGCCTTTGNTTGCCGCATCCCATAGAGTTTGGATTGTTGTGTTTTCATTTTCATTTGTTTCCATATATTTTTTAATTTCCTCTCTAATCATCTGATTGGTCCATTCATTCTTTAGTAGGGTGTTCTTTAACCTCCA
>NW_027528482.1:0-547 GCF_008692635.1 Crocuta crocuta
AATGCTCCAATCAAAAGACACAGGGTAGAAGAATGGATAAAAAAAAAAAAATCCATCTATTTGCTGTCTACAACACACTCAATTTAGACCTGAGGACACCTTCAGATTGAAAGTAAGGGGATGGAGAAATATCGACCATGCTACTGGAAGTCAAAAGAAAGCTGGAGTAGCTATACTTATATGAGACAAATGGGACTTTAACGTAAAGGCAGCAACAAGGGATGAAGAAGGGCATTATATCATAATTACAGGGTCTATCCATCTGGAAGAGCTAACAATTATAAATGTCTATGCACCGAATATGGGTGCACCTAAATACATAAAACAANTAAAACAATTAATCACAAACAGAAACAATCTTATGGACAAGAATGTGCTAATAGCAGGGGACTTTAATACTCCACTTACAGCAATGGATAGATCAACTCGACAGAAAATCAATAAACAAACAATGGACATGAACGACACACTGGACAAGAGGGATTTGACAGATATATTTAGAACTTGACAGATATATTTAGAACTCTACATCCTGAGGCCATGGAAT
>NW_027528483.1:0-577 GCF_008692635.1 Crocuta crocuta
AAACCATATGATCCTGTCAATAGATGCAGAAGAAGCGTTTGACAAAATACAGCGTCCCTTCTTAATAAAGACGCTTGAGAAAATCGGGGTAGAAGGAACTTACTTAAACATCATAAAAGCCTTTTATGGGAAGCCCTCAGGTAACATCCTCCTCAACGGGGAAAAACTGAGAGCTTTCCCCCTGAGATCAGGAACACGACAGGGATGTCCACTCTCACCACTGTTGTTTAACATAGTGCTGGAAGTCCTGGCATCAGCAATAAGACANCAAAAGGAAATGAAAGGCATCAACATTGGCAAAGAAGAAGTCAAACTTTCACTTTTCACAGAAGACATGATACTCTACATAGAAAACCCGACAGACTCCACCAGAAGCCTACTAGAACTGATGCAAGGATTCAGCAAAATTGCAGGGTACAAAATCAATGGACAGATATCGGTTGCATTTTTATACACCAATAATGAAGCAGAAGAAAGAGAAATCAAGAAACTGATCTCATTCACAAGTGTACAAAAAACCATAAAATACCTAGGATAAACCTAACCAAGGATATAAGAGATCTGTATGATGAAAACT
>NW_027528484.1:0-870 GCF_008692635.1 Crocuta crocuta
GGGTAGGCCTTTAGACAATTTTTAACCACAAGAGGAAGAATGTATGTTAGGCTTGTTCCTAAGTTGTTTGAGCGAACTTTTCCTTGATTCTGAATGTGCAAATACCATGGGGGCCATGAATGTGTCAATCTTTGCATCTGGGTTTATGTTTTGGCTATCTTTTCTATCCTCATTCCAGCTGCCAGTGTAAGGGAGGGTGTTTGTGGAATGTACGCCTTGAGGAAGGGACTACTAAGCATCACCAATTAGCAAAGATATATATACTAACTTATATTCTACACTATCTGTACCTTAACTTTAAATTAAATTTTGTCTTGGGGACAGGCTCAATTTTCTTTGATCTGCGAGGCCTATAGGAAGAGACCTTTGACAATCATCCACAGTGCCCTCATCCAAAATCTCTTTTGAAACTGCAAGAATATGGGACGCCTGTGTGGCTTAGTCGGTTAAGCGTCCGACTTTCGCTTAGGTCATGATCTCGCGGTTCATGGGTTCGAGCCCTGGGTCGGGCTCTGTGCTGACTGCGAGCTCAGAGCCTGGAGCCTGTTTCAGTATGTGATTCCCTCTCTCTCTGATCATCCCCTGCTCACGCTGTTTCTCTCTCTCTCTCCTAGAAATAAATAAAATATTTTTAAAAAAAGAAAATGCAGGAATATGCTTTTCCTTATGAGGTAGCTGAATTCGGAGTATCGGTCTGATATAGAATATTGTGTGGTCTAGTCAATGCCAGCAGGCTCATTTCCAAAATGAGCGAGTAGTAGCAGAAAGCGATACCTGGGGAGAGATGAGGGGAAAGATTCATTCTTGTTCCGTTCCACCCTGTAAGATAGGGTAGAGCGGCGCACAGGCTTTCGTTTCCTTGTTAGGCGG
>NW_027528485.1:0-2413 GCF_008692635.1 Crocuta crocuta
AAATAAATAAATAAATAAATAAATATTGGTCACGTCGAAAAATGATAAAGGGCAGGCATAGGAAAGAGATGGCCTTACTCTCATGGATCTTTGCCTTCAGTGAAAGAACGTGCTCTGAGGCACTGCTGCGATCTCCTGGTTTTCTCCTTGAGTAGGGAAAATTAGAACTCCTAAGAATTTGTGCCAGTTATGAAGAAGAATTAATTGTCTGGGACATGAATCATTCACAATGTATTTAGCTATTTTGCATGATATAGATTTGCCTATGAACCACTTAAGTGGCACATACATAGGACACATATCAAAAACTAGCTGCTGTGCTTTACAAGATATAGTAAAATTACTAGATTTACCCAACATTTAAATATTAATTGAAAAATCAAGTGTTGCAGTATACTTGAAGCAAAAGGGATTTTTGGAATGTTTTAACAGCTTTCTAAAAGCCAGTATGTATCTTTATGTCCTTTAAGAGACTGAAATATTTATGCTAAGCGATCCAATAAATACATGTATCATCAGTGCAACAAAGAACAAGCATCCTCTAACTGTGAGATGCCTGCTTCCGAGGCTAGAACGATGTCCTCATTTTAATTCTGAAGAACACAGAGATATTCCTACCAACCAGCAGCTTATGACATCTCCTCGTATAGCCATCAGCAATGTCACATGCTTCCAACCGCTTAACCAAGAGGCCAAGAGGTACTACCCAGGACCTGATTTGATAACAAAGTAAAATTCAGAGAAGCTGAACACTGTCACCCGGGCCACGCACCATCACTAGTGTTCTGCTTTTCCTCTGTGTTTTGCTCACCATCGTCCATACCCTGTTTCTCACAAATGATGAAAGCTTGTATCTCTATGCTTCTGCCTACATTTTACAAATTTCTTCTGTAAAATGAGATGTTGGGGTTCCCTCATTTGTGGCTCCATGATGAGGGTTAAGGAATGGATGTATCTTGAGCTAAATGAAAAAAATTTCAACCCAGGGGCAGGTTAAAGCTTCTTAAGACATTGTAGATTCTCAACATTCTCTTGAGTAAAGGGAGGAAGAAATGAAGAGCAAAGATTCACCCCATTCCAGGCTCAGATAAAAGCCGAGGCCTCCGGGCTGAAGCTGCAGATGTTCTGCTGCTGCTGGTGACCACCTGATCCTTACACCCAGACAAGGGCGGACGAGGTGGAAGGGAGTGGGCTTTGCTGCAGTGAAGCAGAGCGGCAGAGGATGCCCCTGTTCTCTAGCAGGTATGGTCGCACAAAGTGTGAGGGCACACGTACGGAAAGAGAAGTTCAAATCTTTGGAGAATCAGATAGAAAAAGCTGGAAAACATACAGGAGGGAATGTTGGAATCCCTGGGAGTTTGAAGAGAGTTGGGGAACAAGAGTGTATGTTGCGTTTTCTTTTATTTCATTTTATGTCATCTCATTTCATTTCGTTTCGTTTTGTTTTACTTCACTGTGGCCAGAACACTTCACATGAGATCTACCGTCTTAAAATTGTGTGTAATGTGGTGTACAATGGTCCACATGATGGTATGTTATTTACCCTTGAAAAGAGAACAAGATCCTGCAATATATGATGACGTGGATGACCTTAAAGTCATTATGCTGAGTGAACCAAGCAGTCACAGAAGGACGGGTGCAGGACAATCCCACTTACACAGGAAGGAGAGCTTTCATTCTGGGCTTATGACCATCCCACCCTCAACCTTCTCTGATCTCTTCCACTTGTGCTCAGGGCTTTCATTTCCCAACAGCCAAATGAGGACATCTTGTAAGAGTAGAACCTTGTGAGGATCCAGTGCCATCAGATGGATTTACAGGCACTAACTATTTTCTGGAACTGACTGTTACTTCAGCAGAGATTACTATTCACTGTGACCACTCTCAAGGCTCCAAACCTACCTAAGAAAGAAACATTATTTCAGGTCCTCCGAGAAGTAGATGCCAATGCTGGGTCAGTCACGCAGGAGACTTAGCAGAGAAACTGGGAGAAAAGATGGAGGAAGCTAGGAGACCATCAGGTCCCGATGCGGATCGAACCCCTCTAAGGAGAGAGGGAGGGAAGAAGGAAAAGAGGAAGCCAAAGGGAGGGAGATGGCAGTGCCGGAAGTAAAGTAGGTCTTGGGCTGTAGTACGTTTCCAAGCAAATCTCAGCAAGGCTGAAGGGTCCTGAGGTCAAAGCAGAGCTATGCAGCCTTGTGCCCTGCCTCTCCCATGGACAGAAATGCTGTGGCAAGCTTCCAGAGCTGAGATGAAGGAACCAGGCCCACTTCTGGAATGATGCCCCTGCTCTCTGAGGGGTCGCTGAGTTGGGTGAGGGGGAGAGGTAGGGAGGGAAAGCCCTGGTCTTTTTGACTTGCATCTCCCAGTGTGGAACCTCCATGCTATGAGCAAGCCACAATGAGGAAGATTG
>NW_027528486.1:0-634 GCF_008692635.1 Crocuta crocuta
ATCTCTACACCCTATATGCTGCTCAAACCCACAACCCTGAAATCAAGACTTGTGCGTTCTACCGACTGTACCAACCAAGCACCCCTGACCTGTGCTTTTCTTCCTTGGAACCCTAATGTCTTCATATCCTCACATATCCCAGTCTTCTCCTCCATTGATTTTAAAACCTTATGTAATTAAAGGCCTTTAAAACCCAAAATATTTATTCTTATTTTAATAGTTTTAGTTGTTACTAAAACTTAGTTCTGTGGGTCATGAGGTAAGCTCCCACCTTTTTTGTTAAATAGATGCCATTGTTCTACACATCTTATGNTGTTCTACACATCTTATGAAAGTATCTTTCTCTGCATCTGTGAAATCCCTCTTTTATTTATTTCTTTATAGTTTATTGTCAAGCTGTTTTTCTTGTAACATCCAGTGCTCATCCCCGCAAGTGCCCTCCTCCATACCCATCACCCCTCTTCCCCTCTCCTCCATCCCCATCACTCTCAGTTTGTTCTCAGCAGTCAAGAGTCTATAGTGGTTTGCCTCCCTCCCTCTCCCCCACTATTTTCCCCCTTCTTCTCCCCCTTTGTCCTCCGTCCAGTTTCTCCCAATCCTCCTATATGTGTAAACATATGGTATCTCCCCTTCT
>NW_027528487.1:0-1428 GCF_008692635.1 Crocuta crocuta
CGTGGCACCTGCAGCCTGAGATCAGTAAGAGAGGTAAAGATTCCACTGAATATTTTCTTCAAGAGCCCAGCACTGTGTATTCTGAGAACTGAAATGAATGTCTTGGTAGTTATCCGTGTGTGGAACTCTAAAGATTATAAGCAATGCCATGGTGAGACCTTGTACTGCGTCTTTAATATGTGCAGAGAAATGTGTGGTCTTACTTCATATTTTCGGTATTTGTGAAGCAAGAGTTTCTAAGAGTTCTTTACTCGAAACGAAGCAACCTTGGATAAGGAATTGTTTGCATTGGCCAGACCAGATGTTCAGACCATTGGCAGTGACCCAAAGATCTGTGTAGATGAGGCCTGTTGTTGGCCAAGACATCCAGTGCTAAGAGGACTGCCTAAAGTTCAGCCAACTGAACTAACCTTTGAGTCCTACCCTTTATCAGAAACATTCTGATTGAGGGATGAAAAGCAGCAGCTCTCATGCAAGCCCCATTAAGTGTGACAGTGATAATATCATTGGTTAAGTGAATGAACTCCCTTTGGTATTCACTCTGTTGATCCTAAGGGGCTCCCCAGGTATTCAAAGATTTTAAGCGAAAGATCATCTCTTCTAGCACTACGGTATCTGGCACAGGATTGAGCACAGGGAAGTTAACCCTCTCCTGTAGGTGGGTTATTCAGCAAGTCCAGTTTTGGCTCCATCCTGTAGCAAGGGGGTATCAATAGCCATGTCGAGCTTGCAGAGTGCTCCTCTCATGATCAAAGGCATCATGGACAGCTGGATATGGAGAGTCACAGGATCAGGATCTGAGAAAGTCTATTTTTCCAAGAAAGTCTAGGATGTGCCATACTAACGGCATATAGCATTGGGTCAAGGAGGGCAATTCCTTGTACCAGAAGTGTATGGACAGCTAATGGCCATCATGAATGTTCCAGGGACTCCAAGAGGTGTGAGGGTAGTTTATTAAAGCAAAACAATCTCTGGGCGCCTAAAAGTAGTATGGGTTCTATGTGACAGATTCTAGAGCCTTTTGTTGCAGGGCATCTCATTCAAGGTGAGCCCATTTTTAAGTAACAGAACAAATGGACTTAAATCAGATTTGTATTATGAGGAGTGTTGTGTCCTCTGTCCAAAAATACTGTGTAAAAGATTTTAGGCTTCTTTTAACAATATGGGTACTAAGAAAGCCAAAGCTGTTTCTTGACACTGAAACATCTGGGAAAACCTAGATGTGGTTAAGATATTGCCTGCAGAGAATATGTGAGGTGACAGGAGTGGGAGAGGTACCCCACTGAGTACCCAGGTAAAGTACTCAGTCTAGGTTAAGGCTAGGGGTGGCTGGTTGGCTCAGTCGGTTAAGCGTCCGACTTCAGCTCAGGTTTATGATCAGATGGCCTGTGAGCTTGAGCCCTGTGTTGGGCTCTCGGCTGACAGCTC
>NW_027528488.1:0-1240 GCF_008692635.1 Crocuta crocuta
GGACTTCCAGCACTATGTTAAGCAACAGTGGTGATAATGGACATCCCTGTCACGTTCCTGATACCAGGGGGAAAGCACTCAGTTTCTCCCCGTTGAGGATGATGTTAGCTGAGGGCTTCTCATAGATGGCTTTTATGATCTTTAAGTAAGTTCCTTCTATCCCGACTTTCTTTAGGGTCTTTATTAAGAAGGGATGCTGTATTTTGTCAAATGCTTTTTCTACATCGATCAACAGGATTGTATGGTGTTTATCTTTTCTTTTGTTAATATGATGTATCACATGGATTGATTTGTGAATATTGAACCAGCCCTGTAACCCAGGAATGAATATCATGTGATCATGGTGGATAAATCTTTTTATGTGCTGTTGCATTCTATTTGCAAGTATCTTGTTGAGGATTTTTGTATCCATATTCATCAAGGATATTGGCCTGTAGTCCTCTTTTTTTGCTGGGTCTCTGTCTGGCTTGGGAATCGAAGTGATGCTGGCTTCATAAAATAAGTCCAGGAGTTTTCCTTCAGTTTCTTTTTTCGGAATAGCTTGATAAGAATGGGTATGAAGAATGGGTAAGAATGGGTAGAATTCCCCAAGGAAGCCATCTGGCCCTGGGTTCTTATTTGTTGGGAGATTTTTGATAACTGATTAGATTTCTTCACTAGTTATGAGTCTGTTCAGATTTTCTATCTCTTCCCATGTGAATTTTGGTAGTGAGTGTGTGTTTAGGAATTTGTCCATTTCTTCTAAGTTGTCCTATTTGTTGGCATATAATTTTTCATAGTATTCCTGACAATTGTATTTCTGAGGGGTTGGTTGTAATAAGTCCATTTCATTCCTGATTTTGTCTATTTGGGTGCTCTCTCTTTTCTTTTTGAGAAGCCTGGCTAGAGGTTTATCAATTTGATTTTTTCAAAAAACCAACTCTTGATTTCATTGATCTGTTCAACTGGTTTTTGGATTCTATATTGTTTATTTCTGCCCTGATCTTTACTATTTCTCATCTCCTACTGGGTTTCGGGTGCTCTTGTTGCTCTCCTAGTTCCTTTAGGCACCCTGTTAGATTTTGTATTTGCATTTTTTTCTACTTTCTTGAAATAGGCTGGAGTACAATGTACTTTCCTCTTAGGACTGCCTTTGCCGCATCTCATAGAGTTTGGATTGATGTATTTTCATTTTCATTTGTTTCCATATAATTTAAATTTCTTCTCTAACTGCCTGATTGGCCCATTCGTTCCTTAGTAG
>NW_027528489.1:0-466 GCF_008692635.1 Crocuta crocuta
CAGGGTGTGAAATTCACCGGACCCTTCACCAAAGGGAAGAGATGAACCTTACTGGCTCAACTATGCCATCTGTCTGTGAAACACACCAGGTCCTGTGACACAAAAACTCCTGACAGCCTCTCTAAGACATCTTTACAGCATTTGTGTTCCCTAATCTGCTACTAAAAGAGATCCAGGAAAAACCATTCCCCTTAATTTTCCCCTAGGCCTTGAACAGCCCTGTAAGGAATAAGTCGGGAGAGGTGGCTTCTGAGGCAGACCCAGGAATGTGCGCGTTCAGGGCTGAGCAGGGAGGCAGCAGCAGGTGCAGTGAAGCCTCCCTGACCAGGGCCCTGGGGAGGAGGTTTGTGNAGGGCCCTGGGGAGGAGGTTTGTGTACGAGGCTGAAGCACTGTGGGAGGAGTGCTATAATGGTGCTGACTGTAATAAGTGGCCACATCTTCAGCCTGGAGGTTGCTGATGGTGAG
>NW_027528490.1:0-569 GCF_008692635.1 Crocuta crocuta
GGCAAAGAGGAAGTCAAACTTTCACTTTTCGCAGACGACATGATCCTCTACGTAGAAAACCCTACAGACTCCACTAGAAGCCTACTGGAACTGATCCAGGAATTCAGCAAAGTTGCAGGGTACAAAATCAACGTAGCAACAGAAAGAGAAATCAAGAAGCTAATCCCATTCACAATTGCACAAAAAACCATAAAATACCTAGGAATAAACCTAACCAAGGATACAAGAGATCTGTACGATGAAAACTATAGAAAACTTATGAAGGAAATTGAAGAAGACACAAAGAAATGGAAAAACATNAAAAACATTCCATGCTCATGGATAGGAAGAATAAATATAGTTAAAATGTCATTACTCCCCAAAGCAATCTACACATTCAATGCAATTCCAATCAAAATTGCACCAGCATACTTCTCAAAGCTAGAGCAAACAATCCTAAGATTTGTATGGAACCACAAAAGGCCCTGAATAGCTAAATTAATATTGAAGAAGAAAACCAAAAAGGGAGTTATCACCATCCCAGCCTTTAGCTTCTACTACAAAGCTATCATCATCAAGACAGTATGGTA
>NW_027528491.1:0-474 GCF_008692635.1 Crocuta crocuta
TTCATCTCAACCTTAGTCTATCCTGAGCACACATAGAATTCCTTTCCAAAGATTTCCCTTCACAGACCTTCTACACTTTTCCTTTGCCTTTAAACTTTGTCCCAAAACCATTTCTCTCTAAACAACCAGTCTTATTTAGGACAAAATTACTTTCCTTTACCCTCAACAAAAATGTATTTCCATTTCTTACATCTTTTTTTATGTATCTCTCAGTTTCCTATATACAGGATTGCTTTCCTTATTTTCCATCANTCAGTCTTAAGTACACTTAGCAGAATTTTAACTTAGGAAACCTTAGTCTCCAATCGAGGACTTAGTAACCAATTGAGAGGTGTTTACACTAGGATTTTTTTTTTAATGGTACATTCAGGAACCAATTAAGCATAAACCATCTTTTTTAAAAGTGTACCCCAATGTTTATAGCAGCACTATTGACATTAGCCAAAGTATGGAAAGAGCCCAAATGTCCATCGA
>NW_027528492.1:0-281 GCF_008692635.1 Crocuta crocuta
ATCAAAAATCTCCCAACAAATAAGAGTCCTGGACCTGATGGCTTCTCTGGGGAATTCTACCACACATTTAAAACAAAATTACTACCAATTCTTCTCAAGCTATTCCAAAAAATAGAAATAGAAGAAAAACTCCCAGACTCATTTTATGAAGCCAGCATCACTCTGATTCCCAAGCCAGACAGGGATCCAGCAAAAAAAGAGAACTACAGGCCAATATCCTTGATGAATACGGATGCAAAAACCCTCAACAAGATCCTTGCAAATAGAATCCAACAGCACAT